>NC_092082.1:25573863-25883522 GCF_043229965.1 Drosophila suzukii | reverse complement strand
GATTTTTCCGCCTCGATAAATCGCGTCAACAACGGCCCGGAGGGTAACACATCGTCGGGCTTTTGAAATCGGAGTGCACGTATGGTCGTGTCCAAGTCACTTGCAGTTTCCAGTGTGGCCACGACAGGGTCGAAGAAACATACCATCCCCGAAAAGGTACTAAATTTGAATCCTTTAAAATACCACCCTGTTCAATCATAGCTCGAGGAGGTGTTTTACAGTAAAATACGGAACTCACTAAAAAAGGTTTCTACATGCTACATATTTTTACACTTCGTTTAGATAAAGAATTCGTCAATTTACGCAGGTTACTAACAACATCCACGTTTGCTGATGACACAGCTATTCTTAGCCGCTCAAAATGCCCGATGCAAGCAACTGCGCAGCTAGCTCTTCATCTGATCGATGTCGAAAATAGCCATTTTTGGCGAATTTCAGATTGGCGAATTAAAGTGAACGAACAAAAATCCAAGCACGTTACGTTCATCCTGAACGGGCAAAGCCTTGTGCACGTACACTGCACTCGAGGAGAGGGTGTCTGTTGCATTAACAGTATGGAGGAACTTTCGTCCATTGATCATTCGCCTGATCCACTTTCTACATCTCTCACTAACGCTTCGGCTGGACCTGAAGCTTATAGCTTTCGTTCTTAAGCGTATAAATCGTATCCTCTTAATTAAGATAGGTTTAAAACTAGTTTACTTTAAGAAAAGTATAAGATACGCATTGAATATTAAGATTGCGCCCCTAATAATCATTGATAACAACAATGCAGGGTTTTGTTCCATAGCTAGTGCCATGATAAAAACTATAAGTAGTTATAAAATTGGTCTAAAAATTGTTCACTTAAACGCACAAAGTTTGCTAAAGAAGATTGATGAGTTTAGATTCCTTTTCACTCAGTCTAATGTCGATGTGATATGTGTGTCTGAGACGTGGTTTGTAAATGATCTATGTGATTCGTCTATTATTTGTGAAGGCTTTAATGTTTATCGATCCGACCGTACTGGTCATGCAGGAGGTGTTGCTATATACGTGAATGTGAAGCTGAAATGTAAAGTGGTACTTAAACAGCCAAGTGACAGTACTATCGAATACATTCTATTAGAACTTCTCAATAAATCCCATGGAAGAACCCTTCTAGGTTGCATATATAGACCGAATCGGACAATTGACTACGGGTCATTACTTAATGTTGTTTCAGACATTTCGTTGGAGTACACTGACATCATATTGGCAGGTGATTTAAATATAAATGATAACTTTAAATCCCTAGGTTTGTTTTCCGTAAACGATACGATTCCCACGCACTACAGCAGCCACTGTGATACATTACTTGACTTATTTCTTATCAATGACCTTAGCAAAATCATACATTATAACCAGGTTTCTGTACCAGCCTTCTCCAGACATGACTTAATATTTTTAACATACGACTTGACCTTTGATAGCAAAATCAATTATTTTACGTATAAGATTACAAAAATATAAACTATAATGAATTAAAAACGGAATTTTTGTGTTGTGACTGGTTATGTATTTACCTTCTTCGTCATGTAGATTGTCAATTAGAGGTTTTAACCAACAATGTCCAGTATTTGTTCAACAAGTTTGTGCCCCTAAGGACCAAGGTAATTAAGCCAATGCAAAATCCATGGTTCAGTGGTGAAATTAAAAACCTAACCCGTCAGCGAGATGTAGCTTACCTCCGGTGGAAGCGATACAAAACTGCTGAATTTCGAAAACTATACAAAGAGGCTAGGGTAAAAGAAAACAAAAAGATAAAATCAGCAAAGAAAGATCATTATAACATACAATTTAATAACTGTGTTAACTCAAAAAACAGATGGAACAAACTAAAACGGTTAGGTATTGGAAATGTAAGCAACAGGCAGAGTCTGAGGTGGATGTCGAATTAATAAACAAAAAGTTTTTGGAAACAGATGTACCTGAAGCAACATGCAATCCGTACCTGAATACTCAACCCCTCTGTGATAATAGTTTTAGCTTTATATGTATAAGCCAAAGTGATGTCCTAGCTAGTATTCTGCATGTCAAGTCCGATGCTGGTGGTCTCGATAATATGAGTCCAAAATTTGTTAGGCTTTTGCTCCCGTTAGCGTTGCCCCATGTTACATATATTCGGCTATTACAACGTCTTCATTTCCGACAATATGGAAAAACGCCAAAATTTTCCCAATTCCTAAGCTAAACAATGACTATAGACCTATTTCAATATTACCTTTTCTATTAAAAGTCTTTGAAAACCTTATGTCCTCACAGATTCAACTATACTTAGCTAATAATTCTCTACTTGATGAAAAACAATCTAGATTCCGTAAGAAAAGGAGTTGTATTACTGCAATCACTAATATTGTTGAGGATATAAGGCAAGAACTGGACAGTAACTGCGTAACGTTTTTGACGCTCCTTGACCACAGTGAGGCTTTTGATTTTGTGAATCATAACATTCTCTGTACCAAGCTTAGGAATATGTTTAATTTCTCAACTAATGCGACGAAGCTTATTAGGTCGTACTTAACGAATAGGTATCAAGCAGTCGTCTCTGGGAGGCAAGTTTCTTCTCTCCGGAACTTATCCAGGGGAGTGCCACAGGGATCTGTGCTAGGCCCTTTATTGTTTTCTATAAATGTCAATGATCTCCCTAGTATCCTGTCTGAGTGTGAAGTTCATTTATATGCTGATGATGTCCAAATATATGTTAGTAGACCCGTAACTGAGATACATGCCTGTGTCCTGCCCACTCTCTTTTACGGCATAGAAATTTTTGGAAATTGTGATGCGCGGGATTTGCGCACATTAACTGTAGCTTTTAATTCAATTGTCCGTTATGTGTTTAACTTAAGACGTTTTGAGCATGTATCAGAACTGACATATAAAACACTTGACCTTAACTTGACCTCCTGGATTGATCTCAGAATTTTAATCTTCTTTCACAAAATAGTGACGAGTGGAGAACCAAAATATATTTTCAATAAACTTACCCCAGCCACATCTGTAAGCAAAAATTACATATGCCCTCGAGTACAAACACTGTGTTTGAGAAGGCAATTTTTCATAAATGGTATCCGGTTATGGAGCAATCTACCGCACCAATACAAAACAATTAGGAGCGCAACTCAATTTTACAATAAAGTTAAAGATCTTTTAAAATACCAGTACACATAAGTATAAAAATGAAATGAAATGAAATAAAATAAAAATAAAACAAGGAAGAACGCTATAGTCGAGTACCTCGACTATCAGATACCCGTTACTCAGCTATATGGAGATATGCAAGCAGCAAAGCGAGATTAAAATGCGCCACCTACCGGCGGTATACAGATTTAAGCGTTATGGGCGTTAGAGTGGGCGTGGCAAATTTTTTTTTGGATCAATCGATAGGTATCGACGAGACCAATACATTTCAGTTAAAATTTTTTATCTAGCATGAAAATTGTGGGCGTCACAGGTTTTCGCGGTTTGTGGGCGTTAAAGTGGGCGTGGCAAACTTTTTTTTGGGTCAATCGATAGGTATTGATGAGAACAATACATTTCAGTTAAAATTTTTATTCTAGCATCAAAACTGTAGGAGCCACAGTTTTGGGCGGTTTGTGGGCGTTAGAGTGGGCGTGGCACTGTGCCGAAACAAACTTGCGCTGCGTAAAAAGCTCAGGAATCTGCACGCCAAATCTCAATAGCCTAGCTTCCATAGTTTCCGAGATCTCAGCGTTCATCCGGACGGACAGACAGACGGACAGACGGACAGACGGACAGACGGACAGACGGACAGACGGACATGGCTAGATCGACTCGGCTAGTGATCCTGATCAAGAATATATATACTTTGTGGGGTCGGAAACGCTTCCTTCTGCCTGTTACATACTTTCCGACGAATCTAGTATACCCTTTTACTCTACGAGTAACGGGTATAAAAATATATTAAAAACAAGGAAGAACGCTATAGTCGAGTACCTCGACTATCAGATACCCGTTACTCAGCTAAATAGAGATATGCAAGCAGCAAAGCGAGATTAAAATGCGCCACCTACCGGCGGTATACAGATTTAAGCGTTATGGGCGTTAGAGTGGGCGTGGTAAATTTTTTTTTTAAACCAATCGATAGGTATTGACGAGATCAATACATTTCAGTTAAAATTTTTTTATCTAGCATGAAAATTGTGGGCGTCACAGGTTTTCGCGGTTTGTGGGCGTTAAAGTGGGCGTGGCAAACTTTTTTTTGGGTCAATCGATAGGTATTGATGAGAACAATACATTTGAGTTAAAATTTTTATTCTAGCATCAAAATTGTAGGAGCCACAGTTTTGGGCGGTTTGTGGGCGTTAGAGTGGGCGTGGCAAACTTTTTTTTGAGTCAATCGATAGGTATTGATGAGAACAATACATTTCAGTTAAAATTTTTATTCTAGCATCAAAACTGTAGGAGCCACAGTTTTGGGCGGTTTGTGGGCGTTAGAGTGGGCGTGGCACTGTGCTGAAACAAACTTGCGCTGCGTAAGAAGCTCAGGAATCTGCACGCCAAATCTCAATAGCCTAGCTCCCATAGTTTCCGAGATCTCAGCGTTCATCCGGACGGACAGACAGACGGACAGACGGACAGACGGACAGACGGACAGACGGACAGACGGACAGACGGACAGACGGACAGACGGACAGACGGACATGGCTAGATCGACTCGGCTAGTGATCCTGATCAAGAATATATATACTTTATGGGGTCGGAAACGCTTCCTTCTGCCTGTTACATACTTTCCGACGAATCTAGTATACCCTTTTACTCTACGAGTAACGGGTATAACAAGGAAGAACGCTATAGTCGAGTACCTCGACTATCAGATACCCGTTACTCAAAGGGAAATGGAGATATGCAAGCAGCAAAGCGAAATTAAAATGCGCCACCTACCGGCGGTAGACAGATTTAAGCGTTATGGGCGTTAGAGTGGGCGAGGCAAAATTATTTTTGGATCAATCGATAGGTATTGACGACACCAATACATTTCAGTTAAAATTTTTTATCTAGCATGCAAATTGTGGGCGTCACAGGTTTTCGCGGTTTGTGGGCGTTTAAGTGGGCGTGGCAAACTTTTTTTTAGGTCAATCGATAGGTATTGATGAGAACAATACATTTCAGTTAAAATTTTCTATCTAGCATCAAAACTGTAGAAGTTACAGTTTTGGGCGGTTTGTGGGCGTTAGAGTGGGCGTGGCAGTCTACTGAAACAAACTTGCGCTGCGTAGGAAGCTCAGGAATCTGTACGCCAAATCTCAATAGCCTAGCTCTCATAGTTTCCGAGATCTCAGCGTTCATCCGGACGGACAGACAGACGGACAGACGGACAGACGGACAGACGGTCAGACGGACAGACGGACAGACGGACATGGCTAGATCGACTCGGCTAGTGATCCTGATCAAGAATATATATACTTTATGGGGTCGGAAACGCTTCCTTCTGCCTGTTACATACTTTCCGACGAATCTAGTATACCCTTTTACTCTACGAGTAACGGGTATAACAATAACAATAGTAACTAAGAAACTACGAAAATTTTATGTTAGTCATTAATAATAATTAAGAGAGCGAGAGAAATTGTTTTAATAATTTAAAAATAATAATAAGATAAAATAATAATATAATAATAATTATAAGTGTGCACTTGTAGCGCTAGGATATAAATAAATAAATAAATAAAAAAGCTGACCGCCGCTCACGTTAAACAAAACTCTACTCCCGCAAGCAAACGAAGTGACGTGGGCGTGGCACTCTGCTGACACAAACAAACTTGAGCTGCGTAAGAAGCTCAGGAATCTGCAGGCCAAGTCGCAATAGCCTAGCTCTTATAGTTTCCGAGATCTCAGCGTTCATCCGGAAGGAGAGACAGACGGACATGGCTAGATCGACTCGGCTAGTGATCCTGATCAAGGATATACATATATACCTTTACCTGTTACATACTTTTCGACGAATCTAGTATACCCTTTTACTCTACGAGTAACAGGTATAATAACAGTTTAATCTAATATCTTGTCGCTGAACGAAGGAATCGCAATATTTCTATAACCTCGGAAATGGCGGCCGTCTGAACAAGGAAAGTGTTTTTTTTTTAATTTAAATTGTACCCATTCAACGACAAAAAAAACGAAAGCGATCCGACTTATAGTTTTCCAGCAACCAGGACCACCGAAAAAGCATTTTCTGTAAAACCTTATTTCGAGGTAATCGCTGTTGAAGTTTCAAGTTTCCTGCTTCGGTAACAGGAGGAATCTACCTATAAAATGCTACATATATCTTCGGTTCTCGCTGTCCGAAGCAGTGTGATTTATTACTCTTAAAACTAAAAAGTAAAAGAAAAAGGAATACGACAAAATTAACTTTCATTAGCGCATATAATTGTTAGATTTAAAAGATTTAAGGTAGAGATACCGGCGAAGCAAAATTTACCAATCTTTTAATTTTAGCCCAATGCAAAGTTATTCAATTTAATTGCATTTTGTACCATTTTCTAATTGAAACCTGAAAGTAAATTTGTCGGTGTGCATCATTTTTTGTATCTTGCCTTATTTTATGACGCACTTTAGTATTGAGCTGAAAAACATTTGCTCTACAACTTTTTTATAAACCCGCTAATTTAGCGGAAAATATCAATAAATTGCTCACATTCAAATGGTCCCAGTTCCTAAACTCTTTATGCTAAATACATGTTTAAAGATAAATTTTGAAAAATTTTCAAATGGTCACAGTTCCTAAACCATTTATACTAAATACACGTGAAAGAATCAATTAAATATTACTTTGACGTAATTGTTCTTAGTAAAATTCCATCAAATACTGGGAAGTCGAATTTGGAAACATTATCAGAACTTGTAAGAATTTAAGACTCCTCAACTTTTGCCGTATTACCAATTATCAGAAAAATTAGCGATCAAAAGTACGAGTAATTGGACGTCAAAAACTAGAGCTCAGTTCAGATCTAATAACTCTTCAGGCTTATTCGAATCCGCCGAAAACTATACAACTCCGATTTGTGCAAGATAATAATTTTTTTAGTACAAGAGAACACAGTATTGAAGTAATTAATATGTAACCACAATTTGGTCTTAACGTGCGTAAAGTACACATCGAAACAAGAAAAGTTTGGGTCTTATTATAGCGACTTAAAGTTAGCAGACAAGCTTGATTTAGAGTTGTCAAATCTCTTACACCGATCTCCATTTCAAGTTAAAAGTTAAAGTTAAAGCTAAAGTTAAGACTGTGGCTCGTACGGCTTTAGAATAAGAATAATGTTCCATTTTAATTTGCTACCGTACATAAGCGAAATATAACGGTCTTTGTATTATTTTGACTTTAATTATCCGATCGTTCCTATGGCAGCTATATATAATTGTCGTCCGATTTTTTTAAATTTAATTCAAAATTCTGAAATAGTTAAATAATGATAATCCCAAGAGTAAAAGTTAATATCTCTAAAAACACCCAAGTTATAATTTTTATACATATAAAAAAATATTTTTTTGTCCGATCCGGCTCATTTCGACTTATAGACTACCTGCAATAGAAATAAGACTTTTGGGAAGGTTTCAAACCGATAGCTTTAAAACAGATAGACTAGTTTGCGTAGAAACGGACAGACGGACATGGCTAGATCGACTAGTCTAGTAATGCCTATTAAAAAGTATATATACTTTACGAGGTCAGAAACGTCTCCTTCACTGCCTTGCAAACTTCCGACTGCAATCATTGTACCCTGTGCAAGGGTATGATAGATTTTTTGAAATCGAGACATGGGAAATCCCCCTTTAAATAGCTATTTGACTAACGGGAATATATTAGTCGAGGCACTTGACAATAGAATACTCTCTTGACTAAATTTTGCAACTCTGCTCAGCAGAAAATTAATTGAATTAGTTACGATATTTCAAACTTATTTCTGTGTTAAGAGTTGAGTTCCTTTTAAATGTAATCCGTGCAACCACTTGTACAAAATTAATCATTTCTATGATAAGATAAAGAAATTACACAATTTTGTTATGCGAACTGGTTTTGTTCATATCCTTTATTCGAAAGCTGCATTAATTATTAATGGTGTGTTTAGTCCCTTTATAGTTAATATCATTTATGATTTCATCCACAATATTACTTAATCTTGCAATTGCATTGTTAAAAACCTAATTCTTATAGAGAAAAAGCATCGTTTTACCACAAAGAGTCCTTTTCTTTGTTGCTTTTCTTACATCTTGTTTTGTTGGTTTCCTTAATTATACAAAAGTGTTAATGCGCAGCGACTGATAATTGCCGATACATGTTGCTGATGCAGAAAAGCCTCGAGACAGAATAATCGTGTAATCCGTTGGATTATACCCGGATGTAATCTTTACGAAATATCAAAAAGATTTCATTTAGCTATAAAATTGTATACATAAATATAAATACTGGTCACGTACGAATATCGCGTACTTTTGCAGCTTTGTCAGATGGTTTTGATCATAACTATGATATCATAAATGTTTCGTGCTTTACCAAATATTCCACGGTAATAACTAAATTAGTTGCGTTAGCTGTTAGCCATATAAGGCTTTAAGTACATTGGTTCGTTGTTTCCATCCTCCTAATCGTCTAGTTAAATAAATAAAATTACTGGCAACGTTTCGGAGTTTTCCCTCTAAAAGACAGGCTGCAGCCCGTCATTCAATTTTTGGGACAGGAACACAAAGAGAAGGGGAATAAGTGAATATACAAATGATTGACAAGATACTACAGTGAGACTTTAGCTTCAGAAGCTTTTTTTCCATAAAGGGTCTAGACGGGGCTTGAGGCTTGGTCACCCTCTGTACTTATCGTTCGCATCAACTTAATATCCCCGGTCTTACGGCTCTATTAGAAAAATAATCATGGCAAGCGCTTAAGCGTAGCTTAGTCTACTCTCTACATAGTGGTTACTGCGACTAATGTTGCTGCTCTTGCAGCTGCTGTAGCAGTTGTTGCTTCGTTTCCGCTTTTACGGTCTTGTAGCGGTCCTTCTCCTCCGTGTTCTCCGGTGGCTCACACTCGAAAGATGCCATGGAAAGAGTGTTCTCATTAAGCACGGCGCTGTGTTGAAGATAGGCTATGACGTTGGGCAGCTGCTCGAAGGGACATTTCACTTTCTTCCACTCGTTGAACTCCATTACTTGTTTGGCCAGCTGGGAGCACTTTTCAAAATTGATATGATTGTTCGGCAGCCTATTATAGTAAAGATACGCGATAAGTGGACTTACGGGTGGCACTACCAAATCTACTTACCGGTTGGAGCATCCCTCGTTTAAAAAGTACAAATCCTTAACAAATAAACTAAAGAATGGAATGATTATGCGTTCGCGTTCCTCAGTAGCGCCCTCTGAACGCCACATCGCAGCTTTGAGCGTAGAGCGATAGCTGTTAAAGTTCGATGTTGGATCCATTTGATGTTCCAGCACAGAGAACTTGGCCGATTGCACCTTAGCCCACTGAGTATTAAAATAACATAGAAATAAGTCACAGAGGAAATATAGTGAACCCTTCAAACAGCTTACCGTCTTTTTGAGTCTGCCAATGGGCGCCAGATTTAGACCAGCTATTATGGCCATCAGACTATTAAAGTTGCCAATATTGAAGCACTCGCGGGCTGTCTCAATCCAATACTCTATGATGCGCACACGCTGCTTTTTCTTAGGGTACTGTCAGGGAAACATTGAAAAACATATTTAATATGTTACGCTAAAAGCTGCTCTTTCCTAGATCGATTTTTTACTATTTACCCACCTTGACAATCTCGCTGGCCGTCAAGTAGCTGAGCCGATTGAACCATTGCACATAAGACTCCAGGTTACGTGTTTTCTTCATATCGTTCAACGAACCGCTACCGCTACACTTGCCTTTGATGCCCTCCTTGCTCCCATCCTTGGCTTGCTGCTGGTAATCCTTTGCAAAGGCCTGGACAAACTCCTCCGGCCCGATGTGTGACAAGCGCTCCAGCTCGATGGCCGTCAGCTGGTGGGCCAAGTGTGCACAGCTCGGGCACATGTCCATGATGCCAAACACTTCGTCCGGCTGGGGAGTTGTGGAGATCGAGTTGGATGTGGAGGCAGAGGATGTGTGGCCGCTGGAGGAGGAATTGGAGGTGCCGCTGGCCGAACCGCCGCCACTGGCCCCGTTGGCATGCGAAGAGGTACCCAGAAAAGTCTGGAAGGCATTGTGCAAATGATGATGGTGTCCGTGGTGATGGTGCTGCTGCTGCTGCTGACTCTGCGCCTCCTCAGAGCTAAGTGTCTGCAGAAACTCCTCATACTGCTCTAGTGTGGTCAGCCGGGAAACAAGCAACTGCAGGATTCGCGACACTTGTTTACCCAGCGAATTGTCAATGTAGACGCACTTCCTTGCTAGAATGCGCACCTGCTGCATCAAACGCTCATCTCTAAAGTCGTAAGGGAAGATCTCGATCCATTCCGACAGGAGTCTGATGCAGTGTTGGGCAGAGCGCTGTGTGCTCGTCCGCTGCTGGGGACGCGGCTCTAGCTCCGACGTGGGAGCGGCCGCCACCGCAGACCCCTTCCGCTGCGTCAGCGGCGAGGCGGAGTTGATGCTGAGTTGAATGGGGCGGCCAGGCGCTTGTCCGGCATCGTCCACCACATCACCACCGGCGCCCACATCCTTCTGCTGCTGTTCCCAAGTCTGCGAAATCTGCGCCAGTAGCTCGTGGGGGCGCACAAAGAGCCTTGCGCTGAGAAGAAACGCGAAAACAAAGCCGTCGTCCGGGTAGTATTCGTGGGTGGGGACCATGTGGGAAATGAGCGTTTGCAGCGGACCCGAGTGTAGGCGGCCCTCACAGTAGACCAGGTGTTCCTCCTTAGCCTCTTTATTCAAAACCCGGCTTTGGGCCGCCCCATAGCTGAGCGGCTTTTCGGGCGGTTTTTCAGGCAGCGCGATGCGACGAAGAGTGGATAGCGACTCGTGGGCGTGGCAGGCGCTATTACTCCTCTGTGTCTTCAGATCCGGCAGTGTTTTGTGTGTAATTGACGTAGTCGTGGCACCTGATGCACCAGCCCCAAGTGTCGCTCCCACAGACCTTTCCTGCCCCTTGAGATTAAGGTTGATGTTAGCGCTGCCGGTGCTGCCGCTACGCCCGTTGGTGGCACTACTAAAGCCACCGTTGCTCGACGACATCTGAGCGCTGTCCAATCCTGGGATAACGCACCTAAGCCAGCGATGAATGCCCGGGACGCATCGGAGAGTCGAGCGATAAGCTTCTGTGGGGGAAGGTCAAAAGATGGAGGATATTAGTCTAGTCGTGAAAAGGCATGTCAGGCTATTGTTTCCTAACTGTCAGATAAAACCCACTAAATATTCTCCTTTTATAGACCAACGCATTTGAATAATAAATAGACTCTGTTTGGTGTATAGTTATTGGTCATAAATATCTAACATGGTGTTCAGGAAGATAAAGATAAATTAAATAAAATATATTTTCAGTATAATTATTCTCGAAACGTATTTTTAGTAGCATTACTTTTGGGACATCTAATAAAATGTATTTCCAGTTCCACTAATTGTGGACAATCTAATGTAAGAATTGAGTAATGAACCTTTTTTTTATAGTTTTGAAATCTTATGTTTAAATAATATTTTAACCAATGTGCCGTGAAGAAGATTAGTAGGGGATCAGATGAAGAACTACTGACAACTGGAGAGCGACTAAACTGTTAATTTGATAAGAAATCAGACCAATTGTGGCTTATCACAGACCAATGAACAGCCCACAGTCCCGAGTTCACAACGAAGAATTAGAAATATTTATTAACAGAAAAACAAAAATACCCGAATATGGGTCAACAATATGCTCAGCTTGGGGTGTTGGGAGGGAGGCAGTGGGTGTGCGCAACGGGTGGTCCGAACACGTTAATTGAATTACCAAGACGCACAAGAAGAAGGAGTCCAACCAAGACCATCCACCAGCTCACCACAACAAAAAGGGAAGGGCCGCATTTTCACTTTTCCTCCCATATTGCACGCTTCACAGTCAAGTGGGCAGAAACAGGGGGGACCAGGGGATAAATTATTAACTGCAGAGCAAACAAAATCAATTTTCAAATAATCACCAACAACAACCGAACTCAGCCAAAGGCAAATTAAAGTCTATATTTATAACGTTTCACAGAATACATGGCCAACAGAACAGCAGCAGCAGCAACAACTACAACTACATTAACAACAAACAAGTGGAATGCACTGCCCATAAAAGCTTAAAACAACAACTGCAAACGCAACAACAACAACACCATAATTTGTATACAAAACGAGGGTAGAAGAAGAAAAAGCAGAGGCAGCAATGACAGACGAGAAAACGCTAAAGCCGCCGCACAGTGGGGTTAATTCATCCGAACAATTGTTAATTAAATGAAAACCGTGGCGTGTTAAAAAGTAAAACATCTTTATAAATCCGAATTTCTTTGAAGAAATACATAAGTTTTAGTTCCCTAGAAAGTATTTGAATTTTACCTAATTTTTCACTAGCTAGGGCGGAATCGTTGAGGACTGATAAGATGTTTAAGCACAGATCAAGAGGTTTTTCTTATTTATCCTTCTACTTTTCGGATTTCAGTGTGGGCTGCTCCACTGTGCAAGGTGAAAGGAAGGCAAAGGCCGACGCGTGTGGAAATGCAGGAAAGCCGAGAGGCCAGCAAGAAGTCAACCCAGCCGGGGCAAATCGTGGAGAGAGAGGACGAGAGAGTCGATAAATGGGGCCGTGGCCGGGGCAGAGCGGTTCTCCCCAATCCAAGTGCGGCAAGGGGCGCGGGCGAGGTCTAATTGGAATTTGCTTCGAGGAGCTTACCTGTCGCAGCTCCTGCCCCCGGGCATGCTGCAAGTGTCCTGGCCCGAGGTCCTTCGATCGGCGGCTCTGCCCCGCAGGAATGGGAGTAGGACGAGGAACACGCCCGCAAAGAAGCTGCGCTGCCGGAAAATCAGGACAGTCGAAAGTGGAACACTCGCTGGCGCTGGAGAGGGGGTGTTTCTGTGGGCGGGCGGCTTTGTTTGTGTGTGCTTGCACGGCAATTCACAATACGCGAAGTTTCGGCTCACCCCACCACCTTTACACTCGCACTCACACTCTCGCGCACGCAGATGCAGGCTCACATGGACGCACCCTCACCCCCGCTGCAGAGGCACGGCAGAGGCCGGGCAGCGGTTGCATATGGACGCCAGAAATTATGAGTTCGGCGGACAAACACTGTTTTTCGAGGCCCTCGGCGCAATTAATTTGCGACACAAAATGCACTGCGACGCTTTTTCCGCGGCCATGTACGCGTCTGAACTTGTCTGTGTGTATTGTGTATATACAATGTATGTACGAGAGCACCGACCGGTTTGTTTGCTACGCAGAGTTTTCCTTCCACAACTGCGTGACAAAAAAGCGCTCGGAAAAAGGATCCGGGCTGCGAAAGACAACGCGAAACCGCGGATTTAATACCACCACAGGCAATGCAACGGCAATTGCGTGATCACGGCTCGCCTTTCGCTTTTATTGCATTAAAAATGCGCTGCGAACCGAACGTCGCGTTTTGTTTACTATGGCTGAACTGCACGCGCTTCCCAACACTGCCCGCGAGACGATTCACAGAACCAGAGCTGGCACCTCGACCTTTTTCCCGCCAAATCTGGCGTTTTTAAGCACCAACTGTGGATGAAACTTGGAGTTCAGAATTTTAATAGAGCTCCATCATTTATACCTTCTGCTTACACATGATTGAAATACCCGCGTCTGAACGAAACAATTCCAGAAACCAAAGGTAAAAACGGGAACGGCGTTTTAAGCGCCTGTGTGAAAGGGATTTCAAACGCAAGGACAGTTTCTAGATTTCAGTTTGAAACAACCCTAAAGTGTTGGTGTATAATGTTTAAAATGAGCCAACAAAATTAAATTTTGGGTATTATTTAAAATGTAGGAATTTGTATTGTTATCGGAGCTGCCACACTGGGGACAGCCGTTTCAATATCTGGTAACACCGAGTGAAAAGTCGCAGGGGAAAATGGGATGCGAAAATAACTGAGTTGCAGGAGAGAACGATACCACAGGAGGCAGGGAAACAGCAGACGCCACAGGCAGCAGGACTCAGACGCATCTCCCAGCACGGCCGACACTCAAGCAGGACCTCCCGGCAACCATCGACCGCGTTTGCAATTAAATGGCAAATGGGAGTACGACCGAAGCGTCGGCGACGGCCACCCCTCAACAGCGGATTCCCCAAACCGCGCAGCAGGCGCTCCTGACAGAGGCGGCGGTGGCCTCCAAGGAGTCGGCGCCCACCTCCCAAGGGGTGAACGATCTCGTGGCGGACGTGTGTCTGAATGGTCGTGGCACGGACTACTCCAGCATGCGGGCCTCCACGTCTACGGGCGCCGGATCAGGAGCTGCCTCCTCGTCTTCGTCCTCCTTCTCCTTTAAGCACTTTCTCAGCAGCACAGGCACTGTGACGGCTCCGACCAGCACGGTGACCTCGGCAGCCGTGCAGACGTCTACTGGCGCCCGGCCAAAGGTGCCCCAGTCAGCCTCTGCCTCCCACATGCAACCGCCAGACGTGAACGGCAGCAGTGCATCGTCCAGGATGAAGCGATCCCCGCGCTTCAGCTCTTTTGACTCGCAGGCGAGTCTGGCGGAGTACGCAGCCTGTGGGGGAGGTCCCTCCAGCAGCAGCGGCGGATCCCAGTCCCAGCACCGCTTAAGACCGGATCTTCGGCTGGGCCACGACGCCGTGCAGGACGCACTGGACAACGACGACGATGACCACGTGGCGCTGGCACAGGTGCGCAACACCAGCAGGCTTTACGACGAGCGAATAGATGACGGTGAGTTCATGATAGGGCTTTTTCGCGATTTCTCTAACTCGCTCTCCCCACTCCGTCAGATATTTTCCCATCGGCAGCATCCAACCAGCAACCCGCCATTGGAACGCGCTATGTGCCTCGATCCTACTCCAATTACGAGATGCCACCACACTTGCCGTGCCCCTCGTCCTCGCCGCGTCGTCGGCCGTCTGGAAACCGCGATCAGCGTCCCACTCGACTAGTGCTGTCCGCCGGTCCCAAAATGAAACTGGACCTGCCCTTGGACACGTGCAACGGAGCGGGTGGCGCCAGCGGCGGTGGGGCGGCTGCTGCATCCGCCCTGCCAGACTTTGTGCAAGATCACTTGCCGGACGCTTGGTGCGGCGGTCAGGATGCCTTGAGTTCGCCCCCAAACTCGCCTCTCGGAGCAGCTGAGGCAACGAGCGGAGCTGTGGGGCTGCTACCGTCTGCGCTTGCACCCAGGGGTCTCCCCAGTGCTGCCTCCGTCCCCGGTCCTTCCGGAGAACCAGCCACTGGCTCTACCGTTAAAATGCTGCCGGACTTCCTGTCTGATGGCCCCATAATTCACTCGTCTCAGCGATTAGCCGACGTGGCTATCGGGCTGCCCTCGAATTCCATTGATTCGCCTCCCCAAGATGCGGTAAGCACGTTGCAACTGTCGACACTTCGGCAGGAGAACGAGCGTTTGCAACAGGAGCTACAGGAGGCTCGCGCGGAACTTAATGTGCAAGCCAGAAGGGCCAGTGACTTTGAGCAGCAGCTGCTACAGCTTTCAGAGGCCTCTCGAAGACGGGAAGCGCTGGCCACGACGACCAACACACAAGCCACGCAGCACCTAAGGCGACAGTTGGCCCAATTGGAGGTGAGTGCCCTTTCCGGAAATGCTTAATGACGATTAATTTACTTAAACCATTGTTAATTAAAGCTCTACCGAAACTGCTTTAAATTGTAAAAAGAAGTGTTAAAAACACAACAAAGACAATTTTTTATAAAATGACATTTTGAAGCCATTTTTCGATAACTGCGCTATATTTTTAAAAACAAATTTTATTTTAAGATGTGTACTTTTATCAAATTTTTACTTTGCTGTAAAACCCAAACGCTTTGTAAGCTGAAGGAACTTAAATAGGTTTTAACATAACCGGAATCGATCAAAAGGGAAGGAACTTAAATAGGTTTTAACATAACCGGAATCGGTCAAAACCTATTTAAGTTCCTTAAACTAACTTAAATACTTTGAATTCCAATTTTGGGCTTCACTTCAAACCCCTAAAATGTCACGCAGTGTACATTAAAATGTACATATTGTCGATCAAAATTTACATAATGGCGAAAGCCAAAAAATAATATTTTAATTTGTCAAAATACTTAACTAAATAACATCTTGGTGACCTTGTATAAGTAGCCGCAAATATTTTAATTCTTAAAACTGTTTTCAGGCGGAGCTAAGCACCCTAAGAGGCAGCGGCGTTCCTGATTGTGCCGCAGGTGGAGTCCCAGTGGCGACTCCTGGCAGAGGCACTGAGAGCGCCGCCAGCAGTGGTATCAGCACCCCACGACCGTCCAGAACGCATCATTTGTCGAGGGATCTACTGCGAGCCGCCGACACTGCGGAACAGAACCTGAGGTAAGAAACCAGTAAGAACCAGTTAAAGAAAACCTACCTGACCGTGCATCCACCACTCCTTGCAGGCAACTGCTGACTGGCGTGGAGAATCTACGCCAGATGGCGGCTAACCTGGAACAGCCGGGCCAGCCAACAACAACGCCCCGAAGTCCCGACCTTTACACCGATTTTAACTGAACTGCCAGGGATCGACTCTAGCTCAGATTGGTTATTGTTGTTTGTGTAAACATTGAAGCCCACGCCGCCGCCTAGAGCTTGTTTTTAGATGACCCCACGAATGTTTTATGTTTCCGTATTATCTGTTGCATTGGGCTAAGCCTGGTCGGAAATGTCCGGGAGGAATGGGGAGGGGCAATGTGAGAATCAAAGCGCAAACTCGTGATGTTGGTTGATAAAACAAAATATATAATTCATACTTGATAAATCGATATAGCATATTCAAAGACCTACCTAATATCGACGGCTAATGTAAAGTACTCTACAACGTTAATTGTCTGCTATCCAAAAGAAGCTGCGCATTGGATCCGGGATAAGGCAGCGACAAACAAGGAGCGATAAATGCGATATATTTTTTGTTAAAAACAAAGGGTTACCTGTGCACTTCAGTAGTTTGTGCTTCAGTACATAGCATACAAGAATTGAAATAAATTATTATGAGACAATCAGCTGTTTACCCACTGTGTGATAAACCTCCCAGAGCTTTCTAAACAGGCCCCTTAGCAGAAAGAGAACGCTTTCCTGCAGCCTTGACGTTGCTCTCCATCTGATAGCGCTCTCCGCCAACCGAGGTCTAAGCACCGGCACTGGAATCAACGATCAGTTGCTTCACCGACGCCGATACGCGCGGACGACCTGCCTCGCTAATTGGAACACAACTGAAATCAGAAATGATGTATAAGAGATGGCTGGGTAAGTTTATTGCGGAACCCGCCGAGGATTAACTTCTTTTGATGCAATTTACGACTTTGTTCTTGGCCCCTGGCTCCTGGCGCTATAAATCAAGTGTTTGCATATTTCACGGAAAGAATTATCTGTGGAACCGTAAAATGTATTCATCTAGGTGTCGAGAAATAATTTGTAATATTTTTATTTGTAATGCACTAGAATTTTATTAGGGAGTGATTGAACCAAAATGTTTTGTTGTGCACTTAGAAAAATTATAGACCGTTTTTCTCCGTGTGCTGGCTCTACCGAGAACATTTTAGGTAGCCGCTTATCACGTTTTGTCCACGTTGGGTCAAATTTTGTGTGCTCGCAGTTAATGAGATAAGGTGAGAGTTGATAATTTGACAGGTGGCTGATAATCCAGAGCTCGTCCCAAGCGCACTGAGAATTCAAGTGGCCTAGGCTGCCGGCGGGGGGCCAGTTCTTATCGGTTGGAATGGGGACAACGCCTCAGTATTAATGGAAGACTTCATTTTTCTTCCTATTGCGTATTTGAAGTTGAGTACGGAGAATTGGATAATTCACGGTCAATGACCTTCCATTTGTTTACAATTCAGGTCTGAACTTAACAACACGTGGGCAAGTGCAACAAAAGTTTCTCTTTAAAATTTATACTCCCAGCAATCGCATGTTTACTAGGAAATTGCGTTGCAGTTCCATTATTAAGAATATCAACATTACTGCCTCGCCAGTTGTAAAAATATAAACAGCTGTGGTCAACATAATAGCACCGACATATTCACTTGCGTTTTTTATGAAACTATTCTAAAGCTACCAGTTTCAAAACTTTTTAAACTTGCGGAGGGTATAATGATTTCAGTTAGAAGTTTGCAACGCAGTGAAGGAGACGTTCCCGATCCCATAAGTTATATATATTCTTGATCAGCATCACTAGGCGAGTCGATCTAGCCATGATCGTCTGTCCGTTTCTACGCAAACTAGTCTTCCAGGTTTAAAGCAATCGGGATGAAATCTTATAAGTCTAGTTTCTGTTGCAGGTAGACAGATCGGACAACAATATCCTATAGCTTCCATAGGCATATTAACAAAAAAAAATGTTCTTTTAATTATAGCTTCGGTGTTTTTTGACTTATTATCTTCTACTCTTTTATTTTTTTAATGTTTCATGAATTTGTGATTAAATTTTTATAAAATCGGACGATTGTACCATACATTTGCCATAGGAACGTCATCGGGAGTGTGCGAAGGCGACTACTATATATACACGAAAAAATTAAAATCTACTGTGATGGTACGATCGCAACCAATCGAAGGTAACGCTAAAAGAATATCAAATGGCTTGTGTGAATGAGCGGTGATATCTCGGGGCCGTTGGGGATAAATTCTCAAGTTTATTAGTCTAGTTGTTTTCTTACTCAAAATAAAAAATCTCGAAAATTGTTAGTCCACCAAATTTGCAAATGACATTTTCCGAAAGGAAATAGATTAACCTTTCAGAATACATATGGCGAATTGTGATCGGACCGAAATTAATGTAGATATATCCGCTGAAAGTACAAAAAGTCGTATTATTTTGGTTGTTTAAAAAATACAAATGAAAACATATACATAAAAATACATATACATTTTGTCCCAAAGAAGTTAAGCCCATACGTTTTCAAATCGAGGGAAATTGTAGAGATACGGCGAACTCAGTGAAATAGCCAAAATTCATCATAGGTTCAGACGCAGGTGAGTATATCGACTTGGCTAGTGATCCTGATCCAGATACGCCCTCCTTCTACCTGTTGAATTAATTTTATGGCCCATAAAATCGAACCAAAGAATTTTACATATATCAACAAATTAATCCTTGTTCCATACAAATTGAAAAGTTGAAGGTTCTTATTTATATATATGTTTATATAAATATTCTTTTTGATGACCGGTTAATCAGAACACGATATAAAAAACAGGACAAACACAAAACCGCACTAACAACAGACAAACCGCGAAACAAAAAAAGGCTTGGTCGAAAAATAATAGCATGGATCAAATCGGTGACCCGAGGAATTGTCTAAAATAAAGGGGTAACGGCGAATAATCGCCTTCGTTTCTTCCTTTTGTTGGCGCGTTGTTTGTTTGTTTTCTTTTCTATCATCTCTTCAACTTCTAGAAGTCATTTGAATGACATATATTCGCAAAAATTTTGTTTTTATAAAATGTTTTTTATAGTTTAGATGAGACTTCTTCGCGATAGATGTATATTTGGTTTTTGTGAAATGTGTTCTATCGTGTTTCTATCTTCCAGTAGAGGTAGGAGCCAGAGTTTCTTACGAGTGCCTTAGGTACATAAGGGATGACGATATAAAAGAGGCTATTCCAGTGATTGGGACTCATCAAGAAACTTCATTATTAAGTTATCCAAATTTATAACACTTTACACCCTATATTAAAATGAAAGCCGTTAGATGAGAAAATATATATAGGGTAAGGTAAAGTGACAAATATTAATATTTTTTAAAAGTTTAAGAGCAGAAAGTTGCTGACATCTATTAAGCATGTTCTCGTAAAAGATCGATGGTAAAAGACATCTACATATGCAGATGTAAAAATTATTTATTTTTTCTTCAAGAAAAGTTGAACATGTACCTCAGTTCTGGGTTAAAAATGAACAAATTAAGTTGTTTATTTTCTAGTTCCTAAAAACCAACACAAAATAATTGTTTTTTTAGTTATTGGCTGTAGAAACGAAAAAAATAATTATATAATGTCAAGAAATACAAAACAAATGAAATCTTTATACCCTAATGTTTGTGACGATACCCTAAAAGGTACTATTTGAAATGTGATGGTGTCACTTACATAATGCGCACAAAAAACACAAAGTACCGAGAACAGTTGCTAAAGATTTTATTCATACTTGTACATAAATATTTATCTGACTTTTCCACAAATATTTGCTCTCGCACTGCTGAAACACATATAAATTGAATAGGATTTTAAATTTTTGCTCAACCTTTGAAGTCAAAATTATCTCACGAACAAATTACGCGAGCTCTAAATAATGTAATACATTGTCGGCACGATTAGTAAATTGACTACAGTCACTTCCTATTTTTGACGTGACGTCACATATGAGATTTGGCGAGTTCGCCGCCTTACCCTACACTCCCTTAGCTGTAAAAAATGTAACATTTTTATTTAACAATGGAACCTGGAAGCGAGTTCGATTTATGTATGCTCGAAATCGAGAAGAGTGTAATCGCAATATAGAAATAACTTATGCTTGAATTCGAGAACTATTCATCTCGAGCTCTAGATTGACTGGATGTTGAAACCAAGAAGACTTTATCTCCATATCGAGAGCACACGAAGACTTCGATCTCGATTTCGAGAATTTTTGTATGAGTCGATCTTGGCTCACTTTAAAGATTGAAAATACTGATATTGAGAACGTATTTTTCTGTGAGTGAGCTTTTTGGTCTTTTAGTCTAATCCCGACGCTTTTTTTAATTACAATAACTTTGGAAAACAAAATGTACTGCAACAAATCGAATAAATAAAAAACAGGAAAGGAAGTTCGGCAAGCCGAAGCTTGTATACCCTTGAAGTTATATTTATTAAATTTAAAAATACAAAAAATGGTATTCCCAATAGTATATACATATGTCAGAAAACACCGAAGCTATAAATTGTTTCATTTTATTTTCCCACCAATTATCCGATCGTTCCTATGGCAGCTATATGATATAGTCGTCCGATTTTGATAAAATTAAATTCGAAATTCAGAACTAATTAAAAAATGTTATTTTTAAGTTATATGTTAAAAAACACCAAATATATAATTTAAAAAAAATGTTTTTTTCCGATTATTCGTATGGGAGCTATAAGATATAGTTGTCCGATCCGTCTGGTTCCGACTTATATACTACCTGCAAAAGATATAAGACTTTTGGGAAAGTTTCAGCACGATTGCTTTAAAACTGAGAGACTAGTTTGCGTAGAAACGGACGGACAGACAGACAGACGGACATGGCTTATCGACTCGTCTAGTCATGCTGATCAAGAATATATATACTTTATGGGGTCGGAAACGTCTCCTTCACTACGTTACAAACTTCTGACTGAAATCAATATACCCTCTGCAAGGGTATACAAATTACGAATATTTATCTTTTTTGTATTAGTTGACTAACCTTCATGTACTTTAAATTTTCCAGCTCAGACTAGTCGGGTTCTAACGAAGTCGACGGTGCGCAAGGTGCATTCAAAGGTAGGGCCCGCCGTGATAAACGAATTGTTAAGTGAGATGCCAGAGTGCAACCATCGCCCGGTGGCCTACGAAGGCTCCAGTTACGAACAGATCCTCAAGACGCGGCGCAATCACCTGACTCCCAACCTCCAGGCGCACTTCAAAAAGCCTCTCGTCATCCACACCGGCCACATGCAGTGGCTCTATGATCACGAGGGACGGCGCTACCTGGACATGTTTGGCGGAATCGTTACTGTCTCCGTCGGGCACTGTCACCCGTAAGCGAGGGCATTTTATAAGCTTGCAGAGAGCATTCATATAAATCTATGTCCACCTGTCCGTTTGTTTGCAAACTATTCCCAACAATTGTTTAACAGACTATCATTAACAAGTTATAAGCAAACAAAGTGTGCCATCTCGGAAACAGCCGATTTGCTGCATGTATATCTCCATCTCACTACCATTAGCTGTAACTGGCCGTCGACTATAGTGTTCTTCTTTGTCTTTTTAAGATTCCAGAAATAAAAGGTATAACAAAATAGAACGCTATAGTCGATTGCCGCGACTATCAGATACCCGTTACTCAGCTAACAAACTTAAAAACAAGAAAGAACGTTATAGCCGAGTACCTCGACTATCAGATACCCGTTACTCATCTAAAGGTCCAATGGGAAACGGAGATATGAAAGCAGCAAAGCGAGATTGAAATGCACCACCTACCCGCGATCCTATACATAGTTATGGGCGTTAGAGTGGGCGTGGCAAGCTTTTGTTGGGTCAATAGATAGGTATTGATGAGAACAATACATTTCAGTTAAAATTTTTATTCTAGCCTCTGTAGAAGCCACAGTTTTGGGCGGTTCGTGGGCGTGGTACCCTGCTGAAACAAACTTGCGCTGCGCAGGAAGCCCAAGAATCTGCGTGCCAAATCCCAATAGCCAAGCAACAACATATTTTTTTTTAACAACATATTTTCTTACCGCCCAAAAAAATTACACGTGCCTTTTGGCCTATTAGCCTATCATACTGAATATTTCATAACTTTCGGCAAAATCTAGCTCTAAAGATGATAAAATCATTTGCATTTACCAATAGGAAGGTGAACCAGGCACTAAGCGAACAGACCGCCAAGCTATGGCACACGACGAACATCTACATGCACCCCAAAATCCATGAATATGCCGAGCGTATGGTGGCCAAGTTCCCAGGGAACCTAAAAAGCGTTTGCTTTGTTAATTCAGGCTCTGAGGCCAACGATCTCGCCATGCTGATGGCGCGCATGCACACGGGAAACCAGGACATCCTCTCCCTGCGCAACTGCTACCACGGAATGTCGCCTTACACCATGGGTCTGACCGCTCACTCCACCTGGCGCTTCCCGCTGCCGGGCGTGAACAACGGACTGGTGCACGTGATGAACCCCGATCCCTACCAGGGCATTTGGGGCGGCTCAAACTGCAGGGACTCGCCTGTGCAGACGACGCGCGAATGCCAGTGTCGGGAGGGCTGTCAAGCCGGTGACGCCTACTACAAAGAGCTGGAGGAGACCTTCAAGTATTCCCTGCCGCGCGGCAAGGTGGCGGCCATGTTCGCAGAGTCCATCCAGGGGGTCGGTGGCACGGTGCAGTTCCCCAAAGGCTATCTAAAGCGGGCGGCCGCCCTGGTAAGGGCTAACGGAGGACTCTTTGTGGCCGACGAGGTGCAGACTGGCTTTGGGCGCACCGGAGAGCACTTCTGGGGCTTCGAAGGCCACGACTACGTGCCCGACATAGTCACTATGGCCAAGGGCATTGGCAACGGCTTTCCGCTGGCCGCCGTGGTCACTACGCCGGAGATCGCCGCCTCACTGGGGCAAGCCCTGCACTTCAACACCTACGGGGGCAATCCCATGGCCAGTGCCGTGGGCATTGCCGTCTTGGACGTGATCGAGGAGGAGCAGCTGCAGCGCAACTCGCTGGACGTGGGCACCTATCTTCTTAAAGGTCTGGCCGAACTGCAGCAGTGCTTCGACATTGTTGGCGATGTGCGGGGCAAAGGTCTGATGATCGGGGTGGAACTGGTGGGCAATCGCGAAAAGCGTACTCCTCTAGCCACGCCGCACGTCCTTGACATCTGGGAGAAGTGCAAGGACCTAGGCGTGCTCTTTGGACGGGGTGGTCTCCATGGAAACGTAAGTAGGAGCTCCTCCTTAAGCTAGGTGCATCCTCATCTGGGCTCCTCCGTCCTCGTTGCACGTCAAACTAACAAGAAATTGGCCTCCGTTGAAGATTCCCCAGGCGAGGTGGACTCTTAGGGGGTTCTTCTTCGGGTGCATTATCACTCCTCCTGTCTCTATCTGTACATCCTTTCGTTCATTTTTACAGGTTCTGCGAATCAAGCCTCCCATGTGCATCACTAGGGCTGACGCTAAGTTCGCTTTGGACGTGCTGGCCCGGGCTATCACGGAGTCCCGATCCGAGCATAATTAACAAAGATTCGAGTGAAGACGACGATAAGATACATTCATACCCAGTAGAGCGGTTGCAGGGTGGTCTCAGTTGCATTTATTAATCTATTTAACTAATTGGAACCTCTGGACAATTTTAAGTCCCTGAGCTTTCGGTTGTTTAATATTTTAAAAATTTATTTTAATAGGTACATTAAATGTTTTACGAAACCTTATAGTGAATCGTATGTTAATCAGGTACATTTGATTTTCAAATTGTGCCAAGGGAGACACAAAGACACAGGAAGTCCTTAACGCAAGACAACTTGAAGTCTTGTTCCTTATGTTTTTTAGTACGGTAAAAAGTAATCAAACAAACAAACCTTTTAACTAGTAACGTTCGCACCATTAACATACATTTTTAATATCAACTTTTGTGACGAATATTTTTTAGACTTTGCCATGCTGCGTAGGCAAGTAGCTAACCAATTTGCTGAAGCAGTCCGAAGAATTAAAAAAAGAAATTCCATGGTCTAAAGTCGTCCCCATAGAATTAGCTATTAAAAACAAAAGAAGAACGCTATAGTCAATGCTATCGACTATCAGATACCCGTTACTCAGATAAGTGGAGTGCGAGGGAGATGGATTTATACACACTTTCTGGGCTCTTCCTTTTTAATGAATGGCCTGATCTGAACACTTTTTGTCCTGTAGAGCGATATTGATAGTCAAAACCAAACCTTATTCACATTTTCTACCGAATATAAGAAATGTGGGTACTATACGTTTTTGGCGTTATGGGCGCTTGTGGGCGTTAGAGTGGACGTGGCACGCTGCCGAGTAACGGGCTTAAAAATTATACATCCCAAATGAGAAAATATTCGTCCGATTTAAAAACATTTTAATTTGTTATCCTGAAATATTAAGGTACACCCTATGGTAAACAAAAATATGATCAAAAACAATGAAACTGAAATAGTTTCCAGTCTTTTTATATCCTTCCCATAGGAGCTATAGGATATAGTTGTCCTATCGGATTAAATGTAAAAAAGTATTTTTGCTGTTAGAACTTTGGTGAGATAAAATTAATTTTCCAATTAAATATAATCGGTTTAAGATTAAATCTAATTTTGAACTTAGTTCGCTCAGAATCTACTGTTGCTAATCAAAAACATACACACTTTTTAGGGTTACAAATGAAAATGTAAGGGTATAAAAAGTACTCATTTTCAATTCTAGGACTGCTTTATAAGTAAGTATCCTTTATTCATAAAAACAATCACATCTGTAGTTATAATACTAATACAAAAAATAAATTTTAAAATTGGGTAAATTTTTTTTGTATTAAAGGAATATTTATTTTTTAAATCGTAAAAAGTAGGCGTAGGTAGACAGGTTTTCTTCATATTTTATTTGTATTCTGCTTTTACTGTCAATAAGTTATATATGTAGCACTACTACTTTGCATGTAAGAAACCACCAAAAATTTTGTTAGTCAAGTAAAAAATACTCGTCGCCTTAAAAGGTCCTATATTGTTCTTCCTTCCTTCTTCAGGTGCTGAGTTTGAGACCTCCCCTGTGCCTATGCACCGAGGATGTGGAATTCACCCTGGAGACATTAGAGGCAGCCTTCAAGTTCCATATGAGCAAAAGCCCTCGGAGCTGGAGAAACAGCCAAAGAACTTAAAAAGCTGATTGAACTATAGAGCACATTTATTCGCTTCACTTACAAACTAGTAATTGAACAATGTTTTAGTCGAATCCTAAGATTAGCATTTTCTGAGCGAGGCTTTGACTTAATTGTAAACATTCTTATTTTTAAGAAATAGATTGTGATGTAGAGCGTTTTCTTATGGGATTCGTGGGATTTGAATCCATTGACGAATATATGGTTAACTAGCATAATGTTTGGTATTCATGGCATTGCTTTGAGCATAAATAAATAATATAACTCAAAAATCACCTTCGCTTAATCTAGTTAATGCAAAAATGCAGTCTTGTCCAGTATTCCAGGAGGTTCTCTTGGGGTGGGTCTCCTGTGGGAAATCTGCTCCCCACGTGGCTTCTGCTAGACTTGGATGTCAGAGTGTTTGCCCTCGTTATTGTAATCAGCAATGAGGAGCGTCTCTGACAGCTCTTTCCTCGCCTTCTGCAGAACCCAGAACATCAGAGCCACTCCACAAATTACCTTTAAATAAACAAAATGGATAAGAAATAGTCTTGATCACGAAAATTACAATAGAAGCACTACTATTGTCACTTCTTAGTTTAAAATTACTTGGTAAGTGAACATTAAAAGCTTCAATTGATTGAATAACTTATGGTTATAGTCCAAAACTGAATAAAAATAACGTTTTAAACAAGAAAATAATAATAATAAATAAAAATAAATACGCTACTTAATCTTTATATACTTTACATTCTAACTTTGTATCTACTGGCTGTGACGTCATTGGCGATGTTCTTGCTAGATAAATGCATAAAATCATTGGGTAAGATTTTGTCAACTGCCCACATGAAACAAAAGAGAACGTTGTAGTCGATACCATCGACTATTAAATATCCGTTACTCAGCTAAGGGCAGTGCGCGGGAGACGGAGATACGCAAACAGCAAAGAGACTGTAACCAAGATTGCACACTTTAATTGGTCATAACTTTTTAATAAATGGTCCGATTTAAAATTTAATTTACTTTTTTACAAAATCTTTAAAAATGTAGTCGCTAGACAGGTTATAGCGTTATATGCGTTTGTGGGCGTTAGAAAATTCTTGGAACCATCCTGAAATAAACTTCCGGAAGAAGCTTAAGAGGCTACATACCAAGTCTCAACTTTCTAGCATTTGTAGTTTCCGAGATCTCAGCATTCATACGGACGGACAGACAAACGGACGGACAGACTGACAGACAAACGGACATAACCAGATCGAGTTTTTTAAAGTCTTTTCCATCCTATAAATACATAACTATCAGCTAAAGTTTGTATTCTAGCATAGACGCCACAATTTTTGGGCGTTTTGCGGGCGTTGGAGTGGAAGTATCACTTGCGCTGCTTACGAAGCTAATGAATCTATATCTGAAATCCAAGCTCTCCAGCTCTTATTGTTTCTACTCGGGGAGAGGTGTTTTTATTTGATCAATTCCCATCTAATTGCTGAGAATCTTATTATGAGAGTCTAAACGCAATGTGGACTTCACGTGCGGAATGTACTAATCGAAACTAGCTAAAACCGAATTAAATTTCTCTGGCTTAGCTCGCGCTCACCTATTATAGCGAGTTAAAGTTTTAAACACCAATTTTATTTATAATCGCCATATCTTTTAAGACGATTATGTAGATATAAAAAATAAGGAACTAAAAAGCCAAAACACCCTGTCATTAAAAAATCGAAAAGTGAACGAAAAATTACGGTACTTCATCATGAGACACAAATATGAAATGTTATATAATATTCAAACAGCAAGCTAACCAACTATTTTTCTTTAAAATTAAATTAGACACTTTTCTAAAATCATATTTCATTTGAAAAAAAACACAGCAAGCTAATTTAATTTTATAGAAAAATGGATGGGAGCTAAGGGATATAGTTGTCCGATCCGGTTGGTTCGACTTACATACTACCTGCAATAGAACGAAGACTTCTTGAAAATTTTCACCCAGATAACTTAAAATCTAGCAGACTAATTTGCATTGAAGCGGACAGATAGACATATTTAGATCGCATAATCTATTGATGCTGATCAAGAATATGCGTAGATAATTCGAGAGGTCTTTTTCACTGCGTTGCAAAGTTCTGACTGAAATCGTAATACCCTCTGAAGGGATATAAAAACGGACACCCAAAGGCATTAATAGCTTTACATTAAAACAGCCATTATGCCTACCATTTGAAAATGGTTTGCATGCATATGTACGTACTCACGGCACGAGCTCGAGAAATATTAAAATTAGTAGACTGTAAGGTAGCTGAAACTTGAAGTTGACATCCAAGCGAACAAGAGCATTTTTCGGATTTTATTTTGTAAATTTGTGGAACCAATGAAGACTATATTAATAATTTCAAATACTGTTCTTGAATACCTATATTATAATAATTGTTTTAGTTAAATTGATTTAAGCAAACTTTTCCGATAATTTAATAATATTATACAAAAGTTGTTTGTATTGGTAATACGTAACAAATAATAATACTAAGTCAAGTCACAATAGGTACTAACATTAAGGAGTCAATACGACCCGGAGCGAACTCACCTCAAATACGAAGCTAATGTAGCCTGTCAGCTTGGTATCATTATCATTAAGAACTTCGTGCATCGATCTTAGCGTTGAGCCCAAGTAAACATTGATAGTTTGGGCTGGCAGCAGCCCAATCATTGTGGCCACATGGTAGTCTCTCGTATTGATGGAACTGATCTGCGTAAATAATAATCTGATATAAAACTCGGTCTGAAACAGCGTGTCATGCCTTACTTGAACTAAGTTATAGGCAAAAAGGGGTATCAGTGAGAAAACATTTAGAGTAAACCGGTTTTCATTTCAAGTAAAAATGTTGTTTGCTTTAACGAGGGTTTCTCCCCTCTATTTAAAAATGATTAAATCACCCGTGTAATTACATTCACTCAGGGTATTTTTGCATTTGAAAAAAATTTGAGTGACATGCTGTGATATCTTATTCCTATGTTTAAACTTATAAGGGAGGTGGTCAAATACAGTATCACCTCCATTAAAACCTTTAGCAATTGCAATCTGGTCAGACCTGCCTCTGGGCCACTTACTCCGAATATCACATTCTGAACTCCGAAGGGAATGGGGGTAAGTCGCGTAAAGAGCACCACCCGAAATGCCTTTGGTCCAGATATCACGCGAAGAATAGCTCGTCCCGTATCGTTCTTGATCAACCTGCAAATAGAATCGATCGAACAATACTTATCAGAGATAAAATATATGCTTTTATTCACTAACCTAACTTTACACTTGCGTTTATCTAACCCACAATCAGGAAATGGTTATGGGGGCCATAAGCGAGTTCCACCGTTCGGCAGTTAGCCCCATAAAGAATGGTGGGCGAGGATTTCATGTTATCATATAATTACAGTTAATACATTATGTTGGCCTTTACGACGCTTGGTAAATATTATGTAAGAAAATATACTTTTCTTTGAGGAAATTTGATTTGCAGCTATAATTGAAAATTAGATACGTTTTGACGGTAATTGGCGGAAATGTAAAAACCTGCTGTTATCAGCTTTTGCCTTTGCAATTACTTCTCACAGGCGAGCCACATATATTTATAAATGCCTGATAAGGAACTGCAAACCAGCCGAGCAACTTCCTAAGAAGGTATTCAGCTGTGTGACGTGCTTACAGAAACCAAACAAAGTAGTATGAAAAATCGGGCTTTAATATATACCTATAAAACACCTGAATAAATGGCGGTGATTGTGGAAACACGAATTTAAATCCGCGGAATTACTGCCCATATCTTCAGCAATTTTCTGTGCTTTCCTTAGTCGCCGCCAGTGAGGTCATGCTGGTGGCGCCTAGCACCTGGTCCCTGTCAGCCCACAATCGTGGGGATCTGGCTCGGACGGCAGGTAAGCATACCTCGATCTCCTGGGGCTCGCTGGGACAGACTGCAGTGAGTACCTCGACGGAATAGTCGTTTCGGATGTGCAGGGTGTCGCCGAGCTGGCAGATAATGCCTCGGAACTCAGGGTAGGCCTGGCAGCAGTCATCGGGAATAGAGATGGACAGGCGCAGCGAAACGACGTTCCCGGGTGCGAAGGGGTAGTCAAGGAGTCTTCGACTGGTGTCTCGTTTACCAAGGCCCACGTGGGAGATGACGACTGGAGAGCAGTTGTACTTGCGGGCCACCTCGACAGTCTCAGCTGGACTCATGTCAACCTTGGGTAACACCCGGAGCTCTTTCAAGTGCCGGGCCAGAAGGATTAGGTAAGCGGCATGCAGTTCCAGGGGGGTGCGTACAGCTCCTTCACTTCCAGCCGACTGTATTAACGAGCACAGATCGCGATGTATGTCCAAAAGAGCACCGTAAAGCATTTTCTGGGGCGGCGTAAACCGGCCGGAGCTGGGCCAGCACCTGGCCAATCCACCCTCGTAGCCTCCGTACTGGCAGCCAGCATCCATCTGCCACAGCCCATTGCCATCTAGACCACATGATACTTTGCATGCGTCCGGTTGGGCGTGACTCAAACGGCACTTGTAGTCAAAGGATGTGGCCAACTCCTGAGGATTGCTCTGGTGCTGCGCGATCACCTCCGCCATGGAGCCGGCGGCAATAGCGTTGGCCCGACGCAGAGCACACAGCTCCCTGGACGTCTTAACGGTGCGTGTGTACTGGAGGATGTACCGGGGGTTACACAGAGGCGTCTTCGCCTCGTCGGCCGCCTCTTGCACTATCCGGCTGACTGGACTCGAGGTCTGGAAGGAGTGCCATAGCTCAGGAGACTGATCCCTTAGCAGCCAGAGCAAACTTTTCTTTAACATGGCTAGGGGCAGAACGTCTTCCACGTGATGCATATAACTATAAATCGAGCAAAGCTGCGAGTCCACCTCTTCGGGAAGGAAGAGCAACGCACCAGCCTTTCGCTTTCGGTTGCGATGGAGTACCAAGGCCGCTCCTGGCCTCAAGCAATCGCAGAGGTAGAGAAATTCAGATCTTTGCCGAAAGGGGCATCTCCGGATTGAGTCGGCACCGGCCACCACGAGGACATGCGCAAATACCCGGTTCTTTCTCTGTGGTTCCTTGAACGCGTCCTTCGCGTGCATATAGGCATTAAGATCATCCAATGCCATTATTCGATGGAGATCGATCTCCTCGGGCACCAGGACTGCTTCGGGCCTCGGATCGCTGTGCAGATACTCGGCCATTGTGGCGAACTGGCCCCCTGGGGCATCGCGGGAGAACTTATCGATAAGGTCAGGCACTGAGAGCGGCCGAATTCTCTTGGCGAATTCGGATGAAATGACTGTTGGCAGCACCAGATGGACATCACTTCGATCCGATGTGACCACTACAGAGCATCCACGACGCACGTCACGCCAGGCAGAAAACTTCAAATTTTTAAGGGATCGCAGCATTTGAGAATCAAAGGAAGCACACAGGACAGAGGCAGACAAAAAACTATGTTGGCTTAATGGAAGACAGTTGGACAAAAGGGTGCCCTGATTTCCATCACTACAGTGGACCGAAGATTCGAAAGGTCGCTAAAATGGTAAGCCGGGTTGTGACACTTGTCAATATAACCAAGAACGAAAGTTCGTAATGCGTAAAATTTGCAAACAAAATCGAGAACAAAAGCTATCTTCGGCAAACGGAAATTTTAAAACCCTTGCAGACTTTACCGAAATTGGATGCCCAAAGTAGCGAGAAGAATGCCATGTCAATAGCTTTTACATTACGTGAAATATCTTTACAAATAACTTTGGAATTGTTTCTGAATATTCCTAAGGGAACCGCGTCCGATCGGCACTCGCTTTTACCCTGATGCAGGTACGATTAAAAAAAGGATTTGAAAGGATTCATGTCAACAGGTTTTGCACTGCGCCAAATGTATTTAATTTTTGCCAGTAAGATCGGGGCGTAACATATTTTAGGGCGACCGTGAAAATTTCAGATCTCTAGGTTTTAAGCTGAGCTCGCAAATGGTATAGAAACAGACGGGCATGGCCATATCGGGGGATTCGATGATAATAAATAATAATAAAGTAATAAATATTATAATAATCGAAAACGTCTCCTTCACTGCATTACAAACTTCTGACCCTCTGCAAGGGTGTATAAAACAACTTACAACATTTCCCAATATTAACAAGGAAGAACACTATACTGGGTTATAGCTGTTTAATGAACAATCCAATATTTCTGTTAAAATTTTTATTCTAGCATCAAAACTGTGGGCGCCACAGTCTTGGGGGTTTGTAGGCGTAGAGTGAGCGTGGCACTTTACTGAAATAAACTTTCGCTGAGCAAGAAGCTCTTGAATCTGCATGCTTAATTCAAACATTGGAGCTCTTATAGTTTCCGAGATCATAGCCCTCGATTTAACTTTCATCACCATATTCTTAAGGAGTTTTAAAATTTTTTAGAATGAGATCACTTTTATAAACAAGTGTTACATTTTGGGTTTTTTATACACATTTAAAAAGAAACAAGAAAAAAAGTTAGCTTCGGCAAGCCGAAGCTTATATACCCTTGCAGCTATAATTATTAAATTTAAAAACACAAAAAATGATATTCCCAATAGTATAAGATAATATGTCAAAAAACACCGAAGCTATAATTTGTTTCATATTATTTTCCTACCAATTTTCCGACCGATCCTATGGCAGCTATATGATATAGTCGTCCGATTTTGATAAAATTTAATTCGAAATTCAGAACTAATTAAAAAATGTTATTTCCAAGCGTAGGAGGTTATATGTTAAAAAACACCGAAGCTATAATTTGTTTCATGTTATTTTCCTACCAATTTTCCGATCGTTCCTATGGCAGCTATATAATATAGTCGTCCGATTTTGATAAAATTAAATTCGAAATTCAGAACTAATTAAAAAATGTTATTTCCAAGCGTTGGAGGTTATATGTTGAAAAACACCGAAGCTAAAATTTGTTTCATATTATTTTTCCACCAATTTTCCGATCGTTCCTATGGCAGCTATATGATATAGTCGTCCGATTTCGATAAAATTTACTTCAAAATTCAAAACTAATTAAAAAATGTTATTTCCAAGCTTAGGAGGTTATATGCTAAAAAACACCAAAGATATAATTTTTTTTTCCGATTATTCCTATGGGAGCTATAAGATATAGTTGTCCGATCCGGCTGGTTCCGACTTATATACTACCTGCAAAAGATATAAGACTTTTGGGAAAGTTACGTAGAAATGGACGGACAGACGGACATGGCTAGATCGACTCGTCTAGTCATGCTAATCAAGAATATATATACTTTATGGGGTCGGAAACGTCTCCTTCACTGCGTTGCAAACTTCTGACTGAAATCAATATACCCTCTGCAAGGGTATAAAAATGAGGCACCAGATAGGAATTACTTTCGCTGTGCCGCTCTGGATCCAGCATCTGAACGCTCTGGCTGTTGTAGTTTCCGTGATATCGACGTTCATTTGGACAGACGGACATGCCTAGATCGGCTAGTAATCCTGATCAAGAAAAGATTTTCTTTATAAGGTCAGAAACTCTTCCTACATTCTGCATACTTTTCGCTTTATTCTAACGGGAATGACATCAAGTAAAAAGTTCACTTAAATATTTTCAAGTAGTGAGGTTGAATTGATATGAACAGGTCTGACTCATTTTTGTCGAGTCAAAGAGTCGAACACCAAAGCAAATTGAAAAATAATTTTAAGGATTCACGTTTCTTGTTTTGTCGGAAAATCAGAAGGAAATAATTTCCAAGTTGATTTATAATAAAGTTAAATTTTTTATGAAACAAAATTATTGAATCTGACTTCGAAAGAACTTTAGTTTTGCAATTCGAAACCAAAGCCAAAATCAGGACTTTTTCTTGGCCCAAGAGTACACGTTACAAAATCTGAAAGATTTTTCCTATAGATTCCGATTTCGTGTTCCGAAACCACAAAAGCTACAAAGTTGGAATTAAGCAGTCGGATTCTCGCGGTTCCTGCCAAGTCCACCATTACGCCCAAAACTCTGCCACGCTCACTCTAATGTCCACAAAAAATACCTATCAGCCCCAGTACAAATTGTTCAAGTTCATAAAGAACCTTTTGTCAAACATTGTAAACGCATGTGGCCCCCTAAAATCCGAAAAAGCCGCTTTGCTGCTGGCATATCTCCAGATATAAGCACTCTCTTTAGCTGAGTAAGGGAATATGATAGACGAGGGAATCGAACACAGCGTTGTTCCCTGTTTAGTCGTCTGATAGATACTCTGCTTAGAAATGGAAAATACCTAATTTGCATTTTTTACGAGTGCACATGCATAGCTTTAAGAAATCCATACCTAATTTGCTTAATATTCCGCTTGTAAAATCGTTTCTGTGTGCCCTGTATTTAGCACCTCCTGACAAACAAACGCATAACTGTTGCCTTACTTACGTTCGGTTGGGTTTCTGTTTCATGTATTGACCTTATATACTGTTACTATTGCAACTAATGATATTGAAATATCGCCTAATAAATGAAAGTTTGTGCAAGTTTTGTAAAATAAGATTATTGACGAATCGGCGTAACGTAAAAATATGTTTATCCGTAACCAATGAATCGAATTCATTCATAGAACTAAGACTACAAATCAAAAATGTACACATACAATAATGCCCTAATCACCACTCTTTCGAAAAAATCGAGTAATAGGGAGTATGTTAAAGTCTGTTTAAAATATATGTTTCTGCATATTGTAACGTTTTGAAACCAGTCCGCTTTGGTCAATTTGAAAAGGGCAAGGACCTCCTCTAAGCTTGATGTTATAATTTCCACTACAAATCAAGCTTTAGCTAAGATGTGTAGCTCAGTGTTTTGCCTAGCAACTCACCTTTGCACGGGAATGCGGTGCCGGCAGCTGCGAATGGTGGCATGCGCCACGGCGATGCCGAGGTTGGCGCCCAGGATCACGGTGAGCCAGCCGCGCAGGCAGCCAAACAGGTAGCCGGCGGTGATGAGCAGGACGAAGTAGCCCACCACCACGGGGAAGCTGACCAGGGCGAAGAGCGCCATGTACACGGCGAAGGTTATCCAGGCGTTCTGCATCTCAATCCAGAAGAGCAGCTGGCGGGCGTAGTCCCGCGTCGCCCAGCCGATGAAGACGAGTGCGCCCAGGAGGCAGGCGGGCAGCAGGCATCCCAGGTACCAGTTGCGGGTGAGGTAGCCGTGGGCCCGTCCCCACCAAGAGCTGCGCTTGCGGCTGCGGAGGACGGAGGAGGAGGAGGGGGGGCGGGGCCCTCTTCGACTGGGAGCGCTGCTGGCGAGGAAGGGGTCACACTCGCTGTCCTCCGAGGACTCCAGGACGAGCAGGGCGACCGAGGAGGGGTCGGAGGTGTTTGCTGCACTGCCCTCCAGTGGGTCCCCCTCCTTGCCATGGATCAGCTGAGCGCAGGCGGGGGTCGAGGGGGCGGGTACTGGCTTCTGCATGATGCTGTTGTTGTTGTTGGTCGCATATCCATACGAATTATTATTGTTGCTGGTGCGGCCGCTGCTGATCTCGAGTTCCAGCGACGACATGACCAGGACTAACGGTTAGCTCTGGAGGCACCTTTCTCCGTTTTCTCTTGCACTTTCCGCTGCGAAATTTCACTTTCGTGCACCAGCAACCGCATCCGCGCCGAAACAGATGTCGAACTTTCGGAATTTACGGGCGCATGTGTGTGCTGAGTGTCACATATGGCAAGGCAACCGAGTCCCAGAAACCGTTGTTATTGTCTTGATTCAATTGAAATTACGCTTTTATTGTTTATATACATTAATATACACCACCCGCTCAGCAAACGACGCACGTCTGCCAGCCGACGTTCCGATTGGAATTGGACAATTGGAACTCCGAGTTCCCGCAACGCAGCGGGAGAGAGAGATAGAGAGCGCAGGGGAGAGCCAGCAGCGGTGTTGCAGGTTCAGCTATTTTTCAGTCAGGGCTGGCAATTGTTAGGATATGTAGCCGCCCCTGGCTATGGCAAGACTGTGCAAAAGAAGCAACAAATTGGGACAAATTAATTAAATTATCTCACTTTTATTAGTGCAGGTTTCAGTAGATCAGTATTTAGATCCCTGAATCCCAAAATTGATGATAAAATTACGCTCGATGGTTCGACGTGGATCGTGTAAATTGAAAAAATGTTAATATCATTCATACAACTTTTTAAAGATTTAAAAATAATTTTAAAAATTTGATTTTTCTACCCTGGTGTGTATAAGACTCATATTTTTTAAATAAATCAACTAAATGATTTTAATTCGAGCAGTACTGCAATGCAAAAGATTGGTCACACTATTCGTTCAGCTGATTGGTATTGAGTAACTACGAGTTAAAATATGTTTAAATATGTTGTGCACGCGCTCATCGTTAGCCCTGACCTCCAGATGCCTTCGCCTATCGTCCACGCAGCAGCACAAAACTGGACAGCCGGGAAATGACCAGGACACCAACCTCTTGCCCGCCTACTCGGAAAATGAGCGTCGGAAGATCCTGCTGACTATGAACGAAACTGGCACGAATGAGATGATCAGGTGGGTGGACACTACACATGGTACTCCATGGGACTCAGCTCATTTTTCTTTCCAGCTACGACATTACCAAGGCGAGGGCCACCAAACTGCACAACTGGAAGATCCGCCACGGTCCGCTGCAGGAGCTCAGTGACATCCTGTACGTGGAAGGCTTCGGCCTGAAGGCGGCCACCAAGTTCTTTAAGAGCGTGCTCGCGCCTGTGGACAGTGGGATCATTGTACCGGAAAAGAAGTCAAAGGCAGCGCGAGTGGCACCGTTCATTACACCATCCATGGATGAGGCGCAGCGCCAACGAATAGCTTCTGCCGTGGGCGTGCGCATCGGGGTGACCAGTGTAAGCTGGGCGCGCTTAGAGATCGCCAGCAGCGATGCCCCCTGCCTTCTCACCCATTGGCACCACCATGAGCTCAACGACAAGAAGCTGCACCTGTCAGAGCTTTGCCGCCGCTGCCTTTATGTCTCCCACCAGATACCGCAGGCCGACTGCTACGTACTAGAGAGTCCGCAGATGGCACAGGCCAGCAGCAATCCGGGAAGCACCGATCAACAGAACGTGAACATCCAGAAGGCCCAAGTTGCCGCCATCATGAGCTACTCGCTGATGGCCCGGTCGGATGCCGATGAAAATAAGGCCAACAACCTCTACTATATGCGCCGGTTCCTCTCAGCTCGTCTCTTCAATCACCTGGTGGGCACGGAGCGCGTGTCTTCTGAAGACACAATATTGGCCATGATGCGGAGTCATTGCAACGTGGAACATCAGCTCCCCGGAACAGAGTCTCCGCTGAGTCTGCGCCAACAAGTGCACTTTCCAGCTGACCTCCGCCTCATTTTCGCGCAGCAGGAGCGCTACCAGCGCGAGCTTCTGGGCCAGGCCTTTTTACTTAGCTTGGCCTTTACTCGCCTCGTTCTCTTGCAGGATGCGCAGAGCATCGCTCGGGTGACTCGGAACGCAAAAAGCTCCGCTTCGAGCGAGACAGCTTGCGGAGCTAGTGCGTCGCAATAACTATTAGGGATTGTCTTTAAGTTGAACTGTTGTACTCGTTTTATAAAATCGCAAATCAGACTAAAAGACTTAGCTGAGTACCACGTCCTTAAATCTTCGCTGGGTGGCCCTGGTATTTAATATTGATCTTTGTAAAGGGTATATGATAGTCAAGGCACTTATCTTAAGCGTTTCTTGTTTTTTCCCTAGTACAGTTCCGTTACATTTCCGATTGTTTCTAAGCAGCTATTGATTCAGTCGTCCGATTTCTATAAAATGTAATTCTAAATTATTAAATAATTTGTTTTTATTACGGAGAGTGATCAGAATATTGTTGACGTGTCAAATTTAAAAGTGTTAAAATGTAAAAAGTAATTGTTAGCCACACAGCTGTTTTTAACAAAGGAGTTGTTTATAACAGAACTTCGTGTTAAAAGCACAAGTGGGTTGTGTGGAAACGATTATATTTTACATTTAAACATTATTGTGTTTGACACACATGTCAAACATTTTTTATGTAATTTCTTTACAATAAACATGTTTTTTTACGAACTCTGGTAAAAAAAAATATCTCCAAAAGCTTCGAAAATATAACTTGTTTCTTTAGTTTTTAGATCATTCCTGTGGAAGCTATAGGATATTGTTTTCTGCCTGTTTCGATTTATATTATACCTGCAAAAGATAAACAACTTTCGGGAATGTTTCACCTCGATTCCTTTAAAAGAGATGGACTTTTGTGTACACACTTATGAAACGAATTACTGACATGCCTTGATCAATTCATCTTCTAATCAAGAATACATTTCCTTTATAGTGACTGAAATAAAAAAAAAAAATAGTTCTAGTTTACTTATTCCGACAATTAATATTTTTATGTTCTAAGCTTTTTAAAGGTATTGTTTAACTTGCTTAAATTATTTATTTGTAACGGTTGTGGAGGTTTTAACAAATCTAATTTTTATTTTTTTTCTTCGTACTTTATTGGTTACACAATCAGAAAAAATATAAGACTGCAGCGCTCCTTGCCTATCAAGAACTTATAAACCCTATTACACAAGCATCAATTTTTCACTATTTTGTATATATAAGAAACTTTGTTTTAGTTATTAATACATTACTCCAATAACAAACAATTTTAAATATAAAGAATTTCCAAAAACATGAAAGCCTACGCCCAGTTGTATACACCTTTCTGACTGGCGAACTTGGTTGATTAAAGTTGTTTAAGATTGTTTATTAATTGATTTTGGGAACATGTTAGGAGAAATTTTAAACAAATCTCATTTTCATTCTCTCTTTAAGGCTGTCCAGTTCGATTTGTATGGGTCCGAAAAAAGTGAAAAATCGTATGGGGGGAACGTAATCTTTAAAGGATTTTAAGGAATATTGCTGAACAAACTTATGGTCTTAAACCAGTGGTCGGCAGCGGCCTATCTAGTGAGCACAGGGAAGTGTTCTGCCCATCCTCTGCTCGCTCACGTATAACGTACATGTTCGTGTGACTTCGGCATGGGTCTTCGGGTCATTTTTTCTCAACTTCGGCGCGCTTTTTTGTTGCTGTGGCAGAGGATCTCAGTGCAAAGCAGAGAAACGTCTCGCTACGGCACGCCGCGCGTAAACTTCGTGTTTGTTACACTCACACTAATGCAAGGCAAACTTGTGATGGTATGTGTGTGCCGACCACTGTCTTAAACCTTTCGTTTGTTCGAAAAAAGGCTTACAATCCTTTAATCCTCCTACGAATTTTAGGCACCGAAATCGACCATACTTGACATGAATACATTTGCGCCCAGAACTGCTGTCAAAATATGGGTTTTCATACCCGTTTCCGAATTAATTCGGAATTCCATTAAAATGAATACATTTTATTTTACATTAATTTGGATATATTTTATTTTTATTTTAGTTTTTATTTGTAACAAATTTCCTTTTAGATATAGAAATGACCTACTTTTTATTCTTCTTAACAGCGCCGGTTATGCTGAAATCGCTGTCGGTAAACTTCTTTATAGGGCGCGAGTTTGTCGGTAAATCCCAAGCCCCGTTCCTTTCGCGTTGGGTAGGAGCATTGTTTGCGGGAGGGCGCCGTCCACTGGGATTTCGCCGGCCGAGGCTGGGAAATGCTTCTGCTTCATTTAAATCGGCGGTAAAAGCGGTGTGGTCAGTAGGCACATAGGAGCTTGATGCGATGGAAGCTCGGCTGCTAGAGATCGAGAAATTGGTCGAGTCTTGAGATTGGTTCTCTTTCTTGACCCGCGACCCTGGGAGTGAGTAAAATGAGTCGAAAGAGGACTCCTGGGCGAGCGAGGAGGCGTCCGAGTGTATGACGCGGTAGTTGGGATTTGTTTTGGGGGGTATGTGCTTCCCAGGTTGCACGGTGATGGCCAGGTCTCCGCACATCAAATCGCTAAAGGTATAGGCCCATCTAGTCACCATACTCTGGGTACAGTACTTGCTGCGGTCGTTCTCCTCGTGGTACTACAAACAGTGGGCTTAGTATAACATTGGTAGTGTTTTTCGACGCATTATTACCTGACAAGCGATCTGAGGTGTAAATTCAAAGAATTCTCTATTGAAAAATGAGTCAGTCACATATTGAGTAACATTCTCGTCATGCAAATCGGCGACATCCATGACCTCCTTCTTCAGTATGAACATCAAGTACAAAATATCGAACACCTCAATCTTCTGGCGTCCGATTTCAGTATCATCCTCGTCCTCACAAGCCAAGTACCGGAAGCACGACTTCACCATGGGAATATCATCGACGGGTGTGAAAACGATTAGCGGCTTGTCTCCCTGACACTTTTTAAGATAGTCAACGATATTCCGGTGCAGCTTAGCCATGTTTCGTTCGCCCAAGGCATTGGGCGGCAGCGGCAGACTATGTGTCGTTGCCGAGTGGTGTTGAGCATCGCTGCTCTGCCCGAAGATGATCTGACCAGGATCGATCATGGTGCTGTAGATGGACCGGATTCCCTCCTTTAGCGAGTACTCGCAGGCAGCGAACTCGGCAGGTACATAGACGTCAGAGGTGAGGGCCTTGGTGAAGAAGTTAAAGGCTGCGAAAACGAACTTGGCGTTCTCCAGATCTGTACCAAAAGCGATTAGTAAGTTGGAATTGTAAGTCTCTTGGTGTGCCTTACCGTGGGCCTTCTTGGCTTCCCTGATGATGCGCTCGGTTGTGCGTTTCATGTGCATAACACCCTCGGCGGTCTCTTGTTGGGCCTGGTCCACCTGGGCGATTCCCTGACCGTGGCAGTTGAGGCGTTCCCTCTTGGCGCGGTCCAACACGTCGGCGTTCTTGGCGCCCGAGTTGTAAGGGCCCCGCTGCTGGGTAGTCATTTTCTAGAAGGACGAGGGTTGGTTGCACTTAGACCAGGCTGGAAATCAGGCGGCACCAAACCTACCTCCCAAATGCCGCCGCAGTGCGCAACAGCCTGCGGGATGGTCATTCGGCGGCCCTCGGCGTTGCGGTTCCGCCACTCGGTTACGAACATCATAAACCCACTATGCTTCTTAGGAGCCATCTTTGCTGGGCGTGGCAAGTTGCAGGGATGTGCGGACACCGTCGAGCACGTGTGCGTGCGAGCGAGACAGCGGCAGGCAGACAACCAATGAATGGCAATGCAGAAATGGGTTCCTCGCAGTGCTGCGCGTGTTTACTCTGGCTCTGTGGCACAAAGCGAGGCTTCTTTTCAAATAATAAATATCCGGAATGTGGTCGGTGGGTAAATAACACACAGTCTAAACAAATCAGGAGTTCATGGGCAGCTGTATTGCGTTGTGAGGCCTTCTATTTTGCTGACGCTTTAAGTGTGCGGTTGCTGTAATATGATTCCTGCTCGAAAGAGAAACAGTAAAGTGGGTACAGTACAATGACCTCCACCGTTACGCAACACTAGAGAAGTACCTAAAAAAATCGATTCCGCAAAAATATTAAACGTAAATGCTATTAAAAACAGAACTTTTACAACGCCTAAAATTATTAACAAGGTAAGAAAAGCTTAAAATATACTTTCTGAATTACTCGTTATCCAGAATGTTACGAAGATATGGCTTTTTAATGCAATAAGGTGTAAACTTCAGTTTACATCAAGGTTAAGGGAATACCCTAAATATTGAAGCGAAAATATCACTAATGTTCAATAGATCTTTTTTAAAAACGCAATTCAACTATATCGGTACTATGAAAGAACGGCGAAGAATGAAAGCAAATCTGGATATTGTATTCTAAGATTCGTTTTACATTTGAATTGAACACAAAAACTTAATTTTCAATCAGAGTCATATCAAACTGCTTGATTTAATTTAAAAATATTTCCATCGAGTCAGAAAATATTTTATATTGTTTACTTTAATTATTTTCTTTCATCAAAGCATGTTTAAATTATTTTATTAACTATGATTGTTAAATTTAATATTTTCAGATATAAAGTTAATAAAAACCGCAATCGATGAAGAACGAAGGGAAAAATTTATGTTTTAGTACCCCTGGCTTTGTTTTTTATTATCAAACATTTTGTAGTTTAGTTCTTTCAATTAAATTCGTAACACAACTATTTTTTTATATATTTTTTTGCTTTCTTTTTTTGAGACGGAAGATAGTAACAGCACAATTAAAATCGTACCAAACTATTTATTTACTTTATATATTTCGTTGTTTCGAAAATACTGTTCTAAATTGTATATTACATATTTATTATTTTAAGTCTGTTAATTTTTTTAAACAAAAATCATTCTTTAGTACCCTAATAGATCGGACTTCAATGATTACGGCTCTTGTTCAAGACCCAGGAAAGCAGTAGTGTTAGTTTAACTAATTGTGTTGTATGTCGACAAATAACTTCCATGTAAATAAGTAAAATAAAAACTAAGAATTAACAAATTAAAAAACTTTTCATTTAATCGGAACATTTTTCGAAGCTGTAGGATTTACGACGTTTTGTAAAACGTGATTGCCGAAATAATATTTTCTCTGCTCCAACGACTTCGTAATCCTATGTACAATTTTTTTAGCGTATTAATTTACAACAATATACTTAATAAATTACATTATGATTTTTATCTTTTTATATATGTAGTGAGTGCATAAAGTTTCCAAAATATAAAATAAAAAGTTCATCTTTAGTTAAGCTGTGCAAGTAGGTACAGAATTAAACAAATCTTAGCCAACACTGCATCATCTACGAATTGCGGGATCGGTTGTAGAATTCCATTTACGAAGCAAGAATACGGAGTTTATTTGTTGGAAATCCCACCTATCCACCCACTTAGTCTGCACACAGCACGACAATGGCTTCGTCCAAATTCTTTTGAAATCAGACTTGGTGATTGTATTTAAATCTAAGAACGATGGCCACAAACCACGAAAGTGAGGAGCAGCCAAAGCCAGAGTCCATGCTAATCGACCGCTACGTCATAGATCTGGGCAGGACCGAAGACAAAAAAGAGCTGGGTGACACCTACTTTAGTATGAAAAGCGCCCGTCTGGCGTTCTTACGTCCAGAAACTAACACTAACCCGCCTCCAACCTCCGATGCAGTAGAGATACCGCATGCAGCGCTTAAGGATCAGGACGCCCACCCTTGGATGCAGTGTTGCGGGCGCAACTTCACGCGTTCGATATTCTCACTCCAGCCGAGCCGAAATCCCAAACCAGGATTCACCCGTCGCCGACGATGTCTAGTGCAAGGACGTAACCAGAACGCACCCTAGCTTAGAATAAAATATGACTTGTATCTTTGGCAATACAAATAAAGGCCTTTTACTTGGACAAAACATAAAATGTTTAAATGTGGGTTCTTAGTAGTAACCGCTAGGGGGATGCTGTTCAGGGTAACCCGTGGGCCACTCGGCGTAGGCATTAAAGGCGGGTGGTGACGCGTAGATGTCCTGGATCCGGTGGCGCAGATCGCTGGGCCCCAGGTAATACAGGGAGCGCGTCGTGGCCAAACGGCGGCGCAAGTCGAAGGGACCGAGCGTCGGTGGAGGACGACCGATGGGACCGAGCGTCTGTGGAGAACGATCGAATGGCCCGGGCAGGTGACCTGGAAATTGATGCGGACTATACTCTAAGTGGGTGTAGTGCGTCTGCGAATAGAAAATTTGTGGCGCAGGTGGAGTGGGCAGCAAATATTGGCGCAGCGCCTTTGGGCGGCTGATTCGATTGTCGTGGAGCGTAACCATCGGGGAGATAGGCCGCGGTGAGATAGTGGACGTAGTGGAGGCGCTGTCCGGAAGTGGCTTTAAGCGGTCTACTGGCAGCTTGACCTCAACAATATTAGCCCCTCGGTCGCCCGACCAGCACTTCTCTACAAGTGGTTTCACGGTAGGTTTCTGGGGAGGCAGAGATCTACTCCTTGAACGTTCCCTTCCCTGAATGGGACTCTCTGGGTCGTTGGACCTGCTGCAGGAGAGCTGGCGCCCCACGATCTTTAGTGGCCTGTTTTTACTTCTCGAGCGCGACCTCGACGCGGTCCTTGAAAACACTCGCTGCGTAATCTTTGCTGATTTGGATCTGCTGCTCTGGGAAGGGGTTTCCTGCTAGCCGGGGTATACTCCTTGAACGATCCCGCAACGGAACTTTGCTTCCAAGTCGCTGTCGTACCAAGCTTTTGGCTGGCCTAGATGTGCTTCTTGAACGATGTCGAGGACGGCGTATTGGAGAGTATCTTCGGACATTCCTTGACTTAAATCCGGGCGATCTAGGTCGACCACGGGAGGGACTGTGCCGGTGCCTAATGCTGGGAGAGGCATCTCGAGATCTTCTTTTTGGAGTGCAATTTCGTATGGAACGGGAACGTCTGGTACGATTCGGACTTCGAGACCTGGATCTGAATCTTCGCCTTGGGGAAGGTGATCTACGGCAGCGCGCTTTCCGGTCCCTTGAGGAGCTCCTCCTCCGCCTGTGTTTGTGGTCTCTTGACTGACTCCTGCGCCTTCTGTGTTTGGCCGGGCTTGACCTTCTTTTGGGTTCCAAGGCAGGGCTCCTCCTCCTCCCTCTGAAATGAGGGCTGGGGCTGCGACTAACAATTAGTTTTTGAACTGAGGGACTCTTTTTTCGAGCACGCTTCCGTTCTTTGGATTTGCTGCGGAGACGTTTCTGACCTGAACTGATTTGCTTGACCTTTGAAAGAGATGTTTCCAAGGATAACCTTCCTTTGACAGCAGCCCTACTTCTGCAGCGTTCGGGATTCTCTTCTGGACTAATTCTGAACTCCACCAGGGGAATTTCAGGCGAGTTAATAATTATGGCAGGTTGCTTCTCCTGAAATACGCTTTGATCACTGGAGGATATTTCTCCAGACTCCTGCAAGGATTCAATAAAGCTGACGGGGGAAATATCGTTGTAGGGCCGTGACCTTCTGGTGAACAAGGAGAAGTCATCGGTCAATGAGATGGAGGGCGGCGGTGGCGTGGTTACTGGATCCCCATCTTTATCCGATTCGGCCTGCTCCTCCTCCAACAAATCGGCCTCCTTCCCCTTGGCCATTATGTCGGCCTGCTCCTCAGCCTCATCTAGTATGTCCCCAAGCTCGTCTAGAACATCCCATAGATCTTCGCAGATAGGCTCGCTCTTGATATGAATTTCCTCCAGAAGCGCATTCTGCTCACTCGTTTCGGCGGTTTCAAAGTGACCTTCTAAAGGCCTGAGACCCTGGACACATTGATTCGTGGTTTCCGCGTGATCCTGGCAGGGCTCCATGCGCCTCCTCTTTTCGGGGGGCGGTGGCTACACATAGGGATAAAGATTTCGTTGGAAAACTGTGAACTTCACTGGAGGAAAGCAACAAGCCGATGCCTTTTGAAATACTCACCTTGCACGAAGGCTTGCCCGCATTCCGGAGCCCGGAGTCCGAAACCCGACCAGAAGAGATAAATGCCTTGCCACTTCTTGTTTTCATTGTTTTGAAATCGGTTTGAAATAATGTGTTTGTGCATTGGCGTTAGTGAATTCGATAGCTGCAGATACTCGATTGAGTTACATAATTATCGAATCTATTGGCGGTATTCTAGTGGTCTCTTATAACCGAATTCCATAGAAACATATTCTTACATTTAGGTCACGGCCGGTGTAGATGGCGAAAAAATATCTAAAAGAGCTTAATTCTATTGAAATAAGTAATTCCAGATAAATTGTTGCATTGACTAACAAGGTAGTTTAAGCAAATAATATTATTTTAATATTTTAATGCAACATTTTTTAAAGCCTAGTTCACATCGACGAAAACTGCGAGCTAACCATAGGAGTGAGCGAGAGGCAAACAGGCGGCTAAAGCTATCCGCTCTGTTTTTCAGCGCGGTACTCAGATGAGCTAAGGAAATACCAAAAAAAATACCAGATTTCGAGAGTGAATTTTCGATGAACAACGGTGTTTGGCCCAAAGAATAAGAAATTTAATCTTTGGCGGTGTTCGTGCAGAAGCGATAGGAAATTTAAAAATTAACAAGGGAGAACGCTATAGTCGAGTACCTCGACTATCAGATACCCGTTACTCAGCTATATGGAGATATGCAAGCAGCAAAGCGAGATTAAAATGCGCCACCTACCGGCGGTATACAGATTTAAGCGTTATGGGCGTTAGAGTGGGCGTGGCAAATTTTTTTTTGGATCAATCGATAGGTATTGACGAGACCAATACATTTCAGTTAAAATTTTTTATCTAGCATGAAAATTGTGGGCGTCACAGGGTTTTGCGGTTTGTGGGCGTTAAAGTGGGCGTGGCAAACTTTTTTTTGGATCAATCGATAGGTATTGACGAGACCAATACATTTCAGTTAAAATTTTTTATCTAGCATGAAAATTGTGGGCGTCACAGGGTTTTGCGGTTTGTGGGCGTTAAAGTGGGCGTGGCAAACTTTTTTTCGGGTCAATCGATAGGTATTGATGAGAACATTACATTTCAGTTAAAATTTTCTATCTAGCATCAAAACTGTAGGAGCCACAGTCTTGGGCGGTTTGTGGGCGTTAGAGTGGGCGTGGCAGTCTACTGAAACAAACTTGCGCTGCGTAGGAAGCTCAGGAATCTGCACGCCAAATCTCAATAGCCTAGCTCCCATAGTTTCCGAGATCTCAGCGTTCATCCGGACAGACGGACAGACGGACAGACGGACAGACGGACATGGCTAGATCGACTCGGCTAGTGATCCTGATCAAGAATATATATACTTTATGGGGTCGGAAACGCTTCCTTCTGCCTGTTACATACTTTCCGACGAATCTAGTATACCCTTTTACTCTACGAGTAACGGGTATAAAAATGGAAGCAAAACACCAAAAACGGCTAAAGGAGGTCAGAACAGGTGAAAAAGGACGCCTAATCCAAGGTGTTGCCCATTATTGTGGGACTTGACCGACAGGAAGCAATACCACAACGGGGCAAATCCGCAGAATAGTTGAAGGCTGGAGGAGATCCACTAGAGAATCCCAATGGGAGGTCTCCATTGAGGACTCCACCTCCACCAGCTACTTGGCAGCCAAAGCAAAGATGGAGGAGGCGCCGGCTTCTATAGGGAGGAGAAAACAAGGTCGCCCGCTAAGGGACAGCTGGAGGAGCCATCACCAGCCATTATTGGCCAGCCTATTGGGACTTGGAGCTGGACTACAGATGGCGCGGGAAAGATGTCGAAGCATCCGTGGGACGAGAAGAAAGCCTTAAACTTATAATTTACATAAATAAAAACATTCGTTGAACATTTTATTTATTTTTATTTTAATTTCTTTGTGCACCAGCAGACTCTTCTTTTTTAAATTGCTCCAATTGATTTCTTTTCTGTTTGGCAACAAACAGTAAGACCATGCCATATGCACTGCGGGTGAACTTTGAAAACTTCGGCCACACTACAAAGAATAGGATTTTTCGACTAGTGAAACTCTTAGCCGATCTGAGTACTAGGCTTAAAGTTTATAAAAAAAATTTCAGCAACTGACTGAACGAACCTAAACGCCTGTTTATACTAGGGTGGTGTTATGGGGTTATAGGGTTATTGGCTTTCCAATGTTTTTTAAATATGTTTTGCATAGTTAACTAGAGTAGGGCAAATGTAGGTTCTTTGTCGGGTGTATGGTATTTTTCGGTAATTTTGCCAAACCAGCTGATCGGGCTCGGCACATGCGCACAATCATAATATGTCATGACAGGGGCACTGCGAAAATAAAACCAAATGTATTAAGGTAAATTGAATACAAAAATTATATAAAAAAAAACTATATGTAAAAAGAAAAAGGCGACATAGTGCATGCGTCATATATGAAAATGGCCAGAGAGCTACCTTAAGGATCTAGCATGAAAATTGTGGGCGTCACAGGGTTTTGCGGTTTGTGGGCGTTAAAGTGGGCGTGGCAAACTTTTTTTTGGATCAATCGATAGGTATTGACGAGACCAATACATTTCAGTTAAAATTTTTTATCTAGCATGAAAATTGTGGGCGTCACAGGGTTTTGCGGTTTGTGGGCGTTAAAGTGGGCGTGGCAAACTTTTTTTCGGGTCAATCGATAGGTATTGATGAGAACATTACATTTCAGTTAAAATTTTCTATCTAGCATCAAAACTGTAGGAGCCACAGTCTTGGGCGGTTTGTGGGCGTTAGAGTGGGCGTGGCAGTCTACTGAAACAAACTTGCGCTGCGTAGGAAGCTCAGGAATCTGCACGCCAAATCTCAATAGCCTAGCTCCCATAGTTTCCGAGATCTCAGCGTTCATCCGGACAGACGGACAGACGGACAGACGGACATGGCTAGATCGACTCGGCTAGTGATCCTGATCAAGAATATATATACTTTATGGGGTCGGAAACGCTTCCTTCTGCCTGTTACATACTTTCCGACGAATCTAGTATACCCTTTTACTCTACGAGTAACGGGTATAAAAATGGAAGCAAAACACCAAAAACGGCTAAAGGAGGTCAGAACAGGTGAAAAAGGACGCCTAATCCAAGGTGTTGCCCATTATTGTGGGACTTGACCGACAGGAAGAAATACCACAACGGGGCAAATCCGCAGAATAGTTGAAGGCTGGAGGAGATCCACTAGAGAATCCCAATGGGAGGTCTCCATTGAGGACTCCACCTCCACCAGCTACTTGGCAGCCAAAGCAAAGATGGAGGAGGCGCCGGCTTCTATAGGGAGGAAAAAACAAGGTCGCCCGCTAAGGGACAGCTGGAGGAGCCATCACCAGCCATTATTGGCCAGCCTATTGGGACTTGGAGCTGGACTACAGATGGCGCGGGAAAGATGTCGAAGCATCCGTGGGACGAGAAGAAAGCCTTAAACTTATAATTTACATAAATAAAAACATTCGTTGAACATTTTATTTATTTTTATTTTAATTTCTTTGTGCACCAGCAGACTCTTCTTTTTTAAATTGCTCCAATTGATTTCTTTTCTGTTTGGCAACAAACAGTAAGACCATGCCATATGCACTGCGGGTGAACTTTGAAAACTTCGGCCACACTACAAAGAATAGGATTTTTCGACTAGTGAAACTCTTAGCCGATCTGAGTACTAGGCTTAAAGTTTATAAAAAAAATTTCAGCAACTGACTGAACGAACCTAAACGCCTGTTTATACTAGGGTGGTGTTATGGGGTTATAGGGTTATTGGCTTTCCAATGTTTTTTAAATATGTTTTGCATAGTTAACTAGAGTAGGGCAAATGTAGGTTCTTTGTCGGGTGTATGGTATTTTTCGGTAATTTTGCCAAACCAGCTGATCGGGCTCGGCACATGCGCACAATCATAATATGTCATGACAGGGGCACTGCGAAAATAAAACCAAATGTATTAAGGTAAATTGAATACAAAAATTATATAAAAAAAACTATATGTAAAAAGAAAAAGGCGACATAGTGCATGCGTCATATATGAAAATGGCCAGAGAGCTACCTTAAGGAAGTCCTAATGACTCTTTAAAAGGTGGAATAAAGTCCCCACAACTTCATAGCCCTAGAAATTTTTCATCTAGACTGCAACAAATTTGTTGTATTTCACCAAAACCAAAAAATTTGGATAACTACCAGAGGTCTTACAAAGCGTTTAATTTGATGATTTCAAATCTAGCAGGTTGGCGGCTCGGTCAAAACGTGGCAGCTCGCTTTCCAACACTGGTGCGGTAAGAGCACAGAGCGGACTAACAGCAATGAAGTGCAAACGTAGTGTCAGGAAACGTAAGAGCCACGAAAGTGTCTGGATTTTTGACACCCCCGGTTGGCGTCTCAGCTATGAGAGACCGTATAGCAAACAGAGCCCCAACAGCAGTCCAGTTAAGTGTTACAGCCTGTTCACACTCATGGGGGTTTAGTATATTTTTAGAATCCGCTTAAAATTGCAACACGTCCACGTACGTTCTGAAAAGTCGAGGAATTGGCAAAGGTTTTGTTTTATCTAGGGCTTCCCTCGGTCACCGTAAATCGAATTCGCAGCGAGGCAACGCAACGAGTGCCAGGAAAGCGCCGCGTGGTGTAGCGTCGAGCAACGTCGACAATTTTTCGTGTTCCGAGTTAGAAATTCCAGTCTGAGCCTTTAGCCATGGCCAACCCAGCTGCAGGACCCTCCAAGCAGGAGATCGAGTCGGTCTTCAGTCGCCTGCGCGCCCAACCAGCGAACAAAGTGAGTGCCCTACTTTCGCCAGCCCGCCCTTGAGGCTCCGACTAATGAGGCACCCCGCTCACCTTCCTCCTCGTCCTCCGCAGTCCTGCTTCGACTGCGCGGCCAAGGCGCCCACTTGGTCCTCCGTCACCTACGGCATCTTCATTTGCATCGACTGCTCCGCCGTGCACCGCAACCTGGGCGTGCACCTGACCTTCGTGCGCAGCACCAACCTGGACACCAACTGGACCTGGCTGCAGCTGCGCCAGATGCAGCTGGGCGGCAATGCGAACGCGGCCCAGTTCTTCCGAGCCCACAACTGCAGCAGCACCGACGCCCAGGTCAAGTACAACTCGCGGGCGGCGCAGCTCTACCGCGACAAGCTAAGCGCCCAGGCCCAGCAGGCCATGAAGGTGCATGGCACGAAGGTGAGTCCCGAGCACCTGGCTTGTTTGTTACTGCCTGCAGTTTTCTTACACTAAACCTACTAACTGACATTTGCTTTGCTTCACTGCTGTGCCTGCTCCCCACCCCGACTCCATTCCTCCTCCTCCTTCCCCACGAACCACACACCACATTCATCAGCTGCATCTGGAGCAGACGGATAAGAGCGAGGGCAACGAAGCCGCCAAGGAGGAGGACTTCTTCGCCCAGTGTGACAACGAGGCGGACTTTAATGTGCAGAACAACAACGTCAGCAAGGTATGGAGACACACACAGGAGACACGCACGCGCTGTTAGATTTCTTTGAGTTTTTAGCTAATAATATATTTACTCTACTGATGACTGACTTACTTCTAGCAGGATCTTAAGCCAACAGCCGCTGCTCAGGTCATCAGTCTTGAGCCGCAACTGGGTGGGGCCCCCAGCGTAGACCTGCTCAACTCGGTGGTGCCGGCAGCAGTGCCCTCCTCCATAGGAGCGCGGAAGGTGCAGCCGAAGAAGAGTGGAGTAGGTGTGACGACCAGCAATATTGGGCATTGCCTAATCGATTTGTCTCTCTTCTAGCTGGGTGCCCGCAAGGTGGGCGGCCTGGGAGCCACCAAGGTGAAGACTAACTTCGCTGACATCGAGGCGCGTGCCAACGCGGCCAATGAAATGAAGACATCCGTCGCTACAGCACCTGTTGACAAGCCGCAGACGGCCGAAGAGGAATTGGAGACGGTAGCCAGCATGCGGCTGGCGTACCAAGAGCTCTCCATACAGAAGACCCGCGAGGAGGCCAAGCTCAAGACCATGGACCCTGCCAAGGCCAAACAGATGGAGCGCCTTGGAATGGGCTTTAGTCTGCGTGGATCCGACATGGCTCACTCTGCTCTCGGCGACATGGAGACTATCCAGCAATCGGCCGCCCCTAAGGCAAAACTCTCTTCGTTAGAGGGCGAAAGCTTCTTCACCGACTATTCCCTGTACGGCAACAGCAGCAGCGGTGGAGGGAGCTCTAGCGAAAAGCGGGAAAGCTCGGCTGGAGGAACCAGCAAGCTGGATAAGTTCGAATTGGATGCGCTGGGCTACGAGACAATTGAGCCTATTGGTGGCTCCCACAGCAACATTACTTCCATGTTTGCCGGTAGCAATGACTATGACAAACCCAAGACGTTGGCGCCTGCGAAGAAGAGTAGTGGAGCCGCCTCGTCCACTTCCAGTCACAGCAAAGGGCCAGCTAGCAACGATCCTGTGATCGCTCAGCAGAAGTTTGGGAACTCCAAGGGCTTTGGCTCCGACCAGTACTTCGCCAGCGAACAGTCTTCGGCTGATGTCAGCGCGAGCTTGAACCGATTCCAGGGATCGCGAGCCATATCTTCGTCGGACTACTTCGGCGACGGCACTCCTGGCGGCAGTGCAGGCAACCGGGGTGAGTCAAATAGCGCATTGTCCTCTGGAAAACAGATTGTGAGTCATGGATTAAAATATTTGCAGCATCGTCGGTCAACTTTAGTGCACCCGACCTGGATGTGGAGAGCGTAAAAGAGAGCGTACGTCAGGGCGTACACAAAGTGGCCGGCCGGCTAAGCAATCTAGCCAATGATGTGATGACCTCCTGGCAAGACAAGTACGGCTACTGATATCAGCGAAACACCCATAGCAGTAACCCACGAATAAGCAGCAGCAGCAGTGGTGGCGGAGGAGAGTCTAATTTTAATGTTTTTATATATTAGTCACACACCAACCGATTTGCGAGTATGCAGAAAGTAATACAGAATTCCAAGCAGATAGCCACTTAGTCTAGTATCAGAGGATCAATCTTTTCGCATGCCTCGTATCGTTCTTGTATAAAAATAACCGAAGAATCCGAAACAAAAACCAAGCAGTGTAGCCAGCTGTACAATAAGCGTAGTGTCTTTTAAATATATATAAATATACTGTTCAGATTAAGGATGTAATCGTGTGGATTCTGTGCGGAGCATGTTCGCGCCATGTTTTTTGGATTATATTGTTTTCCTTTGTTTACATCTATTAAGCATACAAGCTATAGCATTTTGCCGATCTAAAATTTGTATTTCAACAGGCGCATTTTCAATTTGATTTTCGTTTATCATGGAATTAAGTAAGACAGTGTAAAATAAATAAACTAGAACTGCACAGCATTCCGGAGTAAAGGAGTTTTGAAAGCACAAGTTGAAATGATGTGTATATCAAATTTCAAATTTCTTTAAATGTAAAATGAATTGAATAACAACTGCATTTAACTGAATGGAAAATGTTATTAATTGACGTCGAATTATATGTAAAATCCTTTTCTAAGCATTCGCTTTCTAGCGATCTCTGCACACAATTGGGTTTCAATTACGCGTTGCTAAAGATACATACAATGTTTTCAATTGGTTCGCTTATAATCCGCGGTATAGTAATAAATAGATCAATACATTTATTCAGTAGCATATGCGTTTTAAAAGACTGGTTGTTGTGTCGACCGTTTTCATTTGGGATTATACTCATGGTAAATGTGTATGCACAACAGATAGCTCTTACCTGGACTTATAAAAGAAAATTGTTCTCTTTCTTCTAAACAGAGCTTCAGCTTAAATAACGAATAATGTTCCAAATCAGAAGAGAGGTTTGAGACTGTGACCAGGTATTATAGAAACTCCAACGCATAGGTCTGCAGGAATAAAATTATTTCTCACTCGACAGCAGTGTAACTTAACAACCACTGTGCATGTTTATTTTTTTTTATTTACTTTTACATTTGTCATAGCGCGACAAGTTAATACGTATATTTATAGTGAAAGTCCCTATGTGAAAATTGTGAATTTATGTAGTGCAGTTTCATCACTCTGTAGCTTACGAGGCCTCTTATCGACAAAGATTTATTAGAAACGGTTCTTGTAGATATTTTTTTCACGGAAACTGTTAGATTCCTTGTAACGAATGATAGTTTATATCAAAAGGAAAGATCGGCGTCGCAGTCGACGTTAAAATAACGATGAATTTCAGTGGTGGTCATTGTGTCATGTAAAAACACTTCTTAAAAAGGTAAGGGCTTCACAAAGTTCTGACATCCACTTTTGTGACAAAAAAATGCTGGTAAAATATTGAACTAAATAAAATCACTAAAATAAAAATAGTCAACTTAATAAGAGCACTTTCTAAAAGGTTTTCATTCTGGCCACTTCTGCAAAATATCTAAGCTTCTCGCCTTAAAAGCTACAATTATCACATTTACACTTTCCCCGCTCTTTCTGTAAATCTTTCTGTTTTCCCAATAGTCTACGACTAACTCTCGTATGGCGAAACCCGTGTGCCTGATGCGATTTTTTGGGAACTAACATTTTAACTTAACTTTTCTCAACTTTCAATTTAAAAGCTGAGTAACGGGTATCTGATCGTCGAGGCACTCGAATATAGCGTTCTCTCTTGTTGAACCTGAGGTTCAATTACAAGGCATGCCTGTGAGTGATAATTTAAATGCGGGTATACTGCAATAATAAAATCATTTAGCATAAATCGATGAGTTCTTGGGTCGATTAAACTTTTAGATTTTAACCTTTTTTTTTAAAACCTCAGAAGTTTATCAATCGAAAATAAATTCTAGCTGAAATGTATTTCTCTCATCCATCCACGCCCACTCTAACGCTCACAAACCGCCCAAAACTGAAGGGCCTACAGCTTAAATGTTAGAATAAAAAAATATTTTATTGATCAATACCTATGAAAATGCTGAGATTCGTACAAAACGCATTGTTATTTTAAAAGTTATGACTAACTAAGTTAAGTTTGGCAAGGTCAGTAGTACCGCTACAGACCACTAAGTGGCGGTACTTTTACTGAATGGTCCGAGTTGAACAATTTTTAGCATGTAGATAAACATTAATAATCAAAAAAAAACCATTTAACTTTTTTAAAAACCAAATAAAAATATGGGTGGTAGACGGGTTTTAGCGTTATAGACGTTTGTGGGTGTTAGAGTGGGCGTGGAAACTTGCTGAAACAAACTTGCGCTGCGCAAGAAGCTCATGAATCTACAATCCACATCATAACAACTAGTATTCCAGATCTCAGACGTTCGACCCGTCTAGTGGTCCTGATCAAGAATGTATATACTTTATAGGGTAGGAAACGCTTCCTAATACCTGTTACATACTTTCCGACGAATCTAATATTTATTTAATTAGTAAAGGTTATAAAAACACTCCATTGATGGCCAGTTTCTGTATTTTTACTCTGTGAGTGCTCAAAACTGAGCGTTGAGGTGGTGCGGTTGGCTAAATAGTACGAGGAGGTGTGGTGCATCCCGGCATTTATCCTCAGGCACTAATGGAACATCGACGAAGTGTCCTTGATCCAATTCGGCCAATAAATGGTCAAGGAGCCACTACCCCTGCAGCGTTAACCGCATCATTAGCCATACCAATCGTAGTAAAAAAAAGCCCCTATGTCGGTAGTTCATAGTGATACGGAACCAGAATGAAGGTTTTTAGACGGATAAATGGTGTGTGGCCAATCAAAAAATTTTATTTTTATCATATCAACTAATATTATATCTTATCAATTTGTAATTATACCCGTTACTCGTAGAGTAAAAGGGTAAACTAGATTCGTCGGAAAGTATGTAACAAGCAGAAGGAAGCGTTTCCGACCCCATTAAGTATATATTTTCTTGATCAGGATCACTAGCCGAGTCGATCTAGCCATGTCCGTCTGTCCGTCTGTCCGGATGAACGCTGAGATCTCGGAAACTATAAGAGCTAGGCTTTTGAGATTTGGCGTGCAGATTCCTGAGCTTCTTACGCAGCGCAAGTTTGTTTCAGCAAGGTGACACGCCCACTCTAACGCCCACTCTAACGCTCCTACAGTTTTAATGCTAGAATAAAAATTTTAACTGAAATGTATTGTCCTCATCAATACCTATCGATTGACCCAAAAAAAAGTCTAATGGTCGAGGTACTCGACTATAGCGTTCCTCCTTGTTTTTCATATCAAATTGATGTGATTGTTATGTTAATATTAACCAGATTTGAATTTACTTTTTTGCTTCTTGAATCTAAATAAATATTTTAAGCCCCCTTTAAATTTGCTTAAATTATATATTTTTAATATATTTCGGGTCCATTACAAACATATTTCGGGAACTTATCACTTTATAGTCGATAACTCTGAACTTGCAGCAGCGGCTTCTCCTGTCCTCGATAGATGACTCCCACCGAAGTGGTGTACGCCAACTTGCCCGGCTCGGCATCCCATCCTTTGTTCTAGTGCAGTGGCTGAGGTCCAGTCAAATTAGACAAACATTATGTAAATACAGTTTTTCTTTGAAGCGGTGAAGCATGTTTTTAACTAATTCACATTAATTAGCAGCTTTATTATTTGTCAGAACATTTAAAACTAATTTTTTCTCTGCGTATTAAAGCTGTATATACTTTCTTCCAGCCAAATGGTTTTCTCCAAATGCTGGATTTTACCTCTACACCCAGAAAAAATTACCTAAATTGCTCAAAAATGGCCTAGAATTTAGGTAAAATTGGCCTACATCTGGAGCTACAGTGTGCCACTTAATTCATGATACAGCAGACGATTTAAACTTTAGTTAACAATGACTCCTTAATTAAAATATAACCAAAAAAAGTAAGGATGCCATGTTGTTTATTTCAGATATCTTAACAATATTACAAATTAATATAACAACTTTTTTCCTTGGTTTACTTAGAAATTAGAAAAAACTAAAAAACTTAATACATTTTGTTCCACAAAAGTGATGATACACCTTCTATAAAATTAACTAAAAAGTTAATATAAATCGTCTGCTGTATCATGAATTAAGTGGCACACTGTAAGTCCATGTATTGCCAGAAAACAGATGGACAAAATTTTAGGTCACGCATGACCTAACAATTTGAAAAGGGACTACAAGTTCATTTTTAGGTCATACACTGCCTAAAAAGTTACAATTTTGTACTTTTTGCCACATTTTTTAGGTCACGAGCAGCCTAATATTTTAGGTCATCGTGGGCCTTAAAAATATAGCATTTTACCTAAAAATATTTGATATTTGACTTCGAGAAGTGTCGCCGAAGTGGCACATTTCTTCCCGAAGGGAGTCACTTTCGCGATCCGAATGCGATATCGCGGACGATCGTTTTTACCTTCTAGAAGTCACTTAATAGTGCCTTCCGCGATAGAAAACGCTTGCAGGGACTTAAAAATAAGTAAATGATATCAAATTAATTTTAGATATGGATCAAATACGGATACGGAATATATAAAATATTTGTTGGAATTTGCATGTTCAAATATACAAAAGTCACATGGATAATTGTGCAATTCATGTTTGCATGAATGGATGTGTACGAGAGGTAGACGCACATTCCTATGGCTTGGTTTCCTAGGAAACCGCTCAAGGAAACGGGACTATCGTGCTTCCTATCTTCTCGTCGTTCTTTATCTCTCTCGATATTTTCGTTCACTTCGATTCTGGCGTTGAGAGCGTGCGGTTCACACAATCTAAGTTTGTATTATTATTTGTTCATTGGGAGGTTGTCTGTTTAATACTTAATTGTATTACACCTATTCATTAACAAAACAAAATATTTATTCTTAACAATATTATTAATCCTCCTACTCATATGTATATTCTTTTAGATAAAAACTATATTAAGCCAAAACAATTTTAATAAGTTATAACTTTAAAATAAATGATTTGAATTGAATAAAAGACAATAACATAACACTGTATTTATTTTTACAATTTGTACTTAATTTTTAGGGCTTCCTTATAAGGCCAAAAATTGCACCAACTTTTAGGCCGTAAGATGCCTAAAATGTAGGCTTTGGGTTTTTCTTATATTTTTAGGCAGCACATTACCTAAAATCTAGGCCAAAACACATTTTAGGTCATTAGTGACATAAAGTTTTAGGTCCTAAATTTTAGGCCAAACATGGACTTAGCTCCAGATGTAAGACAATTTTACCAAAATTCTAGGCAATTTTTGAGCAATTTAGGTCTTTTTCTGGAAATTCCTGAGTTGAACAGCCATGGTTTCCAGGAGCTGTACTTCCAACAAGATGGCGCAACATGTCACACAGCCACAATCGATTTATTGAAAGAAACGTTTGGTGACCGCCTACACCCAGAAAAAAAGAACGAACAAAATCAACAAAACATTTTTCATGATTTGCTAACAATCCGTTCTCCATTTTTAGTTCTCACATTTCGAACGTTTGTTCACGAAAATCGAACGGTGTTGGTAACAATTTCTACCGACGAAGAACTTGGTTCAAAATTGCGAAAAATGTTCTCAGATATCGAACGCCGTTCATGAAAAAGCTGCGATAGACGCGTTAAAGTCTATCGAAATCGATGATTTTTCGCCACATGGTTGATGTTTGTTTACTGTGCAAACAGTAAATGGATAAACAGTAAATGAATAATATAATAAGTAATAAATAAAGGTTCAATTTAAATGAATACTCTTTAGATATAGTTTAATTTGACAAGAAAGCGAAGCCCACACAGTGTTGACGGACGACGACTCTAAGCTGCTGGAGTTCTTAGAGCAAAGAGAGATTCTTCCAGTATTTACATATTTAAAAGGTGAGTAGATGTTGAAAAAAATATATGAAATCGTATGTGTGATTTAACACCGCTAGACTACTTTCTGTGGGGCTATGTAAAGTCATTGGTCTATTCGGATAAGCCACAAGCGCTTGACCATTTGGAAGACAACATTCGCCCTGTTATTGCCGATTACGGCCACAAATTTTGGAAAGTCATCGAAAATTGGACGTCCAGATTGGACTACATCCGAGCCAGCCGTGGCGGTCTTATGTCAGAAATCATATTTAAAATGTAATGCCACAAGATTATCTTTCGAATAAAAAAAATGCATGTCAATCAAATATTCCATCGTTGTTTTATTGAAATTTAAAGTTCTATGCCTCTAAAAAAAACACCCTTTACAGTTTTAGGTCGATTTTCGAAAAAATGTGGCTCGGCTTACGCGTTTCCCAATTAACTCATTTTTGCACGTTTCGTAAGCTTCCGCTACGGTTAGCAGCATATAAAGTTTAGCAACTATTGTCCATCAACAATGATAGTGTCCTTTTCAGCTGCCGTCTGAACGCTAACATCTTCACGCAAGTAAATGTCTGAAATAAATTTTAGAATTGTTTCCCAATCCAAGTTAACTTTCGTGGCATTGTTTTTGTTAAAATTTTCTGGCTTGACATTCTTATTGAACAATGCTTTTATAATTTCAATTTTTTTTGTTTAAATCGGTTGGCATTGCCCTTTCTGCCTTTTAATGCCTTTCCAAAAGATTGCTTACAATTATACTCTTTCTGCTCTTCTTTTCCTTGAGCTTTTCTTTTCTTCTTTCTTTTCTCTATAATCTTTTATCTTTTAACGTTCTTTTTTTTGAATATGTTTAAAACCAGTTTGATTTTTCTTGTCTGCCAATTCTGAGCGGCGTTTTTTCATTCTCTCAGCTGCTTTTTGACGCAATTCTTTTAACTTCTGTGGATCGTTTTTAATTTTATTGATATCTAAGCCATCTAAGAATATTTTTATGCTTGTTAAAAAAAAAAAGTTTGAAAAAAAAAAATACTCAACGTACGCCACTTTCAAAATCAATATAAAAAGAGTGGTTAGTAATAGCCCCAACGTTTTTTAAAGTTTTAAATACTTACACCAAAATGACTTAACACATGAAGTTTTCTCCACCTGCTTCCACTTAATGCGAAGCTATTACAATAATATTACGTTGTCGGTTGCGCACGTACGATTAGAAAATAGATAAGTAAAATAAAAATGTGCAGTTAATTTAACATTTTAAAGCTCTCGTTGGATTTTTCTCTTATTGGATGGCACAGAGAGATTTGGTAGAAAAAGAAAACGTATCATGCTTCCTTGCAAAATAAAATAACATAAAAATGCCTTTAAAAGTAACTAGAACTGAAAAATTAAATTTTGTCAGTTTTCAGTCCAATTTCTTCAAAAAAACAACTGAGATATGCTATGCATCCTTTGAATTATACAAATTTGAACATTTATTTATGAAAATACATAAAAAAGATTTGTTTTTATGCCCATATCGGAAAACTCTGCTGTTTCTAGATCGCAAAAAGTTTCTTTAATTATAGAAAATGTTTTGGAGAATCCTTTTATACTTGAATCCAAATACTTGATTAATTTTAAAACATATATCTAGTGCAATAATGAAAGAGTTAAACTTATAAAAACAATTTCCAAAGCTCACATAGAATTCAACCAAGTTGGAAATGTCCACGCCCACAACAATTATAAATGGTTGAATGGAGGAGTTTGACACGACACTTTTTCTGTTCAATGTTTCAATCAGGTTTTGAATGTCATTGATTTCGGCGCTGCTTACGCTGTCTTCGATGGTCGCCTTTCGACAGAACTTCTGGTCCGCTTGGGACACAGTGTACAGGTTCGTTGGTTTTATAACTGCGTGCAAAGCCATAAACAATATACAGTCCCTTGAGCCTGAGATAAAAAAATTTAGTTCCTAAATTAACATATTAATACTTACAAAAATGTACTTACCTTCGCCAACAACATCCTTTAGGGACGTTAAAAGTTGCTTGTAAAATTTGTCCTTTACGTTTAAGGAATGTCCTATCAACTTTGGTACCGTTTTCTCCCACTTCGTTGTCAAACAACATTGACGATCGGGCAATATTAAAATCGTGCTCTAACTAAAAGGTTTTAAAAAATGATAGTTAACAAAGATTTTCAAAAGTAGTTTCAAACATACATATAATAACAATACGAGACATCACAAACATCTAGATACCGAAACTGGACATAATCTAGCTTACAATTTTAAATCCAGTCGGATTCTTAAACAAAGCAAATTTCAGCACGACAGCGTCCAAATCGTTTTCTAGGATACTAATAAAGTTCTTTCTGAACTCATACGCTGGGGCCCATAACTCCATGGAGTCCTCCTCGCTCCCAATGAAAAATTTAAGTTTTTGGACCAAGTTGACCATTTTGGAGCTGAAAACATAAATATTTATTTCTGGTTCTGCCTCAATACTTTTTTTGGCCGACCTTTTTTTTAAATGGTTGTGGAGCTTATTAAATAGAATCCCAACAGGACTATTTCTCTTGACTTCCTTTCGCCCTATAAAGTAAACCTCTTTTTTTCGGACGGAAGTATGCTCACTAGTTCGTTGGCGCGCCTTTTGAATTTTGCCAATTTAAGTAATGCATATGTATAATTTTGAGGGTTGTAAAAGTTTTCGAAAATTAAATTCACTATTTTACGCTTATTTTCCATTGTCAAAACCTTAACCGAATCATACAGTTGTATAATTTTTTACCAGATCTCGAGGACTGTAGTATATAATTTGCACTCTTATTTAATAATAAATAAATAAAATAACAAGAAAGAACGCTATAGTCGATTACCTCGACTATCAGATACCCGTTACCCAGCTGTAGGGTATCAGGGAAATGTAGATATGCAAATGAATATGGTTATGTGGGCGGTAGACAGATTTAAGCGTTATTGGCGTGGAAAACTTTGTTTTGGGTCAATCATAGGTATGGACGAGACTAAAACATTCCAGTTAAAATTTTTTTTAGCATGAAAATGGTGGGCGTCACAGGCTTAGGCAGTTTGTGGGCGTTCGAGTGGGCGTGGCATTTTCGCGTAGCAAGCTTGCGCTGCGTACAAGGCTACGGAATCTAAATCTGAAATCCCAATTCTCTATCTGTGATAGTTTTCGAGATATCCGCGTTCATACTTACGATTTTTGAAGTTTGTGGACGTTAAAGTGGGCGTGGATCAATCGATAGGTATTGATGAGAACAATACATTTCAGTTAAAATTATTATAATTAACTAAAAATAATTATAATTATTATATATTATAATTATTTATTCTAGCATCAAAGTTGTAGGCGTTAAAGTGGGCGTGGCACGCTGCTGAAACAAACTTGCGCTGCTCAAGAAGCTCAGGAAGTCAAGTCACAATAGCCTATCTCTTATAGTTTCCGAGATCCCGATTCCTGATCAAGGATATATATACTTTATGGGGTCGAAAACGCTTCCTTCTGCCTGTTACATACTTTTTTACTCTTACTTTTTTTTGTTACTTTTACTCTACGAGGATCGGGTATAAAAAGGGAGAACGCTGTTGTCGAGTGTCTCGAATATCAGATACGCGTTACTCAGCCTTTAAATTAAAAGTTGATAAACGATAACTTACGTTAAGATGACCGATTTAAAATTGGAAAAACCTCCCCCCCCCCCGCTCCTATACCGGAGTTAGGTAATTAAAATTTATATTAAGTTTGTTTTAAAGGAGGAAGTATTTATAAACCTTCCTGCAACAAGTGGCAGGTCTTGCCAAGAAGGACATAAGATGATGGTTGGTAATTTCCTTAAAAAGGGCATAGCTATATTTATTTTCGAGATGAGATCACTTCTTTTTCTTGGACCTGCACCAACACAAATTTCGTTATAACTGCGCTATTGCTGTTCCAATTCATTTCCTTCTCAATAAAATCCCGTAACTCGTAAACAAAAAAAAAAATACTGAATGAAACACTGGAATACTAAATCGATTTCAGTGTGCGGTCCCATTTTCCGCTGCAGCGTGTTGTATCGACTTTTTCACGTCTCTTTCCTACACGTATTTCTTATAGAGGAAAAAATCGATGAAGCGGAAACCCCATCTGTGTGAATAGGGTATGAGCTACTAAAGCTATAGACTTGCGCTATATGTCGTTGAAAATGTGTTTTAAAACTGAAATAAAAATGCCCTTGCTGAAATTGGAATCTGTGTAGCCCATGAGATTGTTCAACTTTTGACATATAACACATTGTATTAAATTGTTACGCTTTAATATAATGTAGATTAAACAAGGAAGAACTCTATAGTCGAGTACCTCGACTATCAGATACCCGTTACTCAGCTAAAGGACCAAAGGGAAATGGAGATATGCAAGCAGCAAATCGAGATTTAAATACGCCACCTACCGGCGGTAGACAGATTTAAGCGTTATGGGCGTTAGAGTGGGCGTGGCAAAATTTTTTTTGGATCAATCGATAGGTATTGACGAGACCAATACATTTCAGTTAAAATTTTTTATCTAGCATGAAAACTGGCCGTCACAGGATTGGGCGGTTTGTGGGCGTTAGAGTGGGCGTGGCAATTTTTTTTCGGGTCACTCGATAGGTATTGATGAGAAGAATACACTTATGTTAAAATTTTTGTTCTAGCATCAAAACTGTAGGAGCCACAGTTTTGGGCGGTTTGTGGGCGTAAGAGTGGGCGTGGCACATTACTGAAACAAACTTGCGCTGCGTAAGAAGCTCAGGAATCTGCACGCCAAATCTCAATAGCCTAGCTCCCATAGTTTCCGAGATCTCAGCGTTCATCCGGACGGACAGACAGACGGACAGACGGACATGGCTAGATCGATTCGGCTAGTGATCCTGATCAAGAATATATATACTTTATGGGGTCGGAAACGCTTCCTTCTGCCTGTTACATACTTTCCGACGAATCTAGTGTACCCTTTTACTCTACGAGTAACGGGTATAAAAATGGAACCTTTTCTGAGTTCAAGAGCAACTTACGCCGCAAACTCCTTGAATAAAATGAAAATTTAAAACTAATAGACCTAAGCTAAATGGTACATAAGCAATATATCTATTAAAAACCAGATACATATGAGCCGTTCTTTTACAAACCGAACACTCTTTTAAAGTTGACATTTTTGATTTGCCTGAAACTTTTTTTTCATTTACTATTCGGTAATAGTACCCTCTGTTTGCAAGTCTATATCTCCATCTGTAGTTATCCGATTGATTTTATGTCTTTTGCATAAAATCCTCTGAAACCTCTACTTTTTAAATACATTTTTTAAAACACACAATAATTTTGAATTTTTAAAAATTTTAAACTATTGCTTTATAGATACAGACTTGCAAACAGGTGGTACTTTTTGAAAGCTAGCTTTTTTTTACAAACTTTAAAAAATTCGAACTAAAAATTATTTTTTTTTCGGCCAAATCCATGTACACGTGTTTACTTCTTTTTCGAAAGTATACGTAAAAAAAGTTTCAGGCAAATGTGAAATTTTTTTTTTGCCAAATCTGTACGGTTCGTAAAAGAACGGTCCATATATGTATATATACTAAATATAAATTATTCGAATGGTATTGAGTAAGCAAATTTAAGAACTAACACTGTGAAATTAATTGACTTTTAAAAAACTTCTGATAAAAACTAAAACACCTCCTAACGAGGTAAAAATCTTGTGACAATTGCACATTAACATACAAAAGCTCTGATATCAACTTTTGTCCCAAAAATGTATTATACGATCTTGTACTTAATAAATGCATTTATAAAATTTTGTCATTCGACACGTTTTATCAAAATCGTATAGCTTCTTGTCTAGAATGAACTAGAATGTAAGTTTCCTAAAATAGAGGCCAGTTGTAAAAATACTTAATTAATTAATTACTTAAAAAGCATACAATTCGTTTTTATACCCTTGCAAAAGGTATTATGATTTCAGTCAGCAGTTTGCAACGCAGTGAAGGAGACGTTTCCATTTTATCAAAATCGGACGACTATATAATATAGTTGCCATAGGAACGATCGAAAAATTGGTGGGAAAATAATGTGAAACAAAATATAGCTTCGGTGTTTTTAATATATAACCTCCTACGCTTGGAAATAACATTTTTTATTAGTTCTTAATTTCGAATTTTGTTTTATCAAAATTGGACGGCTATATCATATAGCTGCCATAGGAACGATCGGAAAATTGGTGGGAAAATAATATGAAACAAATTATAGCTTCGGTGTTTTTGACATATTAACTTCTACTCCTGAAAAAATCATTCTTTTAATATATCAGAATTTCGAAAAAAATTAAAATAAAAGAAACGATCGGATAATTAATGCCAAAATAATACATAGACCGTTGTATTTCGTTTTCGGTAGACATGGACGGTAGTAAACTTAAATGGAACAATATCTTACAATTTTTATATATAGTTTTCTAAAAATCGCACAGCTCTGTACATACAATGCTCCCTCGGGAACGACCTGCAAGGGTATAAAAACTTCGGCGTGCCGAAAACTTGATTCCGTTTTCATTGCTGCTCTAATGAATTGGCCAAATTGTACTTTCCGATACAATTCACATACAAATCAAACACGCATATTAAAAACAGAAAAACTTTATTTTAATGCGCTCAAGGATGGACAATTTTGCTAATAATTACAGGAGAATCTTTTAAGACTGATTTGATTGGGGTGCCCTCGCAGGTGCGGGGCGCCAGCAAGATGTGGTTGATCGTCAGTCCGGGGATTAATGGCGGAACTTGCTGGGATTGGGACGGGCGCGGCGGACGGCGGATTCGGGGGAGCCGTAGGCGATCGCGTGGCTGGTGGCGGATCCACCCTCGCCGGTGCTGAACGAGTTGGCGATGGCGATGGCGCCGCCGTTGGTGCCACCGAAGTCGATGGGGAAGAAGGTGCCGGCGGGCAGGGGGGCTGCTGGCTTCTTGGAGGGCCTTCCAGCAGCGGGAGCGGCGGCCTTGACGGGCTTCTTGGCGGCGGGACGGCGAGCGTTGGGCACGCGGACGGGGTTGATGGGTTTAACGGGCACGGACAGCTCCTCCTCGTCCTCCTCCACATCGTCGGCCACGGCGTTCTCAGCCTCCTCTTCGTCCTCGATGGCGGCGGCCTGGGGCTCCTCATCCTCCTCCTGGTCGAGCTCGACGATCACCTTCTTCTTGGCGGGCAGGTAGCGGTTGGCGGGCACAACGGAGGCGACTGGAGCAATGGGAGCGGGGACGGGCAGCTCGGCCTCGGCGACGGGCAGCGCAGCAGGCTCCTCTTCGGCGGCGGGGGCGACGGCGGCTTCCTCGGCAGCAAAGTTGAAGTCCCGCGGGACCTTGGCGGCGTCGTCGGCGGTCTCGGGCTCCGGATCGGCCTCGGACTCGGCCTGGGGCTCTGGCACCACATCGGCATCGATGGCCACCTGGACGACAGGGGCCTGGTCGGGGAAGGCCTCGGCCACGGAGCTGGCACCGTGGGCTCCGGCAGCAGCCAAAGCGTCATCAGCCTGAACTCCCTCGGCGCTGATCTCGGACTCTGCGTGATTGCAATCTTTGGTTAGGGAGGGCGTGGTTAGTTCTGGCGGGGATTGGGGCGTGGATGGGCAGGTGGCTTACCCTTCAGGTAGGTGCCGGTGGCAACGGTCTCGCCGGCCACCAGGGCGCTGGCCGCCTGGGTGGAGCGGGCGTGGGTGCGGCCGGGCTGCACGTACTGCATGTACATGAATCGCTGCTGGGGCGCGGATCCGTACCACTCGGCGGCTGCGGGCTGCTGGAGGTAGACCATTCCTGGAACGAGGTATTGCCGGTCTTCAGTAGGGTGGCGGAGGGAATGGGAGTGCAGGCGGGGTGATTAGGGTGTGATTATGGGGGCGGAATGGGTAATCCTCTGGGCGCGAACTCACTTTTCCTGGCGGGCAGGGCGTCGCCGCTGGTCACGATGCCAGCGATCAGGAGCAGAGCCAAGGCAGCACTGAACTTCATGTCGGACTGAACTGAGTTGCGGTTGGGGGAACGACTACTGTTTAGGGCCTGGAACGGGGCGAAGAGTCTCGATTCGGGAGTATAAGATACGCGCACTGATCACGACAGGAGCTAAACTTGTCACTGAAGTTTCCACCAAAGAAGTGATGTCTGGTCAGGGCAGCGCGTTAGATTTATATACGCGGAGCGACGGGCAAAAAGGCCAGCACAACGAGCATAATGAGAGGCGGTCGAAAAAAATCGGATATACCCATAGACGGCGACCGAGCGCTGCTTAGTATGCAGCGGGGATCTCCGCGGGAACGTGCGAACCATCCGCCTGACAACTCTGATCGCTGGATGACGACGCGGAGTCCGTACTATCGCAGTGGCCGCCGATCTGTGGACCTTTTCGGGGGTGGCACTGGGCCAAGGGATCGGACCTGGATCGGCAAAAATATCCACATCGTCGGGGGACACATGTGGGCCATAAAATCGCAATTGGCAATTTGGCTTTAAGGTCATTCAGAAGACACGAAAGGCGGGCGGAATCGAGGTTTATGGGTGCGTGTGCGCCTTATCGCGGAGATAGAAGAGCGCCGCCTAGAGAACCAATATAGACAGCTTAACGCATGCGGTGCATAACCAATCTGGGGGAGAAGGATCCCAGTGGTGATTCACCGCCTCACTGACGTCAGCAAAAGTTCTGAGGGGGCGCCAGAAGGTGCCTCTTAAATGTCAATTACTGCAGCCGCCCGCCGTGGGAAAGTGGGGCTCCGAAGTCTTCTGAGGCATCAATCATACGCAGTGCAACGCAGATTGCCCAAGTTATTTTTGATTAATTTTAGTACCTGTTCCCTGTAGAGCCCATGGGTATATAAAAAAAAAATCCAATCTCAAGAACATTGGACTTAATCGTTAATGGCCTTTGGATATATTTTCATATTGTGGATACAAGTTATTTCGTGTAGTGAGTCCGACTTGGTATAAGCTAAGATTATAGAACTTGCATCTTGTGGGTCCTATTGGGGAAGATTGAATTTTAAAGTGGAAAGTCACAATATCCTGTATCATATTTCGTTACAAAGCTGTGGGTGAGAGGTACCTCACAGGCGGTGCTTCCTTTTTAAAATAATGCGAACGGGTTCTGATGTTCGTCACATCAAAGGTGACGACGACATCTGCGCAGTAATCGCAGATTGAATGGATTTTTTGCACAAAAGGCTGTTTAATACGTATCGTTTTGCCTGTTAATAAAGAGTCGGGAGATCTCAAAAGCTTAATGGAAATATTCTTTACCTCGTCACGGAAGTTTTCGCAATAAGGCTAACAAAGTTTTTTGAGTGCTATACTGCGAAATGGAAACAAAATAAAATAATTAAACACACTTTATCTATCACTCTATACGTAATGGTACTTTTTATTTTTATCACTTGCTGAAAACTCCAATGAAAGTTTTTATTATCATATTTTTATTCAAATTCTACCTATTTTTAAGATCGCAAATCTATGATGTGTGCTTTGCATGACAATGACCCATATTGTGTTGTTTATACGCAATGGGATACTTTGCCTGGAGAAAATTATAAAAAGTAAGAGAGGGGGAAACAACTGGTATGGTGAAATATAAATGCCCTCAAAAGGTATCAATTTTTTTAAACCAAAAACCATGATTCCAAAAATCAATCTCTAAAATCATTATTTAGCAATTTGTAACATTTGTGTCTGCCAAATGACTACTCCTGTGAAACAAATTATTAGTTTTTTTAATTTAACTACATGGGGGAGGAGAGTCAAAAACCGGCAAAGCTGTGATTACTTATTATATGGACAGCCCCTTTATGTTAAAGGGTCCTTCACTGCGTTGCAAGCTTACATAATTACATAATGCAAGAAATACATAATTTACCTATTAAAGCTTTATTGACATTTAAGCAATTGTTATTTTGAAAACATCCACATATATATAAATAATTGTTTACTATTGGAACATCACTATTAACCAGGAATAAAACAACAAAATCTATGAAACTTTTCCTTAAAAGTATTTTGATTAATTTTTTTAGTACAACATAAATAATTTATAGTTCTTTTTTATTTTATTATAATAAAATACAAAATGTAGCTTTTAAGTTTTTGGCAGCTGTAAATTTTGACTTTCTCCATGGTAAATTCTTTAAAGAAAAGTAGAAAAAGTCCTGACGGACTCGAAAAATGTATACTTTTCGCCGTAGCCTTTTTCCGAAAACAGCACCCTTTGCATACTAACAACTTTACGTTCTTTCGAAATGCATATAAGTATAAGTCAATCTCCTGTCATTAAGACTGACACTTTAGCAATATGTTGATGGGTGTACAAAACAATTACTTTGTAAAAACAGGTTTATACAATTTCAGGATAGTTTTTGCTTAAGGTTTTTTCAAACAAAGCCGTAAAAATAGAGATACTTGACAAATTTGCAGTACTAGCTTGTGAAATTTTTCAATCATATTTTCGCAACGTTAAGTGGTGGATGTCCATTTTTTAAAAAGCTGCGACTACAATCATGTTTGACTTGTATTTGTTAGGGCAATCCTTTTATTAATTTAATGTGTTTCAATAGTAGCCTAACGTACCCAGTAGTGAACAGACTGAGGAAAAACAAAACAAATAAAAATAGAAACCAATCTAATTTTATATCCTGTTCAACACCTGTTTATCAGGTTCCCCCTTTGGCAATTTATGCAAATTCAGGGATCTTCTTCGGGGTGTTGCTGCTTTTACGTTCCATTTAATTTCAGAGTTTGGAACACCCAAGACCATTAAATCGAACGTCTCCATCACCAAATAGTGGAAGCCCGATACAACAAAAGCGCAAAGAGTGGCCAGAGGTAAAAACAAACCACCTAATGTTCTACATTATTGTCGATATGCGAACGGAATTTCAATGCCCCGCTTAAAAGCAATTTGGTGTCGATTGTCGATTAGACGATGCCGAAACTCGAGCGGGCACCCGGTGCAAAAGCGCCACACTTTGATATTCATCGAAAGCGCGGGTAATTATGGCTCCGAAGCCTGTACTGCCTCACTTCCGCACCGTGCGATGTAGAGCTCTTTTCCGCCCGACGAAAGTGCACCCTGGCAATCTGCTCGCAAATTGTATTAAAAGCGTTGGTCTGACATTTAACACTTGGCGTGCGGTTTCGGCCCGCTTCCAGTTGGCCCAGACCTGTGGCGGCTCGTCTCCCTCTGACAATGCAATTAATCAACACAAATTAAAATTAACTTAATTTCAGGCAGCTCGACATCGCGGTCAGTGCAGCGCATATTCTGGTTCACAATGCCTGTTTTACTGCCGGGCGCCTATGAACGCTTTTGAATTGACCACGATCCCGATCACAGGATAAATTCATACATTTGTACATAAACTGTAATATTATAACTGTAATATTATAATAAACTTTGTAAGGGTATAATAATAAAAAAAAAATCGGATTTGGTCTTAATACTCTGATATATTGCCACCGCAGACTTTTGTCACTTCCATTTTTGGGATTGTTTCAAGTGAATGGGTATAATAAGAAATTGCAAGCGGATATCTAAAAGATATTTTTAAAACAAAACGTACAACAGTTACGACCCCTGTTAGAAATTGAACATGTTATGTTGGGTTTTGCCCACTGCACAGAAGTTTAATTTGAGTTAATGTTAATAATTTTAAACTCTACCTTTAACCGGAAATATAAGTATTTGCATGAACATTCGTTATACCGGATCGGGACACCCGGCTGGACCGACACCCGGCTGGACCGGGCAGTGATTAAGTGCAACTAGCGCCGCACTCCGGACATGTGACACCAGCTGGCCCAGAAACCCGCGCGGAGCTCACCCGGGGAGGACTCATTTTTCTCCCGCCAGTGGCCAAGTTGGCAATTAAAGATATGTACATATATCGGTCTCTGGGCACTCAGTGCCTTTCGCTGTGTTTTTTGTGGAAATAAATTGTAGAAATAGGAAAAACGTGCAACAGCTGCTTACTGCTTACCCCGGATCGCGGAACCGAAGTGGTAATCTGCGCCGGAGGAGGGCTCGGGCGCATGCAAACCGGCTGCCATTTTCACTTCTACGACTTTTTCAGAATTTATTTTCACACTCGAGGACAACTTTTGCAGTGCGGCCACATGGCCCGGAGGGCTGCGTCCATCCCCAGCTCGGCTTCTCCTCCATCTCCCGCTTGTGGTGGCCAGGACCTTCTTCTTTTCGCAGGCGCCTCTCCTAAGTATGTGAGTGCCGCAGCAGTCAAGATGTTGCCATGTTTCGCCTTGTCTGCTGCACTTTAATGGCTTCATATTTCCTGCAAAATTAGAGAAGTTACTTCTGCTCACATTCGAAGCTGCTCTTGGCCCGGGACACAACTTGGCCCCTGGTTCTTTGTCTACAGTACGGCGAACTCGGCTTTGTTGCAAGTTTCTCGCTGCTCATTATGACCGGGACCACGCACACTCCTCGAGTCTACTCCATTAAACTGTAATTTTTGGCAACATTTTGGTTTGCATAAATCTTTGCCCGACTGCAGCCGGTCCTGGTCCACATCCTGCCGGTCTCTGGTGTCCTTGCGGCTCACGCTCGCTCATGTTTCAAGTTTATTAAAAAGTCCTCAACATATTATGGTTACTTAAACTATTAAAATAACAACGTCTGACTGGCTGCGTAAGTGTTGGTCTGTGTGGTGTTAGGTGTCCTTTGGGGCTGCTGAGCTCGTCCTTTGCCCGGATCCGGTGCCGCAGATAATGTGTAAATAATTTGAGTGCCAACAATGGTCCCGAGTGCTACAGTTATTTCGAGTGGAGACCCAGATATGCATCTACAAGGCTGGCACTCGCTCCATGCCGGATGCGGCACCTTTCTCCCAGCCAATCAAGGCAGTTCTATTGTTCTGGCCGTTGCCATATCCACATCGATTTCCATGTCACTCCTGATGGGCGGAAGAAACCGCAAGTCCGAACGAGGCTCATTAAGAAAGTTGCTCGGCCAGTGGGAGGACTAGAAAGTTAACCTGAAATAAATCGAGGTGGGTCCCGGAAAAGTCGCCGGCCGGATTAGCAGAAGGGAAGACGCCGCACAGAAAAACAAAACAACTGCAGTGTGACAAACAATGGGACGGTCGCAATCGGTTTTGCGGCAAGTGTCCTGTCCAACGGCTGCTGGCTTGCGGCAGGACAGGACCCGCCCCTCGGGGAGCCAATGTTGCAGCCCGGCGATAAGGCCACGGTCGGATGGCGATTGCGTCACAGAACAAATAACTTACCGAAAAAGCCGCAAAAGCCCACAGTCCCAGGGACTTTGGCAGGAAGCAGTGACCGCTAATGTTTAGCCACATGTGGGAGGCAGGTGGCGAGGGGCCGACTTGTCAGGCTTTTCGAATTGCATTGTCAAAGTATCTCCTACGTGGTATGCAAATTGCTCTTCAGCAAAAAACGTGAACCACCAAAAAGTAGCAGCCATCGAAAAAACACGTGTAAGGGTCCGGACAGGGAAATTTGCATGCCCAATTCCATAAGTTCTCTCGGCTTAAAACGTATTACTTGGGAAATGCGGCTCTTTATATTATTGTCTCGGAAGGCAACCTTTTCATTTTTACCTATACAAGTATTTTTAACAGCAGTAGTATACAAACGTCTAAAGTACTTGTTTTGTTTTATTTATTTAATATTTAAATGAAGTATTTTTTTTACTTGTTTGGCGAAGTTAATTCTATTTAAAATTCCGTCTCATAAGGTGTTTGGAATTTCCCCTCCCACAAGTGGGTTTCGTAATTATACCCTTTATTACGCAGTTCGATATTTGTAGTAACCACCCGGTCCACATAAACAACAAAAGTTTTCACTTACTGTCTAGGAAGAATGTGCTGGAAGCTATGCAACTAGTGAAAACGTCATGAAATGTTTTTTATAAAACAAACAAATCAGTTGGCGGGTAAAAAACGTGGGAGATCGCTATAGTGCCATGACTATAGGCATTTAAAGGGACTACAGGGGAGATGGAGACATGCAAGCAAACAAAGTGAATTTTTCAGAGTTTACAAGGCGACATTTAGCAGTGATTACAATATTTGGTGAGATGTTCATAATGAATGGTCCGATTGGAACATTTTATAGATAGGTATATAGATATAAAATCTCACTTACACTTAAACAAAATCTTTCCAGAAAAATTTTGGCGTTATGGGAGTTTGTTATTGCTTTGGACTTGTGCCATGCCTTTTTTAACGCGCACAAATCGCCAAAGACTGTGACGCACACATTTTTAAAGATTTTTTACGGCTATGGCTATTTTTATATCTTAAAGGGTAAAGTATATACAAATATTCTTGATCACTATTAACAGTCTAGTTTCTCAGATTTAAAGCTATCGCTATGAAATGTTCTTAAAAGTTGTTCTATTGCAGGTAGCATATTAGTCGGAACGAGCCAGATCAGACAACTATACCTTATAGCTCCCACACTCAAAACAAAATTAAAAAAAATTTTCTAATAGTTTCTAATAAATAAAAACTTGTTTACTCGTGACATATCTTTGTATATCCGTTTTTATTTTGATTTTACAATGTACATATGTAGGCTTCTCAGTATTGTATTTATGTTTCGCCGAAGTGGCACATTTTTTACCGACGGGAGTCACTTCCGCGATCTGAATGCGATATCGCGGACAATCATTTTCATCTTCTAGAAGTCACTTAATAGTGCCTTCCGCGATAGAAAATGCTTGCAGGGCAAAGCCTTATACGAAAAATATATGCAAAATATTGCAAAATAAGCTAAAACAAGAAAAGTTAAAAATTGTAAGATTTTGTTCCATTTAAGTTTACTATCGTCCATGTGTACCAAAAACGAAATATAACGTTCTGTGTTTTATTTCCCCACCAATCCGCTCGTTTCTATGGCAGCTATATGATAAAGTCGTCCGATTTTGCTAAAATTTAATTCGAAATTCAAAACTAATTAAAAAATGTTATTTCCAAGCGTAGGAGCTTATATGTTATAAAACAGCAAAGATATAATAAAAAAAAAAATTTTACGATTATTCCTATGAGTAGGTATAGTTGTTCGATCCGGCTGGTTCCGACTTATATACTACATGCAAAAGAAATACGACTTTTGGGAAAGTTTCAACCCGATAGCTTTACAACTGAGAGACTAGTTTGCGTAGAAACGGACGGATAGACGGCCAGACGGACATGGCTAGATCGACTCGTCTAGTTATGATGATCAAGAATACATATACTTTATGGGGTCGGAAACGTGTCCTTCACTGCGTTGCAAACTTCTGACTGAAATCATAATACCCTCTGCAAGGGTATAAAAATACGTTTTAATTAATACAAGCGTATGTAAAGTCACTCCTGAGTGACTTCCAGAAATGACTACGGCGACACTTCCAGAAGTTACTTCGGCGATATCTCATTCGAATCGCGGATGTGACTCCCGTCGGGAAAAAATGTGCCACTTCGGCGACACTTTTTTAAGTCACTTCTTCTGGCACATTTTTTCTCGACAAGAGTCACATCGGCATCGAACGCGATATCGCGGACAACTATCGTCCGTTACCCGTTACTCGAAGAGTGAAAGGGTATACTAGATTCGTCGGAAAGTATGTAACAGGCAAAAGGAAGCGCTTCCGACCCCATAAAGTATATATATTCTTGATCAGGATCACTAGCCGAGTCGATCCTAGCTATGCCCGTCTGTCTTTCTGTCCGGATGAACGCTGAGATCTCGGAAGCTGCAGAAGCTGAGCTATTGAGATTTGGCATGAAGATTCCTGAGCTTCTTACGCAGCGCAAGATTGTTTCAGCAGCGTGCCACGCCCACTCTAGCGCTCACAAACCGCCAAAAATTGTAGCTCATACAGTTTTAATGCTAGAATAAAAATTTTAACTAAAATGTATTGTCCTCAGCAATTCCTATTGATTGACTCAAAAAAGGTTTGCCACGCCCACTCTAACGCCCACAAACCGTCCAAAATTGTGGCTCCTGCAGTTTTGATGCTAGAGTAGAAATTTTAACTGGAATGAATTGTTCTCATCAGTACCTATCGATTGACCCAAAAAAAGTTTGCCATGCCCACTTTAACGCCCACAAACTTCAAAAAATCGTAAGTATGAACGCGGTTATCTCGGAAAATATCAAAGATAGAGAATTGGGATCTCAGATTTAGATTCCGTAGCCTTGAGCGCAGCGCAAGTTTGTAACGCGAATATGCCACGCACACTCAAACGCCCACAAATCTGCGGCGCCCACAATTTTCATGCTAGATAAAAATGCATGATCGAGACTGATTCTGGCGCACTCTTTTTTAATGTACCTGGAATATGTACCTAGGAATGTACCCAGATGCACTTAGGAATGCACTCAGATGCAACAAACTAGACACATTCTGGACGCACTCCTTTTTAATGCACCTGGAACATGTACCTAAGAATGCACCCAGATGCAACCCTGATGCACCTATGAATGCACTCAGATGCACCTAGGAATGCACCCAGATGCAACAAACTAGACACATTTTGGACGCACTCCTGCATGTTAAACAAATTCGAAAAGATAAGCACTATTTTCCACTGACCCATTTTAACTGTTAGTAACATTGGAGATTGATGTTATCTCTAACGACTTGTAGAAATGTATAAACATGTATGTTGCTGTCGACGGCAGCCCACGTAGTAACGAATCGCACGGGGAGAGTGCGAGTTAGACTACTATATATAGCCGTAAAATTGAAAATCTTCTACGATAGTCTGATGGAAACAAGTCATACAACGATCAAAAGGTATAATTGTTCTCTTCAAATTTTGTTTTTAAGACGTTTCACAAGCCGATTAGATAAGGAAAAGTTAAGGTGAAAGTAAAAAAAATGGTATATTAGAGCTGGGGTGACTGGTGGAGCCAAATGAAGTTGGATTTTAAATTTAGTTTTTCCTTTATGAAATACTCGTCAAAGTTTTCCAAAACCATTTCGAGATTATGTCAAAACTGATCCCAACAACCTACAACAACCTGGGTGTTGATAAACAAATCAAAATCGTTGTGGCCGTTTGTGAGAGTTAGAGTGGATGTGGCATTAGACTGCATTATAATGTTTATAAGCATACCGATTTTATAAGCGGAGTACCACGCCCACTCTAACGCCCAAACGCCAATGTCTGTCTAGCTCCTATAGTTTTGAGGATTTGAATTGATTGAAGTAAATTGAAATTGATTTTATCGATCAATACCTATCTACAGTTCAATAATCGTAACAATTGCAATATTATTTAAAAAGGTATGAATTGCTAGGTCAGTTAGTGAAAAAGGCTCTGCTTGGGCAGCAGTACGGCTACAATCCGATAGGTGGTGCCACCAGTTAGGTGCCACGCCAAAAGATATGCCATTGAATTGTAATTTAAAATTGGTCAATAGGCAAACATTGTTTCTTGTATTAAAATTGTTCAGCTGAGTAGCTGATAGTCGAGGCACTCGGCTAGTTAAAAAGACGAATCGGTTAGCAGTAAGATTTTAACTTAGGATATATCTCTCTTGCCCCAGTGACTTTAATTTACCATTAGCCATTTGCCCACTTTAATTGAGTCAGTGTTTTGAAGTGCTCTGTAAATATTGTCTAATAAGTTTTCCTCCCACATTGTGGTCCGTTCACCAGATTTCATTATTCTGCAGCTATTTGGCGCCACTTCTGCTTCCGCGGAAGTTGCCACCGCGTAATTAGCAGTGCAATGTAATGGGATCCAGTGGGAGGAGGCCTGCGCTTCAAGTACTTGAGTGGGTTTCACTGCGAACCAACGGGAAGTGGCCAAGATGAGGCGTAAACTCAGCCCGCACTTGACATATGCTAATGTGCATTTCAAATGGATTTAGTGTGTTCGCGCTAGCCGCCCTCTTGACTTGTTCTGTGAGCAGAGCCATTGGAAATACGGATGATGCCCTTAAATTTTGATGTGGTATTGACGGTCTTTTGGGCCATACGGGGTAATGTCTTGGCCTGCAAGTGTTAGGCCCCATTAGAGTTATGGTCGTAATTAAACGCCCGTGGAACGTTAGAAGGGATTGAGTTGCACTTGCTTTTCTTGGCCTATGCCTGGAACTAATTGCCCGGCCGAAGTTGCCGGTGCAAGTAACGATTATGGCCAGGAAGAAGACGAGCTGGACCTTGGGGTAGGCACAAAGCCCTAGGCAGGACATGGCCAAGTGCCAATTAGCAAGCAAAATAGATTGTAGTAAATTTTAATGACATATACGGCATAGTTGCTTCCGCCCGGTCTCTGTCGTTTTTTCTCAAGCTCGTCGAGCTGGTGTCCCTTTGAAGGAGCCAACTTCGTGCAGACAGTCAAAGGCGTTGACCGCCTGCCGCATCATTGAATTCACAATATGCAGCTCGGTGTGTGTCCGAGCCACTTCAATTAAAAAGACTTTCACCCACTGCAAAAAGCTTGACAAAGTCGGGCAAGGAAAAGCAGGAAAACACTTCCGCTTTACTTCGCCTTACTTTTGTGTGCGCCTTCGTAAACGTTGCAATCGCTTTGAAAAAGCGCAGACGTGCCGGCCCGTGACTAGTACGGAATACTAGGAGCCCGAACCCCGGTTCCAATGCTCCTGGCTTGAAAAAACAGTCTGAGAACTGTGGCGGCATCCATTGCAGCACGACATGACTTCCGCTTCGTTCCGCTTTCTCCTTTCTTGTTGAAGGTGGTGACTGGAAGACGCACCGAGGTCTGAAGCTAGGATCGTTTTCCTCATGCCCTCATAATGTATTCTGTTATTACTGCAGATTAAATAGACAACCTAAAGCAGTGATCGTAAAGCCACTGATTACCCTGCGAAAAGGGAATAGAGTCGCCTTTGACTCGATTTTTTTATTTAAACACCCTTACAGAGAGTATTCCAATGTTAACCATAAGTTGGTAAGAAGGATATATGTACTCGTACCTTTACTCCATTGTAAACGTAATAACGTAAAGATAACGCTTATAGGATGAACGCTACTATTTACCGGGGGTTAGTAAAAGATCTGGAAAGATTTTTTCCTATACGCTTGAATTTGATTTCGAATTAACTCTTGAAGTGCGCTTATTTTTTTAGCTTTGTGGCACTGCTAATGCTGGCGATCAATTATCAAGTACTGGACAAAAACAGGCAATGAAATGCACAGTTACAAGCAATAACGTGACGAACCCCCTCGACCACTACACAACCGTTCTACTAACTTCCAATCGCGTTGGATGATTGAAATGGCTTTGTGGATTTCGAAGGGAGCTTGGAGGACTCTGTCCGCCCAAAATCCTTTGCTGTTGTTGCAGCCAGACATCCACCCGGTTGGGTTTCCAGCCGGCAGCTAGTGCTGGCGATAAAATAAATTTGCATATGAATTGAGAATTAAGAACATTTTGCACATCGTGCCACCTCCGTGCCCTTCTTCTGCTCGCCCCCGTGCCATCGTGTTGGTATTGGGCTGAGACCATTCTGCAGGGGGAGTGAGACTGTTGGCATTGTGGCTGCTGTTTGGCCTTTGAATTAGAGCCCACACACACGTTCTAGACAACTCCCTGCCACTCGCTCTCTACAGATATTCCATATCTGCAGAGTGTGAATGGCTTATTTCGTTGTTGCCTCTTTGGCCGCTTTTCGGAATTTGCATTTGGCCTTTTTGAGCCAACATTTTTATGCGCCGTGCTCCTGTCAAAAGGGAAAGAACGCCCCGTTACAACAACTCGTTAGGCTATTGAAATTGAAAATGTTTTTCCACTGATAAGAATGGTCACAAAGGAGAGGACAGTATTTGGATTGATTAGAATATATATATATATATGTTCATATAAAACCTCTCATAACTTTGCAGGGCAAGTATTGTTAGCATTGGCGGTTACAAAATGTTAGGGCAGCTTTTCTAGTCGACAACATTTTTTTTTGCAAATACTTTAGAGTTCACGAATCAATAGATTAGTTTTATCGATACCTTTTATTGGCACCAAGTGTTCCGTCCTCTTGCACGAACCCACTAGTTTATTGTTCTCACACGCACCGAGCGGCTGAGCCAAACACGCAGCAAATTTGGCAATGCAGAAACACAATTATAGTAGTATCAACTGCTATACTTATTAAACACTTTATTAAACTGAACTGTTCTCCTTCACTTCTTGTTCGCAATTGGCTGGTTTTACATAGCGTCGGTTTTACATACGATTACGTGAAGTTGGCTGCGATCAATATCGATACTTAACATTTTAGAGTTGCCAGGTTGGCCACTTTACAACAGGAGATACTTTAGATGCTAACGACTATTAAACAGCTAGCCGTTACATTCAAATACTTGTTGATATACATTTACAACAAAGAGTTATACTTAAATATATACAAGACACTTATCCTACTACAATTCGGCCATCCTGACTGGTTGATCACCTGATCAAGATATATTGATTTAAAAGTTATGCTTATTATATCTATGGTTATGGTTACATAAGTTTCATTTTCTTGTTATACTTTACATTTTTATTGTTGTTTTTTACTTTTATTTTTATTCTTTATCCAATGTCTTAAATTTTGGGCACTCCAAACACCTAGATAAGGACTTCGTGCTAATTGAAACCCTTCGACGTCTTTTAATAAAAACCTGTCATTGCGCATCGCTTTTGCAATCACATATGGTCCCTTATGTTTGGGAATCAGTTTCCTAGCAGTCCCAACAGTCGAGTCAAAATTCTTCACCATTACATAGTCTCCTTTTTTATACCCTTTAGCCTTTACACGTCTTTTATTATATAATTTTTCGTTATAATCTTGAACTTGTTTTTGGTGGGTCGCAGCTTTTTTTCTTATTTGTGCTAAACTATCTAATTTTGTATTTTCATTTATGTCCTCTAGCTTTTCCTTAAGTTCATCAACAATCTTTCCTTTTTGTTCTACTCCAAACAGCATTTTACTCGGAAGTTGTCTTATACTTCTGTGCAACGTATTATTAAGAGCATGTTCTATTTTATCTATAACATTGTCCCAGTATACACCTTTACTTTGATCAACTAATTTTGCTATCATTGGTCCAAGGCTCCTGTTAATCCTTTCGACTTGACCATTTGCCTGTGGTGAGCCTGTGGCTATCTTGATATGCTTCACATTATACTCTTCCATGAATTCTTCGAAGTCCTTAGACGTAAAACAACTACCGCGGTCTGAAACTATACATTTTGGACGACTGTATGCCCTAAAGTAATCTTTTAATGCCGTTATTACCTCCCTAGTACTTGTTGATTTAGTTGAATAGAGTCTTACAAATTTCGTAAATCCGTCGACTACCACAAAAATATGCTTTTTTGCTCTCGATGAGTCTACTGGACCATAATGGTCAATGTGTATTAACTCGAATGGTTTGCTTCCCTTGGGAATACTGTTCAAAAAACCTTCTCCTTTACCTGATTTTGGTGAAAACGCTACACATTTTAAACAATTTTCTATATGCGCAACACACTTTTCTTTCAAGCTTGGAAACCAATACGTTTTTGAAATTATGTCCATCATTTTATCTCTTCCTACATGTCCTATTTCGTTATGGTATTTATATAGTACCTGATTTTCCATTTCTTCTGGCACGTAAAACAGTATTCTATTGCCATTTGCTTTTCTGTACACTACACCATTTCTCATTTCAAATAATTTAAGTTCTGCTTTCTCTAAAACGGTTTTAAGCTTCTTAATTCTTAAATCTTTTCCTTGACAAATGACTAAATTTTCTTCAAAACTGTTGGTGTCTACTATTAGAATATTATTATACCTGCTGAGAGCATCCACATGTTGCATTTTTTTTCCAGCCCTGTGACATATCTCAAGATCATAGTTTTCCATCTCCAAGGCCCATCTCGATATCTTCGGATTAAGTTCTGCCTTATTAAGTGTTAACTTAAGTGCAATACAGTCGGTTACTAGTCTCACATGCTTTCCTTGCAAATATATCCTAAATCTACGAAGAGCATAAATAACCGCTAAAGTCTCGAGTTCAAAACTATGTAATTTAACCTCATCTGCTGTAGTAAGCTTAGAGAAATAGAATACAGGGTGTAACTTGCCATCATCTTTCTTTTGTAACAGTACTGCACCAAATCCCAGAGCGCTGGCGTCACAATGTAATTCTGTATCGTCTTTGTAATTATATAACGCTAGTACTGGTGACTCAATAAGTTTTTCCTTTAGACTGAGAAAACAATTCATCTCTACTTCACCAAATTGAAATGGTTTGTCTTTCCTTAACAGGTCGTACAAAGGTTTTGCTATTGTAGAGAAATCCTTTATAAACCTTCGAAAATATGAAGAAAGTCCCAAAAAACTTTGTACTGCCTGTACCTTGGAGGGAACTGGAAAATTTTTTACGGCTTCAATGCCCTTATCGTCTGCCCTGATGCCATTCTCGGAAATCAAAAATCCTAAATACTTTATATTTGATTTTAAAAACTCACATTTATCCATTCTAAGTTCTAATCTGTTCTGTGTAAGCCTTTTAAAAATTTCTTCTAATGTTTCCAAATGCTCATTAATATCTTTGCTGGCGACCATTATATCATCCATGTACACTACTACTTTGTTGTTTTTAATCATGTCATCAAAAATTTTATTAACAAAGCGTTGAAAAACAGCCGGTGCGTTTTTGATACCCATTGGCATTCTTAAAAATTCAAATTGTCCTAGTGGAGTCACGAATGAAGTATATTTGACAGATTCTTCATTTACAAAAACATGAAAATATCCATTTTTAAGATCTAACTTCGAGAATACTTTTTTGTCAACTAATTTATCTAATAAATCATCGATGTGTGGCAGTGGGTAGTTGTCTTTTAGCAGTGATTTGTTAAGTTTCCTATAATCAATGCATAATCTAATTTCACCTGTTTTCTTCTTGACTAATACTATCGGAGATGCAAATTCTGATTCGCTTGGTCTTATTATATCGCTTTTCAAATATTCGTCTAGTAATTTTTGAAGCTTATTCTTTTCTGTATATGATAATCGTCGAGGACTACAACTGAAAGGTTTTGCATTATCTAGGCATAGCTTCATTTCTGCTCTAATCATTGGCTTTTCAGGTCTAGTTGCTTTTACATAACTGTTTTCAATTATTTTCAAGAAACGACATTGTATTTGATAAGTAGTGCTTTTGTCCCAGTTAAATTCAATCGTTTCGTTGTTTGTACAGTCGATATTAAGTATTTCGGTTTCAAAATTGTCAATTTCCAGTTGCCTGTTTACATTTGTACATTCCGTTTTTTCATTGTTAAGTCTCATAACTGTCTGACCGATATTTCCACTATTTCGTCTCGTAACTGTTTGACCGTCATTTTCACTATTTCGTCCCGTAACTGTTTGACTCATTGTTTTACTGTTTCGTCCCGTAACTGTTTGACTCATTGTTTCATTGTTTCGTCTCGTAACTGTTTGACTCGTTGTTTCATTGTTTTGTATCATCGCCCTGTGACCTATTCTTTTATTATGATCTTTCACGACTGCATGTTCCGCTTTTACAGCTTCAGTCGCCAATTCCAAAACATTCTCGGTTATATAGTCATCTAAACACTCAATATTATGATTTACTTTAGCAATGCGCAACGACAGATCACTAGTAGCACTCGTCGGGTTATGTTTTGATATATCTTCTACAGTTATCATCTTTAAAGTTTTTAAATCTAAATTTAAATCGCAAGCATCCATGAAATTTCTACCCAAAACCACATCATACATCATAGACTCATTGGCAACAACTGTTAAATTGAAGTAACATTTTATTTTTTCTTTTAATACAAAACATAAAATTTTTCCATAGATTTGTAATGGGCTTCTATTTATACCAAAATAATGTTCTTTAACTTCATGTAGTTTGGCCTCCCTGGGCAACAAAGATAATTTAATCAATGAAATTGGACTGCCAGAGTCTAAGATGCATGCTGTAACCATAGGAGATATAATTTGATTGTCAAAATAAATTTTAATACACCTTACATATTTATTTTCAGCATTTCCCTTCCTTTCCTTGCATTGGGCTACGAAGTGGCCGAACTTGCCACAAGCATAGCAGGATCCTGGCACCCTTGCTGGCTTTCGACAATCCTTAGCGATGTGTCCTCTGGCGTTGCAATTACCGCAGCGGAATCCTCCGTTGTCGCTCCTATTCCTGTTCAGCTCCTTCGACACCAACTCCTTTGGCTTGTCCAAACGGATACCAGCAAACGCACGGAGAATTTGCATCGGATCTGTGAAGCATTGGATCCGGGCTTGATCACGCCAATTCTGTGCTGGTATTCCCTCGACTATCTGATCAACCAATTCGTCCGGTTCGATGTTGATGCTGCTGGCTAGCATTGTCTTTGCCTCAAAATACACCGCGAACTTTTCGGAATGATGCCACTTTAAATCTTCAAATTTGCGTCGTGCCTCTGCTTTTGAAAGCTTATCGCCGAATGCTAATATCAGCTGTTCCAAAAGATTCTCTGCCGGCTCCATAATACGCGTTGCATTTGCATGCAACCAGCGCTGAGCGACACCCTTCAGTTTGGACACAATCACCATCTTCATGCCCACTGCATCCAGGTTGTACATTTCAGCAATGTTGCGTACTTGCTGGGTCCAAATGTTTGCACAAGAAGATCCATCAAAATCCATGATGATTTCCTTGGCAAATGAAAGTGACATATTTGGCGCTTCTAGTCCTTTGTTTACAACTGCCACTCGTTGTTGCTCAACACTGTTTCTTACATCGATATCGGTTTCGCTATCGATATCAGCACTTCCATCGGTGCTTGGAATTTTTCCGCCAACTGCTTCCTCGAAGTTTTCGCCTTGCACTGCTCGCTTTACTCCCTCGCTGCTCACTGCTTGGTTGCAGTTTTCGGCCATGTTGATGACGTCATTGCCAACTGCTTGCGACGCGGCTCTTACTTGTGCAAGAATGTTCTGGAGCTCCTTCTTACCAGCTTCGATTTCAGCGCGTATTTGTTGTAGCGACAACACTCCTTCGGCTACAGCAAACCACTCGTCTCCCTTGGGCCTTGAAGCCGCTGCAGGAATCAGTTCCGACCTAGGGTTGGCATCCTCAGCAGAGAAATCCTCCCCCAAGTCATCTTCCGGCTCTAACTCCTGAGCCCGATCAGCCAGGAGCTCGTTGTCAGCGTACTGCGGCAGTGGGGACTCCGGGCGAGTTCCACGAACTAGCGGGTCCACGCCATTTAGTCGTGCCGCCAGTTCGGCCTTATTGCCGATCGTCGGCAAGTTTAATGCCGCCAACCACCTTTTGAGCTGGACGACCGTGAACTTTTGGACATCAATTAGATCCATTTTATGGGTCAGAACCACTTCTAAAGTTTATAGTAGTATCAACTGCTATACTTATTAAACACTTTATTAAACTGAACTGTTCTCCTTCACTTCTTGTTCGCAATTGGCTGGTTTTACATAGCGTCGGTTTTACATACGATTACGTGAAGTTGGCTGCGATCAATATCGATACTTAACATTTTAGAGTTGCCAGGTTGGCCACTTTACAACAGGAGATACTTTAGATGCTAACGACTATTAAACAGCTAGCCGTTACATTCAAATACTTGTTGATATACATTTACAACAAAGAGTTATACTTAAATATATACAAGACACTTATCCTACTACACAATGTAATAATACAAATAAATAAATAAAAGTATATTATAATAATAATCAAATTATGTGAATAACCTCCTTACCTAAAGAAGAATTTCCTTTGCAGCGTGCCAGTTAACCAACCCATGAATATAATTTCCTTACCCACATTGTAAACAACTTTAGGCTGCAAACTTCCTCAATCTAAATAGATATCTTTACCGGCATGTCTCACGCTCATATTCATTGTTATATTCCAATTCGTTGGATTCATAGTTTCGAGTGTCTCGACTTTCAGCCGGAAGTGAAAAATGAAAGTGAATTAAATTGAGAATTGGAAGACACTAGGACACTTGGACTAAAGACATAACAGAAAGATGAACGCGCCAATTTTACGTGCATGGGTTTTTAGAGAACAAAGGGAGAAAAGGGGACACACAGTTTAAATTATTCATTATTTAAAATAACAAGTTAGCCGCGCACTCTGCTCTCTCCGCTAAGAAAGAGAGCAATAAGTAAAATAGACTAATAACATTTATATAAATTTATGTTTGTTAAAAAAAAACAACAATAAGTTTATTCGGTAGTGGACAGAGGAAAATAGTTTAAATTGTTCATTCAATTCAAATATTCAATTGATTAAGTTAGCCGCGCTCTCTCTTAGCTCTCAGTTTACTAAAATAAATCGATGAAATACGCCTTCAAGGAAACCTTTGTTTTCCGGTAAGGTAAATCTCCCTGATTAAGAATAGGGCACTTAAAATATTTTCTGTTACCAATTTTTTTTTAAGTGTAAAAAACGTTTTTCGCACTTTTTTAGTTTCTAACTAGAGTTCTGATAAATAGTAATGCATAACGTCAGCTTCCTTGCTATTAGTGCTGGGAAAGCTAAAAAGTAGTTAAGTAAAAAGTAAGTTACGAGGAAATCATTTTCAAATATTTTTAGCAAGGAAATAGCAAGGAAACTGACGTTATGCATAACAACTTGCACCAAATTCTTACGTTCCTCAACACTGAAAATTTAAAATAGTGTTTAACGGCTGCTGCTTCCGAATACTGAACTGAAGGTATATACGTTTAAAAATCTGTAAAAATCGATTTACCAACGGACTGTCGTGATCATTGGCGCATATTCTCCGTTCTCCAAAAGATCGTTACATTTTTCTTCTCCGGTTTCCTTGCTTAATCTTTTAAATTTAACTTTTTCTAATTTTAACGCAATTTCTCCTGAACCAATCGGCCTCCTTCATCAGAACAACATGATATCTGTTTTGCTGAATGCACATGGTAACTATTCATGATGCAAAAAGTAAAATATTTTACATTTTGAACTGCATTATGTATTGTAAGCATCATTACTATATTCAGCAGAACATACTTGATCACTGATAACTGATCAATTAGTAATCAGATATCAGGTTGTTCTGGTCCGGCGACCAAGTTCCGCCCCAGAGAATTCTTCCTCTATAAGAAATACACGTGTAGGAAAGAGACGGGAAAAAGTCACTACAACTCGCTGCAGCGGACAATTGAACAGCACACGCAGATCGATTTAGTATTTCAGTGTTTTGTTCGGTATTTTTTTATGAGTTTCGGGATTTTTTGAGAAGTAAATGTTTTTGAATAGCAATAGCTTTATAAGGAAACCATTGTTGCTGCAGGCCCAAGAAGCCTTGGTTCGGCGTAGGCGATTTTCCAACGCTGCCACCTCATTGAAAAAGAAAAAAGGCTTTCACAGCTGATAACTTAACAGTAGTGCGCACTGTTAAACTTTTCTGTTAGTAACATTAGATAAAACAAAACCTATTTTTAACGATTTTTAAACAAAAGGGTTTTGGAAAAAAAGTGGTCAAATTCCACATACTGTGTTGTTGCAGGACCAAAGAGCCTTCCACCGGCTCAGAACTCAGCAATTGATCTTATTTTGAAATCCCAACCTTGATCAATTTGCTAATAGCAATGAAATAATCATTTGGCGCTTTAATGTTTCTAGCATATGATATTTAAGCGGTTGTGTGCAGAGCGCATAAGGGGCTCCTAAAAAAGATGGGACTGGTTCCTTACAAACCTAATGAATGAAGACTTTTTATAGACAGTTGCAAACATATGCGATTTGCTTGTACCGAACGCGCATTTGACCAAACTAATGGAAGTGGTTCGACACAGTTTTATTAGTTTAAACAAGAAAGGAACTTAACTTTGGCAAGCCGAAGTTTGTATACCCTTGCAGTAATAATTATTAAATTTAAAAATACAAAAAATGATATTCCCAATAGTATTTGATAATATGTCAAAAAACACCGAAGCTATGATTTGTTTTATATTATTATCCCACCAATTTTCCGATCGTTCCTATGGCAGCTATATGACATACTCGTCCGAGTTGAATTGCATCCATTGAGATGATCTAAGATTCTAAAGGGATTACTTTGTAAAGCTATGATAATTCTTGTTAACAAACATATGTTGGTCAACGATACCGGACGATCTAAAATGATTTGGCCCGCCTTGCTAAAGGCTCTTTCTGACTCGCATGACGTGGATGGAATATAAAAAAATATTTACCATCCAAAAGTTTAACACATGTTGTCTGATCAATATAATTGCGTCAGAACGAGTAGTCTTAGTTTTTGAATTTAACTTTAGTTGCAGATTTATAAAATAGCTCGAACTAGTTGGATTGGGTGGTGTAGCGCGATCGACGCTGTTGTGGACGGTTCTTGAGTCAATTTGTTCAAAACATTTTGAAGGTCGTCTTCCAAAGCCCGACATGCTTGATCAGCATTGTTTGTCCTTTGAAATCCTAGGAACGGTGCGTGTTTTGTAGTGCCCAAAACGATACTTAAAGCGATCACTTAAAGTGTCGAGTGCCAGTTTGGCTTCTGGGCTTTTAAAGCTATTTTTTACGACAGGCCTTGTATTTCCATTTCGCAAACCATCGGAATAACGAGTGACATAGTAGGGTACTTTCCGCCCGATCCCAATTATTCTAGACCTGTCGAAGAGTACCAGCGATATTCATAGCTGAGTGGTTAGTGGGCGTCACAAAACTCGCCGTCGACTAGGCTGTTGAAACTAGCTTGAACTTTTTGTTCACAAAATGGCAAGTTACTATATATGTAATACTGCGGTAATTGCTACATACTTGGACCCCTTCGAGCTCATATTCAAGATCCTTTCTCAACTCGTTGTATAGCTTAGGTAGCATTATGTCTTTGAAATAGGTTCTGCTCGGCATTTTGTATTTCGGGTCCATGCGCTGTATCAAATCACGGAATCCATCGTCGTCAACCATGCTAAACGGTTGAACGTCCCACGTGCGCGGTTTAAATGAAGCAATGTTAATATGGTACTAGGTAATAATGCGCCGACACACCAAATAACAACTGGGAATCTAATAAGTTAGTTAGTTTGATGTTATTTTTCCCAAACCTTCCTACCTTGACAATGTCATTCTCCTGTAGCATTGTCCCGTGGCTCCTTAAGGTTCCTAGCACATCTCGTATAAAGAGTTAGACATAAGTACTCGACAGACAATTTAGTTATTTATTCCAAAATCCTTTCATTACGATATAGTATCTAATTATTTCATTTAAAATTCCAATTTCGATATCTAAGCTTTCGGTACAAAGTAGGCGTTTCTTAATAACAATTGAATTCCAAGTTCAGTTTCTATTTAGTAAGTAGTTCAAAAATATTCTCTTAAATTTAACCGAAGGAAAAGTAACTCTAACAACCAAAGGAAAAGTAAATACCAGTGCCTCAAGACAACCTAACATTAGAGCGACATGTATAAGAAAATGGTTAAATATAAGGTGCCTTCAGGGCACGACCTTTTATTATACCCGTTACTCGTAGAGTAAAAGGCGCCCACAATTTTCATGCTAGATAAAAACTTTTTTGTGAAATGTATTGGTCTCGTCAATACCTATCGATTGAACCAAAAAAAATTGCCACGCCTACTCTAACGACCATAACGCTTAAATCTGTCTACCGCCGGTAGGTGGCGTATTTTAATCTCGCTTTGCTGCTTGCATATCTCCATTTCCCTTTGATCCAATTACCTGAGTAACGGGTATCTGATAGTCGAGGTACTCGACTATAGCGTTCTTCCTTGTTTAACTCTCAATTGGTTTTAGAAATCTGATTTAGAAAAAATCATAGCACTCGTAGGTTTGCAAAATCTTGATTTCGAACAGGCGTAAATATAGGTACACTGGATTTGGTTGAGTTGCTATAATCAAATGAATTCACCATGTGCAATTAAGTAGCTGAGTTGAGCTTTCTGGAATTCGGATCAACGGTGCAATCGTATGATCATGAGCTCGCGCTGAGGTTCAGCTTATCCATATGCACGAAAGATGAGAAAAGACAATTTCCCAAAAAACTCATTTCCTAGCGAGGGAAATTTGTAAAGTTAGTGAACTAATTGGTTGGTCACTACATAACGTCCAAACTGATATCAAACTCATTAAATAATATAATAATTATTTGTATTTAATTGTACATACAACAGTGGAATTGTGCTAGACTAAATAAATTGTATATTTGTAATATATATTTACATGTGTGTATATAAATATGTAATATTTAACTTGCTATATATCTTTAATAATCGCAAAAAAAGAATGGACGCACAAAAAGCAGAACTGAACTGCGTAAATGATAAAAGTACAAAAATGAGAAGGAAGCAGCAAAGCCCCGTACAGAAGGGGAGTTGTTCCGATTAAAAATTAGTTGCGTTCTTAAGTATTGAAATACACAAAATATGAAAATACAAACCTGATTTATGTGTTCCCTGAAAAAGCTTACAGGCATTTCTTTTTTGCAAGCGTATAGGCGCATTCCTGGGTACAGTTTATGAGCGCATTCCAAATAAATGCGTACAGAATGAACCTTTTGGGTGCATACAGACGCACTCCAAATATATGCACCTAGAATTTTACCACCGAACTTAAATATGAATATACTCAATAGATGTTAGCCATTTTCTGCTTTGAAAATATTGAAAATTCCCAATTTTTTTGAAAAGTCACATTCAAGCAACGAATCGTTTGTCACTATACATTACACTTCCTTCCTTAATTAACGGCTTCTCCTCAGACCTCTCTTCATCAATAACAGTGTTATATAAATCGTTTTAGTAACAACGGTTTGCTAAAGGGAAAAAATGCTGAAAGGGGAACTGGGCAAGGGGACAATTGGGTAATATTGTAATGTGGCACAGCCAATTGGGGAAAACGCAATGGGTAATGGGTAATAGGTAGATCAGCGGAATTAAAAAATGTTACCCATTTGTCCTTAAATTTGGATCGCCCGTTTTTCTTCACTGTACTGTATATCCACTGTATAAGGAAATCCAAGTACGTAGTGACTACGGGAACGGTGTTACATAGGGGCCTCGGGCTAAACAGTGGTAAACTTTTAGCTCTCAACACTCACTGCAATCGAATGCTTCGTTGTATCCTTTTTCGTTCCTTGTATTTCGGGAACATTTGTAAAACTTTCGTCATGCTCATAAAATTGCTCGTTTAACTCATTTAACTTTTTGTGCTTGGCTTTCAGGCTATGTGTGTGGGCGAGAGTGTTTTTTTAGAAAGTTTGCATAAATTGCAGCAACAAGAAAAGTTAATAATGCCAACAGGCAAAGTCGAGCTGGGGCGACAATGAAAATAATTCAATTAAAACACTTTTGCCAGCTTTTGGTTCTCCGCCATTCACCCCTTAACCTCGAAAACTCCACTGCCGCCCTGGCGTGCATGTCAAGTTAGAATTACGCCGAACCAAATTAACACGTAGACCCTGTGGAAAGCGGGGGGGCCATGTGTGGATTGCCCGCGAGGCGTTCTCTGCATAAAGTTCGGACCGGACTGGGCGGTCCTTATGGAGGCAGGTTCCGTTCTGCGTTTCGCCTGGCCCTCTCAACCCCATCTGGTCCCTTGGACCCAGTGCGACATCTATGCCATGTTTACTTTGCTACTTAGAGCCGTTGTTGTTGCTTAAAGCCGCAAAGCGGCTTCGTTTTTTGGGAATTTAAATGTTTGGCCTGGATTAGTCCCGAAAAACTCGGAACTATTTGCATTCATATACTGCATCAGCTTTCGGTGGCTGTTTTAACCGTCTTTCTGTTCGTGTGAACGCTGGACCTCGGAAATTATAATCACTACAATGTTTGGAATAGGCATAATGCCGAATACGAAAATTTTAGAAAGTGTATTTATAAAGTCGAATTTACTAGCATTTTTCGTCCCAAAATGTAGTATCAAAACTTGGAAGTTGAATGTGCTATCGTCACGATCATAAATTAAAAGTTTTTGTTTTAAAAACCACTAGCAATTGTCTTCTATGTGTCATTCGACGCGTTGTTTAGACTCGTAAAACTAGGCTAAAAACCTGGGGCAATTATCCCCTTCGTCCCCAACAGCTCCCATTTCTAAATTATTGATTTTCCGTTTTTTCAATGTTGCCATGTTAAGAAATGATAAAAATGCTGTTGTGTTAAAATAATAGCTGTTAAAGTCAGCTGTTGCAAGCGAACAACACGTGCTGTCTTAAAGGTTAACTTTGCGTTGCAATTTCAAAATGAATATTAATTCTTCAGATTAGCACTATGAGTTGATACTAATATGTTGCGTGCTTCGTTCGTATTTTTCTAACAATTTGTAAATTTAGCAAGTGGGTTCCCCTTGTCCTTTTTGGAAAGAAAGTTGAACTTTCCAAAGAGTTTAAAAACAAATTTCAAATTATTTCAGTGAGTGTCTATATACATGTTGTAGAGTTGTCAATTCTGAATTCAGAACTAGTAAGCACATTGTGCGCTTTTTGAGCCTTTTTGTGTTATTTGATTTATTAGGAAGCAACATCTTAATCAACAATCTGCTAGAAGTGTGGCGTAAGCAAAGGCGTTTTGGAAGAAAATCATCGTTACTTAAAAGATAAAGTCCGAAATTGTTTTGCAAATTTATGGCGAAATTGGCAAAAATGCTGTAGGAAGGTGGAAAGGTTCAAAAATACATATTCAAATTGGATGGAAGGTTATATGAGCCTTAATTTAACTAGAGTAGAAGCCAAAGAAGAGAAAATAAAAAACCAGTTGGAGCTTAAAGAAGGCAAGCAGCTGACCTCTTCGCGGGACAAAAACATAACGCAAGATTACTGATTCAAGCGGCAAGCATAGCTGCTCGTAGGCACGGGCTAGTTGATCTTGCTGTCATATTAAGATTACTTGCATTAAACCCTGGAAAAGTCGTCACTATTCGCAAAATGATAAACAAGCCCGTGGTACAGCCTTTGCGATCTCCGCTGAAGAGGCGTTGGCTTTGATTCTTGATCGACGTTTCACAACTGAACAATATTGCGCAATTCGAGAGGATGCAAAATTCAGGAAAGCTGATATATATCCCAATTAGCATGATGATATATCCCAATTAGCATGATGTAAGTAAAAAGAAAAACGACTTCCGACTGGACACCGTAGCAAAAGTTTCTTTGCAGGACCTATTGAATCACACAGCAAGTCGAATAGTGGATTATCAAATAGAGGCTATTGCAACGGCACTAAACATCCAGCAGTCTGACTTCTAAACTGCCGAATTGATATTGAGTTATGGCTTTGATGGCAACACGGACAAGCTAACTATAAACAGGCTTACACTAATGGCCAGTCCCAAGATGCAGACTCTTCACTGTTTGCCACGACAGTTATGCCTCTTCGTCTGATCGATTCGCCCAGCAATATATTGTGGAACAATCAAACTCCACAGAGTATACGTTTTTGCAGACCGTTAAAATTGGAGTTTCTTAAAGAATCCATATAAGTTATTAAAGATGAGAACAAATGTATGGAAAGCGAAATCCGTGCATTAAATTCTATTAAAGTATATCTCAATGAAAGGCAATGTATATATTTAAGGTTTAGCTTGTAGTTGACTGTAATTGATGGTAAATTGCTTAATGCCCTAACAAACACGAGATCGTACCAAGCTTGCCCAATCTGCACTGCGATACCTAAGATTTTTTTGGTACCAAAAATTTTTGAGTGCATTAAATTTGTTCCCTTTCTCCACAATCAAAAATACGGTTTAAGTCCATTACATTGTTGGATTAGGTTTTTTGAATTCGTACTTCATGCTGGGTATATAATGGATGTGAAGAAATGGTGAATTTCAAGCCATTACGATAAAGCATTGTGTTGCAAAAAAAAAATATTTAGCGAATGTTTTAAGAAAAGCTGTCCCTGAAAGTTGACCAACCAAAACAAGGAGAATTTGGAAGCACAAATGTTGGGAATACAGCACGCCGTGCATTTAGCGAATATGAAGCTTTCGCAGAAATAACTGGCGTCGATACACAGCCTATTTTTAACATGAGGAATTATCCTGTCAGCTGCCAATAAATGCCGAAAAATTCGAAGAACTTTACCATCAAACTGGTCACCTAATAACTGACAAATATCCATGGCTACCAATGACAGCGACGGTCCACAAGATTCTTGTCCACTCAAGAGGTATATTGGAAAACACTGTTCTTCCAGTTGGTTATTTCGGTGAAGAAGCAGCTTAATCCAGAAATAAAATATATATATATATATATATATATATATATATATAAATAAATCCGACAGACTACACCATGCAAGGAAAAACAGCCGAATTAACAATCTTACAGACGTTTTTCACAGAGCAATGGATACTTCCGACCCCATAATGTCATCCTTCAATTTAAAAAGGCGTATCCAAAAACATAAGAGACTTGCTTTGCCAGTAGAAGTCATCCAGCTGTTGGGTTGTGAAGTTGAATCTGCAAATGAGTCTGAAAATGATATCGACGCATAGGAAGGCATTGATGAAGTTGAATTTAAATACATAAAATAAAAAAAAAATTTTTTTTTTCTTATTGAATATTATATATAGTGACGTGTCTGCACTGCGATTTCTCAACGGCCACCAGTTGAAAGATCGAAACCGTTTACAAATAAACAGAATCGCCAATTTCGGCTTTGATTAAAAACGATACAGAAGCTCGAGATCCCGCATTGCAAACAAACAAAGAAAATTGATTAAGTCCGAACGTCAACAATGACGTAATTCAATAAACGTAAAAATCCAATAAGATCGCAAAATCCAATAAGACCGAATTATGTAAGCATAAACAAAGAAGTGGCGATCGCATCATCCACCTGCGATTGCGTCACCTAATGCACTAACAGTAAATTCTAAGACGCAAACCGAGGTTTCATTCTGACCAGTTCTGTAACATACAATTAGTCTTTTTCCAACGTTCTAATAAAGAATAACCAACGAATATAAAAAATCTTCTAAAATTTTTATTCGGGCGAAGAACGACTCATGTAAATGGCGCAGTCGGTAGGATCTCTTTAAAAAATATCCTTGCGAAAAAAAACAAAGTCGGGAGCTTACTGATCTATTAAAAGGATATTTCTTAACTACTAGGATATCCAGATCAGCGCGTGGAATTGCCCACAAGTAAGCAATTTATTCGACTAGCTCGGAAGTGCAAGTAAGAGATCCGCAAAAGAACCTAAGTGCAAATTAAAGGCACTGAACAAATATTATAATAAATTAAACTTCAATCGACTACTGAATAAATCCAATTCGGTCAGTAATAAAGTTGAGTGGAATTTAATTAAACACAACAAAATGGACCAAGAACCACCAGCTCAAGGGCAACCACAAATTGGTGTGGCACCCAACCCATTGACGGAGCAAAACTTAAATCAACTTTTGTCCCAGATCCGGAATATTCCAACGTTTGAAGGAGATCCATCTACCCTAGGAACCTTTGTCAGAAGAGTTATGATAACTACCTTTTGCGTCTGTATCCTACAACCCATGATCGACAGACAAGCGTTATATTTGGAGCAATTGAACTTCAAATCACCGGTGATGCCCAGAGGATTCTGCAAGTTCTACAAGTCAACAACTGGCCAGATCTTAGAGCAGCCCTAATCGACGAGTACAAAACGCAAACACCTGTGGAGGAACTATTAAGGCGATTATACAATACTAATTTTCAAGGTAATCTAAGAAAATTTTGTAACGAGATCGAGCTTAAGCAGTTAGTTATAAGCAACAAATTAGAACGTGAAGGAAATCCAAATGAATTAATATTGTACACAGAAGCAATGTTTAGGACTACAAAAAACCTAATACAACGAAAATTACCTGACAGAATTTTTATGACATTAGCAAGAAGCGATATTTCAACAGTACTTAAACTGAAACAAGCGGCTCAGCAAGAAGGGCTATACGAAGAAAATGAAAATTTATAACATTATAACATCAATACTAATAAAATTCAAAAGCATCATCAAACAAATTATACACGTAACCTCTACCCTTACACTAATTTGTACAACACCCAACAATTTAATCCTGGCCCAGTTCTTTCAATTCAACCACACCCCAACCAACCCCAAAGAATGGTTCCACAAAATTATAGGTTCCAATCGAATAACAGAAATAATACTTTTGACCAAAATAGGGGAAGTTACCAAGAGTTTCGAAGAAATTTAATTCAGGGACAGCAAAATAATACAATGAATCAAAGCCAACAGCCAAGTGGACCATCGGGCTCAGTACCCAACCAATCACAAAAGAGAGTCAGAGAAAGTAATAGTGGACAATCAAGAATGCAAGTAGACGAAAATTATCAACAAAATAAGGAGTACAAAGAAGATGTTTATAATGAAAATGAAAATTTTCCAATGCAAGCCTCGGACCAATTACATACATAGAAATAACTATAAATAATCATAATTATCGTTGCCTCGTCGATACCGGTTCATCAATTAACTTAATGAAAAAGAATTTTCTCAACGGGAGCATACATAAAGATCCGACAATTATACGGACTATGACAGGGCATTATGAACTAAATGAATTTGTAAAAGTTGCACCTAATAGTTTATTTACTCAAGAACAAATATTTTATATTCACGACTTTTCTTCCAATTATGACATACTACTAGGACGAAAGTTACTAGAGGCAAACCAGGCAAGTATTGATTATTTAAATAATCGCACTACTATTAGTGGGGGCATTTTTTTACACAAAAACATTAGTTTGAAAAATCCAACACATATAAATGATTTTGAGGTATTGCTAAAATCTAAAAATTATACAGATGAAATAAATTATGCTGTTCAAAATGAATTAGCAGAGGGAAAAAGTTATCGCTTAGAACACTTAAATGAAGAAGAATAAGTAAAATTATTAAAACTAATTAACCAATATAAATGCATTCAATATCGTGATGGTGAAAATTTGACCTTTACGAATGTTGTTAAGCATGAAATAAAAACTCATCATGAAAATCCAATTTATAAAAAACCGTATGGGTATCCTTTTTCATTTGAAAAAGAAGTTAAGTCTCAAATACAGGATATGTTAAAGCAAGGAATAATTAGGCACAGCCAATCACCTTATTGCAGTCCATTGTGGATAGTACCAAAAAAGAAAGATGCTTCAGGTAAACAAAAATTTAGACTTGTAGTAGACTATAGGGGCTTAAATGAGATCACTATTAGTGATAAATTTCCCATTCCCAATATGGACGAAATACTAGGCAAGCTAGGACGGTGTCAATATTTTACCACCATTGATTTGGCTAAAGGTTTCCACCAGATCGAAATGGACCAAAATTCCATAACAAAACAGCGTTTTCCACAAAGTACGGACACTACGGGTACACACGAATGCCATTTGGATTAAAAAATGCACCTGCAACTTTTCAGCGATGCATGAACAATGTCCTTCGTGAATTAATAAACAAGCATTGCCTTGTATACTTGGACGATATAATTGTTTTCTCTACGTCCCTTGACGAACACCTTACTTCACTAAAAATTGTTTTTGAAAAACTTAAAAACGCTAATCTAAAATTACAACTAGACAAATGTGAATTTTTGAAAAAAGAAACAGAATTTTTGGGACACATAGTTGGACCAAACGGTGTAATGCCAAATCCAGAAAAGGTTAAGGCAATCAATAAATTTCCAATTCCCAAAACTCAAAAAGAAATAAAATCATTTCTTGGTCTTTGCGGTTATTACAGAAAATTCATTCCAAACTTCGCAGACATTTCAAAACCTTTAACTAAATGTTTAAAAACTGGTTCTAAAGTGACAATCAAAGATGATACATTTATTGCAGCGTTCAATAAATTAAAACAAGGAAGAACGCTATAGTCGAGTACCTCGACTATCAGATACCCGTTACTCAAAGGGAAATAGAGATATGCAAGCAGCAAAGCGAGATTAAAATGCGTCACCTACCGGCGGTAGACAGATTTAAGCGTTATGGGCGTTAGAGTGGGCGTGGCAAATTTATTTTTTGATCAATCGATAGGTATTGACGACACCAATACAGTTCAGTTACAATTTTTTATCTAGCATGCAAATTGTGGGCGTCACAGGTTTTCGCGGTTTGTGGGCATTTAAGTGGGCGTGGCAAACTTTTTTTTAAGTCAATCGATAGGTATTGATGAGAACAATACATTTCAGTTAAAATTTTCTTTCTAGCATCAAAACTGTAGGAGTTACAGTTTTGGGCGGTTTGTGGGCGTTAGAGTGGGCGTGGCAGTCTACTGAAACAAACTTGCGCTGCGTAAGAAGCTCAGGAATCTGTACGCCAAATCTCAATAGCCTAGCTCTCATAGTTTCCGAGATCTCAGCGTTCATACGGACAGACAGACGGACAGACGGACATGGCTAGATCGACTCGGCTAGTGATCCTGATCAAGAATATATATACTTTATGGGGTCGGAAACGCTTCCTTCTGCCTGTTACATACTTTCCGACGAATCTAGTATACCCTTTTACTCTACGAGTAACGGGTATAACAACTTATCATAAACGATCCCATACTGATTTGTCCAGACTTTGGAAAAAGGTTTCAATTAACTACTGATGCTAGCAACTTTGCATTAGGAGCAGTTCTTTCTCAGGATAACAAACCAATCAGTTACATTAGTAGGACTCTAAATGCACATGAAGAAAACTATAGTACAATTGAAAAAGAATTATTAGCTATAGTATGGGCAACAAAAACCTTAAGACCCTATTTATTCGGAAGAAGATTTGAGATATTAAGTGACCATAAGCCGTTAGTCTGGCTAAACAATATCAAAGAACCTAATATGAAACTGCAAAGATGGAAGATAAGGTTAGGAGAATATGACTTCGAAATAAAATATTTAGAAGGAAAGCAAAATCACGTAGCCGATGCATTGTCAAGAATCAAAATTAACGAAGTATACTATGGCAGTAACAAAGCAACAGCACATAGCGCTGAAGAAGATAATGAAAATTTAATAACAATTACTGAAAAACCAATCAATCATTTCGCAAGACAGGTAGAAATGATTCGAAGCAATACAGAAGGTGAAGAAAGTGAAAACTTACGCTGAATATAAAGAAATTATTGTTAGCAACCACGAAAAACTATTGCACCCAGGAATTGAAAAAATGGTAAGGCTTTTCAAAGAAACCTTTTATTATCCCGACTACCAGAATTTAATTCAGAATTTAATTAATGAGTGTAATGTTTGTAACCAAGCAAAAACCGAACATAGAAAAACATCGCTTTTATTAAAAACAACTCCAGAAACACAATTTTGTAGGGAAATTTACGTCGCAGATATTTACACGATCAAAAATCAAAATTACGTAACTTGTATTGATTTAAACTCAAAATTTGGAAGCGCGATTGAATTAAACGGAAAGGACTAGATGGAAGTTAAAATTGGACTTTTTCGAATATTCAATTCAATGGGAAAACCCAGAACCTTGAAAACATATAGGGATAGTGCTTTTATGAGTATAGCGCTTAAAAATTGGCTGGACACAGAAAACGTAAATATTCAGATAACAACAAGTAAAAATGGAGTATCAGATGTAGAAAGATTACACAAAACAATTAACGAAAAAATACGTGTGATCGAGACCGGCGACAATCCGGAAAATTACCTTATCCAGATGAAAATAATAAAATATTACAAGATAACACCCAAATCAAATATTACGTATACAGAAATAGTTTGTATAACAAAGAAACAAAAAACCTGTTACCAACACATGTCTTTTAGGTCTCGTTAATCAAACAGATACTAGTTGCAGGTACACAAAAACGCTTTTAACTACCCAAATTATTTATGTCGAACCAAATATCATAGTTACATGGAATTTGTCAAAAACTATACTAAATCAAAATTGTATTAAAAATGAAATTGTAATTGAAGGAAACAATATGATCAAAATACACAATTGCTCAATTGCAATTAACGACTTATCCATTAGCAATTATAATTCTGACTACACACAAAGCATATACACAAGAAATAATGTCACCAAATTAGACCCAATATCATACATACAAGCAAAAGAAATATTTTTTGAACAAAATAAAGAAAACCAGATTTACAAAATAAATGTAATTGTAACACTGGGTCTCTTAATATTAAGTATATAACTTTAACTACTTTATAAATTTAAGGAAATACCTAAAAGAATACTTATAAAATACAATAACACAAAAGGTGACGACCCAACAATAGACTCACAAGAGTTACAAGAAATACCAAAACTTTACCCCAAAATCACATAAATAACCATACGATTTTGACTAAGTGATGGGGGAGTGACGTGTCTGCACTGCGATTTCTCAACGGCCACCAGTTGAAAGATCAAAACCGTTTACAAATAAACAGAATCGCCAATTTCGGCTTTGATTAAAAACGATACAGAAGCTCGAGATCCCGCATTGCAAACAAACAAAGAAAATTGATTAAGTCCGAACGTCAACAATGACGTAATTCAATAAACGCAAAAATCCAATAAGATCGCAAAATCCAATAAGACCGAATTATGTAAGCATAAACAAAGAAGTGGCGATCGCATCATCCACCTGCGATTGCGTCACCTAATGCACTAACAGTAAATTCAAAGACGCAAACCGAGGTTTCATTCTAACCAGTTCTGTAACATACAATTTGTCTTTTTCCAACGTTCTAATAAAGAATAACCAACGAATATAAAAAATCTTCTAAAATTTTTAATCGTGCGAAGAACGACTCTTGTAAATATATATATATTTATTATTAAGGCGATCTGGACCAAATTTGCAGGACACATTTGAAATAGGACATCATCTTGTGTTCCAAAATTGGGGTCTCTAACTTTATAATTGTTTTAAAGTTTCGTTTTTTTTCCGATTTCTGTGGGCGGAGGGGGGCGTTGACGCGGCCAGTTTTCTAAAATACCTTCCTATAGTTATAACCATCATTATAAAAGAAACCTGCAGTAAAAAATCTTGTTAATTTCACAAATTTAAATTTTGGCCACGGAAACGGGTCAAATCCAACATAGTGCACTGGTTTCAGCGTTATGGGGGTAAGAGTGATCGTGAGAGTTAGACTAATGAAAAAACAAAAAGAATTACATGCTGTAAAGTTTTGTCGAACAACTTTACGCGCACGGATTCTCGGTCCTTTTCAAGTCAACTAAATGCCATGTTACATAACAAAAATATTTATTTAACAGCCCACTGTTAAAAAAACTGCTGTTAAACTCACCTGCTGCAAGCGAAAAGCACATGTGTACGTTGGTGCTATTTTTTAGTGAAAAATATCTTTTGAACTCGTAAATCCTTGAAATTCAAAATGAATTTTCATTCTTCAGGTGTGTACTATATGTTACAACTAATATACTGCCTGTTTTGTGTGCATTTCTCTAACAATTTAATAATTTAGCGAGTGAAGTATTCGTATAACTTTTGGAACGAAATTTCAACTTTGAAGACAGTTTACAAAAAATGTCCATGTTGTAGACTGATTAATTCCTACTTAAAAGAATCCAGACCCAAACTGCGCTTTTTGCAACTTTTATTCTCTTTTATTTGTGAGCACATCAACCACAGTTTCCTTCAAATGAATGAAACTCATCTGAAGGAGAAAGCACGAATATTTTCAGTAAATTTATCGGTAATGCTATAGAAAAATGGACAAATTCACAGTGAAATATTAGCAAATATTTAAGCAGTCCCGTAAAAAAAAATGACCGTTCTACCGCTGAGGATGTTTTAGCTTTAATTCTTGATCAAAGTTTCACAAAATATCAATATTGTGGAATTCGAGAGGACGCAAGGACCAGGAATGCACACTTTTTTCCACGCTATAAGATGGTAGAGGAAAAGAAAAAGCATTGTCGAACCGCCTATATTACAATAACTGTTGCAAAAGTTGCCCTACAAGATCTTCTAAATCATACCACGGCGAGGATAGTGGATTATCAAGAGGAGACAGTTGTAACGTCTATGAAGAACCAGCAAAGAACCCTCTCATCGGCCGAATTAATATTAAGCTATGAGTTTGATGGCAGCACGGGACAACTGCCAACATTATACCGGCGATTCATCACTGTTTGCTTCGACTGCTACTCCTCTTCGCCTAATAGATTCGACTGTCGCAAAACATAGGATTTTGTCGACCCTTAAGACTGGAGTTTTAATTATTTTAGACAATTAAAAAAAACATGGGGTAAGCCCGCTGCACTGCTGGATTCGATTTTTTAAATTTGTACTGCATACTGGTTACAAATCCGCGTTAAAAGGTGGAAAATTACGAGTCCAGAGCATAAAATTCTGCTTTCGGAAAGAAAGAAGTACACCCAGAGACTTACGTTAAAGGTGGATCAGCCAAATCAAGGCGGATTCGGAAGCACATATGTTGGGAATACTCCTCGCCGATCATTTAATAACTATTTAGTTTTTACAGAAATTACATGCGTTGACATCCAAATACTTTTGAACTTGTGGACAATCCGCATTAGTTTATCATGTCAATTACCATTAAACCTTGACAAATTTGAAGAGCTTTGCCATAAAACTGGAGCACTCATTGTGGACAAATATCCCTGGCTTCCAATGACAGCGACAGTACTCAAAATTTTAGTGCACTCTAAACAACTATTAGAAAACACACTTCTTCCAGCCGGGTATTTTGGAGAGGAGGCAGCAAAACCGAGGAAAAAAATGTATATCGCATCGCTCAATTAGTTCGCGGCCCGACATATAAGGAGCAGTAGTAAGCAAATATAGATATTTTTTATCGAAAGTGTCGATTATCATAAGCTCTGTGTAAAAATTATACAACTCTGTGACCACGTGCTTTTAAGTTACAAATTTTTAAATAATACAACCTTTGGGTTTTTCTACAATATGGAAAAAAAGGAGTTTCGTGTCCTGATTAAGCACGGTTTTTTGATAGGAAAAAATACAGTAGAAGCAAAAGCTTGGCTTGATAAACATTACCCAGATTCTTCTCCGGGAAAATCAACCATCAAAGATTGGTACAATGAATTTAAACGTGGTCGTGTGGACACCAAAGACGCTGAACGCAGTGGTCGCCCAAAAACAGCAGTTACGCCAGAAAATGTGGCAAAAATCCGAAAAATGGTATTGGCTGATCGCAAATTGAAATTAAAGGAGATAGCTGATGCCTCAAAGATATCGGAAGGCAGTGTGTTTACGATATTACATGAACATTTGGACATGAGAAAGCTCTGCTGGTTATGGCTTCTGTATTTTGGGATGCACGTGGGATTTTATTTATAGACTACCTGGAAAAAGGTAAAACAATAAACAGCGAATATTATATAAAACTGCTGGATCGATTGGATCGCGTTATCAAGGAAAAACGTCCACATATGGCCAAGAAGAAACCACTGTTTCACCAGGATAATGCACCATGCCACAAGTCTTTGGCAACAATGGTGAAATTGAGTGAATTGAGGTTCGAACTTCTGCCGCACCCACCTTATTCTCCAGATATGGCCCCCAGTGACTACTGGCTTTTTTCAGATCTCAAAAAGCACCTCCAAGGCAAGAGATATCGATCAAATGAAGAGGTGATTGTCGATACTGAGACCTATTTTGAGGGTAAAAGTTAATCTTTCTACAAAAATGGCATAGAAAGGTTGGAGAAGCGCTGGACTGAGTGTATAGCCGTAGATGGAAACTATATTAATGAATAAAACAAAATTTTCAAAAAAAAAGTGTTTTTCCTTGTTAGGCCGGGAACTTATTGAGCGGTATGATAAGTCCGATAGACTTCATCACGCAAGGAAGCACAGCAGAATTTGTGGATTCACAGATGTGTTTCATAGAGCTATGGATACTTCCGATATCATAATTTCATCGATAAATTTAAATAGGCGCATGACTTCCACGTGAAGCATAGCAATGTTATCATGCGACTTGTAACCTGCACAGGGATTTGTTGACTGTGAAGATTATCATGAAGAAGACGATTATGACTTCTTTTATAATATTGAGTATACTGAATAACAAAAAAAAAAACATTTTTTTTGCTGGGGGTTAGGGGGTTTAATGTAGTGCCTACCACTAAAAAGAAAAATGATCAAAATACCTTGCGAGCTCAGGAGTTATAAATTTATGCCAAAAAAAACAGGTCAAAGTCCCCATAGTGCACTGCAGGTTAATAAAGAGAGATAAAATGAAAAAAGCGAGAACCAACCTTCCTCGCCGATAACATTGAATCTTTTCTAGCACTTTTATGTTAACCTAATCGGAAATAGATAAATAAAATTGTTTTTAAATTTAATAAATAATAATATTAAATGAATAGTTTAAATTATTCGGTTTTTAATAGAATAAGTTATCCACGCAGTCTGTTTCATTTTTCTGCACCTGCTTATGTTTCTGGCATCTAACACGAGTGAGCGAGAAGCACTACCTTGCTGCATCATGCATTCGTATATATAATCAGAGGCCTTGTTAGAAACAATTCGATATCTTAAAAAAAAATGGTTCCAAATTTTAAAAAATACCGATTGTAGGTAACGTATATATTAAAGTTCAAAAACCCTATTTTTCTAAAAATGTTTTTTTATTGTAATTTGTATTTACTTTTTAACTTAAGAATAAGTGACTTTAAATAAGGAGAAATAAATACAATAAAAATGAAGTCAATACGATAACTACAGCTGGAAAATAGATTTTCAAGGGTACTTTTTGAAGTTCGATGTTTTTTAAAACACTAAATAATTCTAGATAAAAATAATTTTTTCGACCAGATAGACGTATTTATTTATTTACCGAATAGTATACACAAAAAAGGTTCAGACAAATCTAAAGTGTGACCCCAAAAAAGGTTTTCGGCTTGTAGTAGAACGGCCCAAGTGAGCTTTAAAAGAGCCGCACCATACATACTGAGAGACTGTCTCAACCGCAACTCTGAAGAAGTAATCGCCACAAATGGCAGTTCCGCTGTTAAGGCGTTGAAAAAACCGATTTATAGTACAGAGACAGCAAATTCCTTGGAAGCATATGTTTATACCGGCCATGATATGTACTTTGGTCTTCGCCCGAAGCATCTGCAAGCCCTGGCATATGAATTCCGAATGAATATAAAAGGCGTTATACCGCATACATGGGAGTAGAATAAAATAGCTGGTATTGAGTGGTTCCGAAGCTTCTTAAGAGGACACTGCGCTTTAACTTGACGAATGTTGGGATGTTTTTCAATTTATTGAAGGACTAGCAAGGTGGCCCGCAGCTTCGCCTGCGGAAAGATCGTTAATAATAATGTTATTTTATTAATAATGTAGGAGACAGGTGTGGGCAAAAGCTGTGAATCTATTTGCTTAAACATTAATATTTGTTTAAACATACACTCAAAAAAAAATTCTCTGTTAAAGAAATGCAAATGATATAGTTTTTAGCAAAATCATATCAGGAGGTATTATAATGAATTGTATTTAAACGAATCTCCCAGCCCTGTCAACTACAAATGTATATAAATACAAGCACGGATATCTGGTTTCTAGTTTTCTTATTTTCATTAATTTCCCACCTGGATTAGATTTAGGCCTAGTATTCAACCTAACAAAAAGTCGTCCAAAAAAAAAAACTTCATATAAATTAAACGTCACAACATTTTTGGTTGCAAAATTTTGGTTGAAGTTCTTGGACGGCAGTCTTCAGCCTCTTAAAAAAAATACTAAAATACCGCTCAAGAAATAATTTCATGAGCTATCGAGCATTTTCGATAGACGGCCGGGTAGTGTTACCTCAAGTTAAATCCCAATCAAATGATTTTGCAACGGCGGAAGCGCACCAAGGGGTTCTCAAGTGGTGAAAAAAATTTGGTAATTCATAGTGTTAAAAACCATGGCTCAATTTGGGACCTTACTAACGGATTGGGAATTCATTGCCTAAAGTTTAGATAAACTGGTATGTTATTATCAATAAGCACGGATAATTATCTAACATTATTATTTTTAATAAGTTATTGAATGAAAGGATGCGAGCAACTCTCTACGAGAGAGTTATAGGTACCATCGTAAGCAGGCTTCCCTACGACTCCAAAAAAGTGGTGCAGATGGAGGGATCGCTTTGGAGTCCCAACCGAAAGTTCAGTGGGAGTTTGGCGACCGCATGTCTTTCTTGCCCGACTTCTCCACAAGGAGAAAGTAAGTCCTTTATCCTTTATATGAAATACACAGAAGATATGAAATTCTAATTTTTAAGAACATTCGACACAAATTTCACCGAAAACCATTGATTTTCTCGACGGTGAAGTCTCAAGCTGTTCGGCATCAACGCCGAAAAGCAATTATGACTATGTAAGCAATATTTTAATATTATCGGACTTTTATAAACCCCGATCTGTTTTTAGAAACAAAAGGCGAAACCGGGAAAGGGAAAACCGAAGACGAATGAAAACATGGCTCTAGTGGAGATCCTCGGCGGATACTTGAAGGAATCAAGGAAAACTGTTAATACACAGATCAACCTACAAAATCAGAAGGTTGTTTCACCATTTGCATCCGCACTTGGCTACTGGAACAGCCTTTTGAACAACATGCCATATCAACGGGCCCAGCTAACCGTAATTAAGGTTAGCAGTTTGATTCACGAGGAATCCCTGAAAGCATTAAACAAGTACTAAATTGTTAAATAAAGTAAAATAAAAACAAAAGACGCAAATTCGAAAAGTTTCTTTTTAATAACTAGGACTTATGACCAGCTTATTTGTTTTGGCAGCGACATGAACCTTGTGGACTGTTGACATAGTTCTTTACGCTATCTCTTACATATCTTGGATATTCCTGTACTCTGCCACGAAATTGAGTGAATTTAGCAGGCAAAGGGTGAAGAACTGGATTGATATGTTCATTAATATTATAGTCCAAGGGACATCTTCTAAGGACATAATTGTGGAGTAAGCAACAGGCAGCGACAATATTTTTAGCTCTATCTGGATGGCACATAAGAGTTCTGGGCACGGCCATCCACTTATGGCATAGTATGCCAAATGCACTTTCTACGACTCTTCGCGCTCGGCTAAGCCAATAACTGAAAACTAACTCAGCTTTAATTAACTTTCTCAAGCTGTACGGCTTCATAATTCGCTTAGACAATGGAAATGCATCATCTGTCACCAAGTAATATGGCACCAAAACTTCATTTCGCGGCTTGTTATTTGGAAAGTCCAACTGGTCCAGAAAAATGGCTTTGCCAAGCTTACAATGAGAAAATGCGTTCATATCTCCTTCACTTCCATTCGCTCCAAAATCCAAATAAGTGAATCTGTATCCTTCAAGAAGAAAACAGTTAGTTTAATCCTAAAAAGATATTTTAAGGTAATTAAAACTACCTTATAGTTAAAGACTACGCTGCCACTTTGAGGTGGGGCCTTCATGGGAACATGTTTCCTGTCAATCGAATTTGGAAAATTCCACACATTTTCAAAATCCTCAGCATTTTTCAGCATCGTTTCCTTGGTCCAGGGAGGCACTTCATTTTAAAGTTGCTTGCATATTTCAGTGCACACCAAATCAATTATCGGTCCTACACGTTGTTTGCTTATTGATAAGATGAAGCAATATGACGTTGAACATCACCCGAAGCTAGATACCTACGTTACAAATTTCACCAATAGTACTCGCGATTTGCAAAACAACTTATTCAAGTACCAAGGCCAATTTTTCGTGGGGTCGAATAGAGTCAGAACGAGAAATCATTTTTGGAACAAGAATTGGCTTCAACTTCTCATACAATTCTTGGAAATGGACCATACTCATATAAAATTTTTTAAAAACAGCGACGGATTTTGTGTTACATTTTCAAACTGTGAAAGAAGATATTTATTAGGGTCTTCCCACAAAGATCCATCCACCATCTACCACCCGTTGAACTGATGATCCATAAGGTTTTGCCGTTTCGAAAATTTCCCAGTTAGTTCCCCATCCAAATTTGACGGACTATTTTATGCGATAGTTAGGCGATAATTTTGGGTGAACACCCTTAACTCTTCTTCTTGAAAGTGGAAAGTGGAACATTCACTACGAAAACGTAAAGAATGATGACGGGAAACTTTTGAAAATGGAAGGCGACAAAGCAACAGGTAAGAAAATAAATGCTCTTTATATTTGTAATAATTCATTTCTTTCAGTTTTACAGTCAATGATACGCGAACTGCCGGTGGCAAACTGAGGTGGACTATGCAGATGGAGGTCCTGCTCCACTCGTTTCTAGGCGTATACCGCATCCACAACTTGGAGCAGAACACCGTGGAGAACGAGAGTATGTCCCCACACTTATATTTATACCCGTTACTCGTAGAGTAAAAAGGGTATACTAGATTCGTCGGAAAGTATGTAACAGGCAGAAGGAAGCGTTTCCGACCCCATAAGGTATATATATTCTTGATCAGGATCACCAGCCGAGTCGATCTAGCCATGTCCGTCTGTCTGTCTGTCCGGATGAACGCTGAGATCTCGGAAAACAGAAAAGCTAGGCTATTGAGATTTGGCGTGCAGATTCCTGAGCTTCATACGCAGCGCAAGTTTGTTTCAACAATGTGCCACGCCCAATCTAACGCCCACAAACCACAAAACTGTAGCTCCTACAGTTTTGATGATAGAATAAAAATTTTAACTGAAATGTATTGCTCTCATCAATACCTATCGATTGACTCAAGCCCACTGTAACGCCTACAAACCGCCAAAACCTGTGACGCCCACAATTTTCATGCTAGATAAAAAATTTTAACTGAAATGTATTGGTCTCGTCAATACCTATTGCCACGCCCACTCTAACGCCCATAACGCGTAAATCTGTCTACCGCCGGTACGTGGCGCTTTTTAATCTCGCTTTGCTGCTTGCATATCTCCATTTCCCTTTTGTCCCTGACTTAGCTCAGTTGAGGTACTCGACTATAGCGTTCTTCCTTGTTTTGGTTTAAAAATATCTAAAAAAAATGCATTTATTGCAGATACTAGGAAATACTTTGTGCAGCTCTTGGATGTAGACCCAGATGACAGGGAAGCCTCTAGCTGCAGCGGCAGTCAACGCTCAGGCAGCACTGCGCCCCCTTTCAAGCGCGCAAGGGTGGACCCCAAGTCGGAGCTTGTGGAGATAGCTCGAGAAAGACTGGAGGAGCAGAGAGCGCAGACAGAAATATTGTCGAGAATGGCAGACAGCCAAGCAAAATTGCAATCGGATTTGTTGGAGCTGGTAAGAAAATATAAATCGTATTCTTTAATAGTATTTAATAGAATTTAAGAGCAGAAAAAATGCTTTCGTACAGATCCAATTCGTCGTCATTCCACTCCTCTGAATTGGCTGCCAATAAAAGCTGATTCAACTTCAGATTTTGCTGTTGTACAACAGCCAAAATAGGTGGTGTGGCAAAATCCACTTTAACAATTTTTGCTTATGTTTTTATTAGCCACAGCTGATCTGACAGCTGTTGTCGGATGGTAGATGGTGGATGTGCCCTGTGGGAATCGAAGTTTCACATTTGTCAAAAATCCCAACCGTTTCGAACGGATGGACTGTTTGGGAAGGGGGTATATAATGTAGTCTATTCTTGTTGTAAATCTTACATCTGTAAATACGAATTAACCTAAAAAGATCAAGGTCGCTTCGTATTGTCTTCGTCCTGGATAACTAATGCTATAACAACAGTAGCTATTAAAGCAATCGTTTCTATTCTTTTTAGAAGTGCTGTATCCATTTTATTTGTTGTTTACAATTTTTAAATTTTATTCAAGCCAGTGTGAACGTAAATTTAAACGCGGATATTACCACGTTAATCCACACTGGATCCTTAAGGCATAATGGTTGGAAAGTAGTATTTTTTTGGCCCAGTTTTTGTTATGTTGAATACTAGACCTTATTCGTACATTTTCTTTGTTCAATTAGGCACCTTTTTAAACACGCCTATTAAATAGTACGTGTGGTATTTTGTTGGTATACGTTCACACCTATTGGCTTGGATATTTCCATATGCCAGAGAACGAGACAGCAAGATGTGGAGGCCATGACGTCACAATGGACAAAACGGAATAGGACAAATTGTGGTTCGATACCTCCGATTCCCAATTAAAAATGTATTTTCTAAAATTCAAGGCCAGCTGCCTGTGGCACCCTAAGTATGGTGAATTGAGTGCAATTTTTTTCTGAATATTTTAAATATGTTTGAAAATTTGCATTCGAGCCAAATTTTTCTCTTTTTAATACTAATTTTTTCTGACATTGTCTCATTCGAAATATCATAAAAAAAGCAAATCGATTTTTGAAAAATTAGTTATGCTTGGAGAAACTTTAGGCATCAACAAATTTTGGTTTTAAGGCATGGAAAAAAGTTGAAAAAGTAGATTTCCACAAAAGTTCGGCGTTTTTAATAAGTACTGAATGGGTTAAGAAAAGTCTTGTATCATTCAAACGGAATTTAAATGACCTTTCCATTGATGCCAAAATTTACATAAAGTAAGCTAAAATTATGAATATATTTAACTTTTGTCTTGTGTAAATACTTTTGAGCACCCCTGTATATCTTATTGATATGAGTTCGTATCAATTTGATATGAATTTGATGGTCTCAGGTCTTGCCAAGAAGAATATAGACTGGTCATTTTCTTAAAAATGTATATTTCTTTTCAAGATGAGATCAATTGCTGAGTTCTGAGTCGTTGGAAGGATCCTTGGGCCACCATCAACAACAACTTTCTTATAATGACGCCTTTGCAGTTCAAATGCCTTTCCTTCTCAAAAAAATTCCTAGGCTTTAAGTACAAAAATCACCTAAGCTTGTAAAAAATACTGCATAAAACACGGGAATTCTAAATCAATTTGCGTGTTCGGTCCCATTTTTCGCTGTAGCTAGTGGTAGCTGTTGGAAATTATAAACACATTGGATGCAATTTGTAAAGTTATTGCTGTATACTTTTGTGTGGAAGGCTTTACGTTAGGATAACTATTTTTCATAGTTAATCAACTATTTACTATTTTAACGACAAAATACACACATCACGTAAACGTAACTATGTTAGTAGTGGCTTAACGATTAAACAGTAAGCAAAGCAAAAACAAAATCATATACAACCATTTGAAATAGTAAAGAAACATTTTTTATTGTTACTAAACTGTCTGCATTGATCAACTTTACAGACCTCGTTTATTCTTATTATAATAATAAATTGTACTTTTTTTAAAAACCAATATCTCTAGACTTAAGAATACTTCACACATCATGTAGACTGAAAGATTCTAAAATCGTACTAAAATCGAGTGTATTTTGTCTTGAAAATTGTTCTCGAGAACGGGATTTTCGACGCTCGGCGAAGTTTTGACACTGGAAATTTTTGATTTAAGCTAGTACTCAGATCGACGAAAACCGCGCAGAAATTTAATCTTTGGCGGTGTTCGTGCAAAAGCGATGTGGAAACTAAAAATTAAAAATGGAAGGAAAAGCCCAAAATCGGATACAGGAGGTCAGTGCAGATGAAATAGGACGCCAAATCCAAGCTGTTGTCATTTATGGTGGGATTTCACCGACAGGAAGCAATACCACAAATGGGGACCATTCGCAGAATAGTTGAGGTGCTGGAGGAGATCCGCTAGGGAATCCCAGTGTGAAGAAACGTGTCGAGTGGGACTTCGCTCCCTACATGGACATCGTGCCGGGCGCGTCCTCGCAAAGAAAGTAAGAACTGGCCAAAAGGATTTGGTTACGTTGTACTAATAGAAGTATATTTTTAGCAGAACCACCAACGATCTCCAACGACCTCTCCATTAGGACTGCGGATATCACCACCACTAGCTACTTGGCAGCTTATGCGGAGCTGGAGGACGCGCTGGCTTCTATACGGAGGAGAAAATAGGGCGCCCGCTAAGGATCAGTTGGGGAAGCCATAGCCAGCCATTGCCAGGATACTGGGCGACTTTCTGCAGCATCAGCGGATCAACCCCGCTCCCAATCCGGCTCCCACTTCTTAAGGTCCAATATGCCCATTGGGTCTCGAAGCTGGACTGCGGTGGCGAGGGAAAGATGGCGAAGCATCCATCGGACGAGAAAGAAGCTTTAAACTACTAATTTACATAAATAAAAACATTCGTTGAACATTCCACTTATTTTTATATAAATTTCTCTTTGTACCAGCAGATTCCTCCTTTTTAAATTTCTCCAATTGATTTCTTTTCCGTTTGGCAACAAGCCCAGATGCTTAACAGTAAGACCATGCTACAGGCATTGCGGGTGAACTTTGAAAACTTCGGTCACACTACAAAGAATAAGATTTTTCGACTAGTGAAGCTCTTAGCCGATCTGAGTACTAGGCTTTAAGCTCGAAGTACTGCATTTCTTATCTGAGTATCACTTTAGAATTTTAAATCCGAATAGTGTTTACATTTTCCGTGTTGCACAATGCAATTAAGCCCTAATACCCTAGGCTAATCTACCATCATCTAGTTTAATTGAGCCCCACTCCAATTGATCGGCAATTAACCCATACAAAGCTTCCCATTTTTCAGTCATTCAGGTCCATTAAAAATAGCTTTTCCATAATTTTAAACATCACTTTTTAAAGCCCGCAAAAGCGGTAAAAAATACGAATTGATAGAGCGTCGAGTTCATGCTCGTTAAAAATCAATCCCCCAGTGGGATCATGTGGGTCGGTTCAGCAAAGGTGTCCACCCTCGTGGTCAATATGCGCGACATAAGTCTACATAAGCGCCGAAGCTGCCGTCGTGCTGCGGATATCTTTTGGTATCTATGTACATTGTCTCTCTCTGCTGGGATTTCCGGCTTCAGGGTGTGTGTATGTATCTGGGGGCTATTGTGAATATATGGGAATTCGTTTTGTCATATCGTTACACTATACACTTTTTACCTAACGTTCGCTACGGCACAAGCTAGGCGACGGGTAATGTGTAAAAAATGTGTTATATAAAAAGTATACAAAAATGCAATGAACTAATAGTTTTTTCGCTAAGACCAAAAATGAATTTTGATTTTGCGTTCTTGCCTACTACCTACCCGTGAAGAGCATTGACTAGCCGCATTGGACTTTATGTTTTACTTTATTTTTTGTTCGTAATTGTGGAAGGGAATCACCACAAACTGAGGCGCAATGAAGCGCAACATCCACGCGACATTTCCAATCTACGCGGCATCTATATGGCTCTGACCATGTCCAACGAGGTGACCGTGGCCATGACTCTAGCCCCCAAAAATGTCCGATGTAACGCCACAACAAAGAACGTTAATTGACGCCAAAATGCTGCTGCATAAAAAGGCAAAAACCCCGAGCGAAACTGAAAAGAGGCAAATCGCCAGTGAAGCGTAGTATCTGAAAAAAGAATTGTTCCGTCGGGCACAAGTTGGGGCAGGACAGCAGCCCCGTTTCTTGACAGGGTCTGGTAAAATGCAACGTTCCTCCGAATCGAACAGACCGATCCGACCTGAACCGCCCCAACCTGGGGTTCAAGTGGCTGTATTAACCCTCGAGAGGTCAGCGGGGTTCCGCCCTATCCCCGGCCCTTACAGAGTGGGCGTTGTTGAATCAGCACACGTGATTAATGGCCTTTAATTATGTCAAAGCGCGACGGCAGCCCCCGACCGGGACCGGAGTGCAACGGTACGCCAGTTAAACTCTTGACATTAAAAAATTGACACCGTTTGGGGTGAAATGTCGGCGACGTTCGGCCTTTCCCCGCAGCCCCACTCCTGAGCGATGTTTTTGCCTGTGACAACTGTCTGGCACACGTAACCGAGTTCCCTGCGAGTCTTTGGGTCTGCCCCGAAACAAATTTAAAATACACACCCACTCCGGGGACATTCACCGAGCAACTCCTTTGGCCATTCGTTACCCAGCCGTGATTGTGTGTGGGCGTTTGTCTCGCTTGTCGCTTTTAATGAAAGCGTCATAAATTATGTCGCAGTTGACGAAAGCAACAGCGAAGCTCCAGTCTGCGAACTGTATACCCTGGGACAGGCGTCGAGGTTGTGGGGTCACTTAGCATACTGTATGTGTGTGACCATTCGGGCAACACATGTGGAGGACTTGATGAGCTGCTGAAATGGCAGAGGATTGAACAGGCCTTAAAAATGTGTGGTCCTTGGGGGTCCTGAGACAATCAGTAACTATATTTGTAAGGATAAAAAGAGGAAAGAACGTTGAAGATTTGCAGCGGATATTACGTTTCCATTCAGAGTTGGGACCCAGGGAAGAAGACATTTTAGGGTGCCACCTAAAATTTATCATCCCGTCTCCATCATCCATCTCCTGTGTTCCCGGTGAGGATAAGCTCCCGTTCCATTAGCTTCGCCTACCTGTTGGACTCCAAATTTTCCGATGGAAGGAAGGAAAAAGATTCTCATGCGAGTTCTGGAATTGCTGCCAACTTGGTTCCAGTCGACCGCTTTAGGAACGCGCCTCCGAAACGCGGAAATAAAGGAAAGGTTCGCTGTTTACCAAAGCATTTCAGCTTAAATTTAAAATTGAATTTTAGCCTCAAAACGTGGGCGCTACATTTGGTAATAGAACAGGGCCCGCGAAAAATGTACCTCGATGAACCACGATTTCTTAATAAATTTAAAAGTTCAGTTTTCCTGTTAAATTAGTCCAAAAATCCATGATTTTCCATTACATATAAGTGGTCTGGAATTTCTGATGATAAACTTCCAATTTTTTTTTGAGGGTACGCTTTTTATTGGACGAAACACCGACTTAGAATAAAACATACACCAGGTAGCTAACGTAGATGGTAAAGAACAGTATGTAGAGGTTGGTTTTTCCGTCGACCCTCAGTACCTGCCACATGTTGTATTCCCACCTATCCGATGTCGAGATGGAGTCATTAAATGCTCCAACATGCTGAATCTTCTGGGACCCTAGAGCTGTTTGGTCCGAACTGGTAATGCGCACAATCCGGCGTGATGTTCGATGGGCTACGTGTCGTACCTTGATCGCCGGAAGGTGCGTTCTACGTAATCGAATGTACGGGGATGCGTTCGCTAGGGCTCCTCCAGTGGTGTTCCTCTCAGGGATCAGAAGACCGATCAGAATGATCCAGGCCAAAGACATTCCCCGCCTGCAGTCTGGGTTCAACTGGAAAACGCTCTTGGTAGACTTGTCGCGGGGTGTTATCATAGAAACAAAAAGAGAGCGCCGGTTCTGTTTTTTGTTTGCATACCTCACAGGTGTTTTCGAGCTCTACTCGATGTTTGCTGTTCTTTGGGTGCTCATACCTAAGCCCCTGCCTTGACCTTCCAAACGTCATTTATATTTAGTTTTTGAATACTCATCCCAGACGACTGTGTCAAGGAAAGGTATGCCCCATCCGAAAAAAGTGAGCTGGCCCTTTCAGCTTTGCAACTTTTAAATAAAATTACACTGAGGCCAAGAGCACGGTACGGCCGCCTTCATTCCTCTGCATGGACTGCCTCTGCTATTTGATAAATCAAATAATTACAAAAGTTCAGACCAAGCCACTCCCTCCGTATTTTATATTGCTTGGGCACAAAACCAGAACTTGAAACTAACTTCTGCCAGGAAGGTGAAGCAGGGAAAAGTTTTGCCAAGTAACAAAAATTGCATTTAGGCGCATTTAGGCGGCAGTTAGGTGAAAGGACGAGATCACAAGATCCATGGCAAGAGCTTGCAAGATAAAATCCGTTCACAGATTCTTAAAGCCATTTCCTCCGCTCGAAGCATGAAATCATATTTGGCCGCAAATTTAATGCAGCCTCAGCGTCGGCGCAAAACTTTTTTGCCAGCTCTGCAGGCCAAAACTTTCGCCTCGGTCGGTGTGGAATCAGGCATCCTGTCTGTCTCCCGCCCTCTTCCTGGATGCCCCGACATCCTTTGTGCCAATTCGAGTTGCAGAACTCCAGCGAAGCGTGTGAAATGCGCCGCAGCCTGGTTAGGCCTTCGAGCTGGCGCCGCTTTGATGGATTCAAACATAAATGGGGCAAGCCAAGGATACCAGGCGACAATGCCCAACCTTTTAATTTCGTCTATCTTTTTCAGATTGCTTGTACATAGCATGTTTCGGACTTTCCACCCGGCCATAATCACCCACAAGTTACTAGTAAGAAAACGGGTATTTGGTATTCGCTGAAAAGTACCTACCAGGTTGAAGAAGCCGTTTCCGACCCTATAAAGTATACATTTGTCCATGACCAATAAGAGCTTAAAAGTGGCACCTCCATTCTAACGTCCGTAGGACTTTCGTTTAAGTGCAGATGAGATTTTTTTGCTCACCAGGGAACGAAAACAACAGGTTTTTTTTAAAGTCCTGTATAATTAAATATAAAGAAAAATGTATATAAGTATTTTAAAAACGTAGAGTTGTTTATTTTGAAGCATTCTATTGAATCATGCAAAAAACCTTTTTCGTAGGGCTAGAGATTTATAATCACAACCAATAACAGTTATTCAAAGACGTTTATATATCTCACACGGAATAACAGTTCTTTTGAGACTTATTTTATTATAGAAGTTCTGACTGATATTTTTCAAGGACTTTAAAATGAAAAGCAGTCAGTGACTTTTATTTTGTGATTTGCATTAAATAGCGGAAAGTTTGGATAAAGAAGAAGATAACCATATTCCCATTTATGCTCTGAAACTTATACCAACTTGAGATGAAATTTATCTTCTGGTACAATAGAATAACTCGTAATACTGAAATGAATTATAAGTACTAATTGGTTTTCCTTGGTTTATAAGCGAGACTTTTATTTTAAAGCTATATTTGTTTTTGTGCGTTAGAGTGAGCGCGGCATCCTGCTGAAACAAACTTACGCTGCGCAGGACGCCTAAGAATCTGCATGCCAATTCCCAACATTCTAGCTCTTATAGTTTCCGAGATCTTAGCGTTCACACGGACAGACGGACATGGTGAGATCGACTCTGCTAGTGAACAAGGAAGAACGCTCTAGTCGAGTACCTCGACTATCATATACCCGTTACTCAGCGAAAGGAACCAAGGGGAAATGGAGATATTCAAGCAGCAAAGCGAGATCAAAATGCGCCACCTACCGGCGGTAGACAGATTTAAGCGTTATGGGCGTTAGAGTGGGCGTGGCAATCGGGTCAATCGATAGGTATTGACGAGAACAATACATTTCAGTACAAATATATTCTAGCATCAAAACTGTAGGAGGCACAATTTTGGGCGGTTTGTGGACGTTAGAGTGGGCGTGGCACTCTGCTGAAACAAACTTGCGCTGGGCAGGAATCTCAGGAATCTGCATGCCTAATCCCAATGTTGTAGCTTGTATAGTTTCCGAGATCTCAGCGTTCATACGGACAGACGGACAGAAGGACAGACGGACAGACGGTCAGACGGAGAGACGGACATGGCTAGATCGACTCGGCTAGTGATCCTAATCAAGAATATATATACTTTATGGGGTCGGAAACGCTTCCTTCTGTCTGTTACATACTCTCCGACGAATCTAGTATACCCTTTTACTCTACGAGTAACGGGTTAATTAATGATGGTTTAAGAATAATTCATACTTCATTTAAGAATTTCTTGTACTTGATTAATGAATAAATTTAATTATATTTGTACGAATATTTTAATAAGCCTTTATTCTAGAGAACATTTTTTTTTTAATTCTACATTTTATAATTCAGACTGGGTTTAAGAAGACATCATACTTAATTTAAGCATAATAAATTATAAGTTCAAGTACATTTCATACTTGATTTCGGTCGAACATTTTCTTAAATAAATGGTTTAAAAATGAAATGTTCTTGAAATAAAAATTAGAGCTCATTTCGCACCCGTTACATTTCCAAGCCCATTTGGGCTTGAAACAAGTGTAGATTCGTTGGAAAGTATGTAACAGGTAGAGGGATGCGTTTCCAACCCTATAATATACATTCTAATCACTAGCCGAATCGATATAGCCATGTCCAAACTATATAAGCTAGAAGGTTTGAACTTGGCATGTAGATTCTTGAGCTTCTTGCGCAGAGCAGGTTTATATATATATATATATATATAACGCTAAAAACCTTTTAAATATTTTTTAAAAGTTTAAATGAGATTTTGTTTTTACTATCAATATCAATCTTCATGCCAAATTGTTTAATGTGGACCATCGGACATGGCTTAATCGACTCGGTTAGTATATAAATACTTAATGTGGTACTTAAGGTGGTCAACTTGTAACATACTTTTCCTCGAATATACCCTTTAACTTTGCGAGTAAATAAACTGACGCGTACATTAAAAATTTAAAAATACCTTGTGGGGCAAGCCCTAAACATTTTTAAATTTTTTTTTCAAACTTATAACAAATTATGTTTAACGGTTTTTTTTATTTTGAAAGAAAGGGTTTTAGGGAAATAAACTCAAAAGAAACGAAGTCAACCGAATTACTACAAATAAAGATATAGATAAAACCACAGAGGGTTTTTTTTAAAGAGTTAAAAAAAAAAATAAAAAAAAATTAGTCTGCTGTTGGTTAAGTCCCGATACACGTGCTTACTTATTTACAGTTTTAAGGAAAACAAAAATGTGGCCAAATGAAGGTGTTCGGTTTCTAATAGAACGGCCAAACATATAACAGTATGTGTGTTTCTAGTTGAATTTTTATTAACCAGCTTTTCCGTTTGCCGGTTTATAAGTGGACAGAAATACTTACATGTACAAATATTCGATAAAAAATCACCCACATTGAGGTATTGTTGGTTTGGAACAATTTTATCAAAGTTGGTTTTCTAAATCATGCTGCAGTAATATATCCAGTGGTACGAATTTTAGAAACTATTTTATACAGCTTAAATATACGTTTCAAACTGCTTCACATTTTGGATTTATAAGTGATAGCTATAAAGCGAACGATTTTATTATCTGGATTTATTTATAGAAACCAAAATCAGTTTTGGGTAAGGTAAAGCTCAACATTTAAAACAGGACAGTAAAAAACAGCGACATGCGACTTGTCAGTTTATTGTTTGTTTCTTTTTTTTTGGATTTTTGTAGTACTCAGGCTTATCCCTGAAGTTGGTTAATCAGGCGGCGCTGCCTGGCGATCAGCTTCTCCATCCGGCGCCTCCTCTTCTCCTGGCGCTGCCTGCGCTCCCGACGACGGCGCTCGCGAAGCAGGCGGCGGCGGCGGCGGAGACGCCTGCGTCTCCTGGCAGCCGCCGAGGAAGAGGACGAGGAGGCTGTGGTCGTGGTGGTGGTCGAGGCGGCGGTGGTCGTGGTGGTGGCCGAGGAGGCAGTGGTGGTGGTGGTGGCCGAGGAGGCGGTGGTCGTGGTGGTGGCCGAGGAGGAGGTGGAGGATGAGCTCGACTGCCCACTGCCCTCCTGAGCCAGGAGCAGGCACAGGAGCACTCCGAAGCCAAAAGCGAATAGGAAGCGCATTGTAGTGTGTCTGATCTAGAAAACTGGTCGGCCTTTTATACGCAATCTGGGGCAAAGTTAACTTTTATGTTTGTATGTGTGTGTACACCATGTAATCGGTAAATACCTGGTGCGGGCTAGACAACACTAAATATTTGCTCAGCTTCTTATTAGCAAAATCGAAAATGGTGTTGTGCTTGTAAGGTCGACTGAATGGAGCCAACTTGTTGAGATACCGATGTTAATGGTAGGCAAGGCAGTTTAAGGTTGACACATGTAGCGGTTTTATTTAAATCAAGAATTCAAATTATAAGAGAGCTTTAAGAAATTTGGAGTGTCTGCTACGTGGTGGGTAGACCCAGAGAAAGGACCTATCTTGCGGCTAGTTGAGACGCAGTTGGTCCAATTGCTAATGGTGGAAGTGACTCCTTGTATCTGGAAGAGCAATCTGTATTTTTTCTCGATGCATCTCTGTTCAGCTTTACTTGTTTTTTCCACCACTGTCACATCAAATTATTTGTGTGTGGTGGGATTGTATGGTGGGACTAAAGTTCAGTTTTGCAAAGGTTTTCAATTTTGAGACATCCAAATTTACTCGATTAGTTTGTATATCAAACGATTTGTACTTTTCCAATTAATGTTGCAGTCCACTTGTTGAAGCCGCATCACCTTCCGAAACTTTACATAAGGCGCAAAAACAATCCAGCGCAATAGCGCTGTGATATGTGGAAATTGACCACTTCGTTTGGACAAATTAATAACTCTCTCAATTTTAAACATATCAAAGTAAAACTTAAGCAACCGTAGTTTTTTATCAAAAATGATATTTATTTATTTAGATGGTAAACAACTATGTATGAAAATCCCGCGGATTGGACAATTAAGTCATATAGGTGTCTTAGGAATAATCATATTCACTTTATAGTGGTAGCAGAAATTTCATATTACAGCCTTTAAAGTCCACCAAAATTAGTCAGACCTAATATTTCTGTTCAATTGTGAAATTAAAAAAAAACCTTAGACCTGGCTGCTAATGAGTAAAGCCGCCAGTGCAAGCAACAGGATGTTACAAAATTTGAGTTTATGGGGTAAAAAAATTATTTTACAGAAAAGTAGTGAAGCGCCGCTTTGCCTACAGCACCAACTAGCCTACAGCGGCCTTAGCGTGTTAGTGGCGTATTAGTAAAAACAGCTGATTTGCTGCATGTTGTGTGCAATCTCGATTGCATTGAAAAATATTGATTATTAGTTGGTTACAACTTTTTAATGACTGGTTCAATTTCAACAATTATACAAAAAGTTCTCATAGATTAAAAGGGTGTACAAGATTCGTCGGAAAGTATGTAACAGGCAGAAGGAAGCGATTTCGACCCCAAAAATTATATATATACTTGATCAGGATCAGTAGCCGAGTCGATCTAGCCATGTCCGTCTGTCCGTCCGTCCGTATGAACGCTGTGATCTCGGAAGCTACAAAAGCAAGAAAGTTGGGATTAGGCTTGCAGATTCTGGAGTTTATTACGCAGCGCAAGTTTATTTCAACAAAGTGCCACGCTCATTCTAACTCCCACAAACCGCCCAAAACTGTGGCTCATACAGTTAAAGTGCTAGAAATGAAATTTAACTGAAATGTATTGTTCTCGTCAATACCCATCGATTGACTAATAAAAATGTTCCCACGCGCACTCAAACGCCCACAAACAGTCCACAAACTTCAAAAAAAAGTCCAGATGGTTAGAATGCGGGCGAGAAGTTGACAGGCTTACAGCGCTGTAAATCTTTCTGAATCTCATTAATAATAACAACGGGGGCAAAGTGCCTCCTTAGCGCTTTTTTAGTGCTTAAAAATACTCTTATGGTAATGAATTTTGCAATTTTTTGTGCAGTGATGAATCGTAGGACATGCTTATCTTAAAATCAGCACCACTTTTCATACAAAAGCAGCGCTGATTAAGCGCTCGGTGATGAAGTGATTCAGTGCATAAAATGGTACTGCTGGTGCTGGTGTGCTGGCAGAGGCCGAGCACAGCTGTTCCAAGGATAATATAGATATGTGTATACATATATTTTACAGACTGGATATTTCCTGTGGGCGCTCAATAAAATAAGTGCCTATTGCGATTTTTTGCGAGTTTTCCAAGTGTCCTCCAAGTTTAAGACTGTCTATCGCTCTATCAATTTTCAATTTAAAAGCTGAGAAACGGGTATCTCATAGTAGAGATACTCGGCCTTAGCATTCTCAAATGTTTTTATTTCAGCTGTTAAATTCAAAATATTGTGTTGGAGTTTTCTAAATATTTTCAAGTGGGGTTCAGTGGTGGTTCTTTGTAGATAGCCAAAATGTTTCCCAAGCGATCTTTATCCGCGTAGCCGATTGATCAGGCGGCGCTGGTATTCCAGTCGCAGGCGCAGTCTCTCAGCTCGGCGCTGCCTCCTCCGCTCCCTACGCTGGCGCTCCCTAGCCAGACGACGGCGGCGGGCACGCCTGCGTCTCCTGGCAGCCGCCGAGGAAGAGGACGAGGAGGAGGCGGTGGTCGTGGTGGTGGTCGAGGCGGCGGTGGTCGTGGTGGTGGCCGAGGCGGCGGTGGTCGTGGTGGTGGCCGAGGAGGCGGTGGTCGTGGTGGTGGCCGAGGAGGAGGTGGAGGATGAGCTTGACTGCCCACTGCCCTCCTGGATGAACAGGAGGCATCCTAGGGCGACGAGGACTATTACGAACGAGAAGCGCATGCTGAATGTGTCTTACCTGGGGATATGTGAGCGCTTTTATACTTCTTATCTGCGGGCTGTATGTAAATGTAACTACCTCTATATTACACTTGACATTCACCTCTGTTTGCTCAGCTTTTCAATTTATGTTTTATTTCCTTGGCCAAATATTCTTATATGTAGTTATATTACAAAAAAGTAACCCTTAAATTGGGAGTAACGTCATACTTTTGTTGTGGGTTTAAATTATAAATTAAAATTTAAAAATCTTTCTCTATGATGTAACTGGTAAGTAAGTATACTACTTCGCTGCTACGACGGTTTTTTTTTTAACGTTTCATAAGAGTTATAGGTCCGATTATAAGCCAGAATTTTTCAAAGTCAAATAAAGTCAATAATTTGCAAAGTATACAAATTTATTTAATAGTAGTACTCATTTTCTGACTTTAAACCCTTTTAAAAAGTACTTTAAACACGAGACGTTTCCAACGCTAAATGGGAAGCTGACCAATGCCGCTTTGAAAACTACCGGTTTGAAATTTTTGCAATCGCCAGAAGTTATACTCACGCAGGTGAAGTGTAAAAACCTCCCCGATCGGACGACTACATCCCACTATCGGCTTAAATTGGGAACGGTGTTTTTGATGGAATTTGGCACAGTGTAAGAGCTGTAAACATGGAACTTGGAAATTAAGTGGTTTTTTTTATTCGGGGAAAAGTATGTAAGTAGGAAAGTATGTACACTGGTAGAAAAAACATCGTAAATGTCACTATTTCGCCAACGTTTCAACTATTTTTCCCAGCGGCTTAGATCCTAACATGAAAATCGTAAAAACGAAAACGATAAATAGTTAATTATTTTTTGAATAATCTCGTAGTAAGTCCAACGATTTTTTAATTTCGATCAAATATGTTAAAATAGTACAAAATAATTAAATTAAATATGTTCCATAGTAAATAGTATTATATTTTTATATTTATTTTAAATATTTTCATATTTAGTTCCAGTAAATAGAATATTTTATTTGAATGGTTTTTATAGTTAAAATAATTATAGCCCGCCCTCAAACTCAGCATATTTTTATTTGGATTAAATAATTCTCATATTTAAATCAGACTGGGATGAACTTTAATATAAATACAAATTGTATTTAAATTAAATATAATCCCCGTTAAAAGAACTGTACTTTGTTTGATTTAAATATAGTATTTAAGCCATACTAATATGGTGCATATTCAATTTAAACCAATCTGTAGTTTAAAACAAGCGTGATTTACGTTTAATAAAGACCCAAATAAGTATGTGTTTTTAATGAAAATAAACGTAAACATATAATCCAAACAATTAAACTCTATTTTTACAATGCTAACACGTCATCATTACTTTTGTTTTAAATACATTTGTACTTAACGTAACTCTTAGAATTTATATGATACATATGTATGCATAGAGCAGCTAGTAAAGCGTTCAATGTTTTTTATAATCACACATTTTTGTGTTTTGCCACATTCGTAAGCCTGCATGTGCGTACAAAACCTTCCTGCGCGTCCCAGTAGTGATAATTTCTTTCGCTTGTTGGTTCCTTTAATGACGGCCCACGAATTATTTAAGATGACAGATGTGAGCAATACAGTAAAAATGTAGTCCTTGTAATCTGTGAATAAGAATATGTTATTAGATTTTTGGTAGTGGTATAATTTGGAAAAAGTCAAGCTTATCATAAGAAGATAAAATTTAGAAATGTAAAAAAAATTATACATTACCAAGTGATACAGTTTTCTGAACTGTCTTTAATAGTTTACGTCGCTCTTTGTTTTGTATTTGCTCTTCGTAAAAGCAAAAAACCTTTTCCTTAAATGTATCCCATTTACTAGATAAAATTGCTTCTTTCTCAGGGTACAATATGTTGAAATAAATTTGTATCTATAAAGAAAAAGTTAAGTAGTTTTATAATAAGTTTCGAGTAGGTTTTTTTATATGTATATAGGGATTTAAATAAGACCAAAATATTGTTTAAATTTATTTCATTTTTATTTATTAAAAATTTCAACATTAGTTAGATTTAGAGAAAAATCACGTGAACGAGCAAAAAATATTATAAAGAAATAGGTGAAACGACTGCGACGCCACAGAGCCGAATGCAACGGCAGCAAAGCGTCTTTTTTGCGCCTTTTTAGTGTTTTCCTTCTCGTGCATTCTACTCCTTTTATCTAGTTTGCGCGGGTTTTCACTTATTTTCCTTTAATATTCTTCATTTCTTTCGCATATTTTTTATCCACTTCATGTTTATTACCTAATCGTATATATTTTATTGTTTTTAAATGTAATTTTCTTTTGAGCTTTGCTTATTTCGTTTAATGTATTATCTAAATTTTCACGAAATAATAGTGCGCAGAACAAAGAAGAAACACAAAAAGGAAAAATGCGACAAAAAGAACGTGGACATGCACATGCCTTAATATTAAGTAATTATTGTATTTTTATTTGACTCACCTTTTTTCTGTACTTTTCACTTTTTTATTACACTTAAATGAACACTTCTCTATCGAGCTCTATTAATCACTTTTACATCCGATCAGGAGAACCGCTTGCTTCGAAGTGATCGCGGGATTCGCTACAAAGCGGAGTGTCAAAATATTTCGTGTATATGTACATACACACATTTGCATGTGTGCAAAAAGGACGGACAAGATCTGTCGCGTGCCGTTACTTTACAATAGAGGTGAAAGTAATGGGGAAGAAAATATGTACAAATAAGTCCTTAAGTTTAATAACTTGTATATGCCAATTTAGTATCATTTATTTTATTTTATTATATTTATATATTATAAGAACATATCTTATTGTCAAAACATCGGTACACAAGAAATATTTATGTTCTTATGCACATACATATTTTCTTGACCGCCAATGTACAAATGCGAATGGAAGAAGAAGACGCGCTTGCGTTTTCCGTTTTGCTTGTTCATATTTGTCTCTAATTTGTCTGAATGTACGTATGTAAGTATGCACATTGTGCCGTTGGTTTTAGTTTTTGGTTACGGCCCAGCGTTTACTATGCATGCACATTTTTTCTTTGGCTAAGCATGTTTTTGTACTTTTAATAGTAAATTACAAAGCCAAATCTTATGATATTTGTCATGGAAATAGAAAGAGGCTGCCGGTGGTTGGCCAGACGTAACTAAAACCATTTTCTTTAAATATTAAAGCTGTTTTTCTTTTGCAAATTACCAATAATTTAAATTATGTTGTGTATATGGGTCACAAACTTAATACATATATGTACATACATACATATGTATTTGATTTATAATTTACAATTATTTGGTCAAATACAAATTTTGAAAACGTTCTATATTCAAAATTAAAGAGTTCATATTCCGAACAAATGGAAAAAGTATTTACTTGAAATATAAAAAACCATCAAATATACTATGAATTGAACTACTTTTTATAATAGTTAAAACCAAGATGGCCACATTGGATTTGAATGTGACTAACTTGTTTTTAAATAAAAATCACTTTGAATTGAATACTTACATATTTGACATACGGCTTAAATATGTTTTTTATTTAAATGAAAGGTTTTAATATTTAATATGACTATGCATGGGAGTAAAAAAAATCAAATAAAAATATATTTGATTTCACTTCGTGTTTTTTCTACCAGTGTAAGAAGAAAGCGTTTCTTGATCAGGATCCCTAGCTTAGCCATGTCCGTATGTAAGTCCGTGTGTTCTCAGAAAATTTAAGAGTTAGAGAGTTGAGACTTGAGAATTATATTCCTTGGCTACATAGGCCTTAGCTCTAACGGCCATAAACCGGACAAACTTTGGCTCCTACAGTTTTAGTGCTAAAATAATCTGTAGGTGACTCTTTGCTGCTTGTAGTTATATATCCATCTCCCTTTTGCGCCCTTTCTGATAGTCGAGGCACTCGAAAGAAGCATACCGATCGAAGAACTATCACTGTGGACGGCAGTACACGTAGTGGCGAAAAGCACCATGAGAGTGTGCGGGGGCGACTACCTATATGTAGCCGCAGAATTGAAAACCTACAGTGATGGTCCGACCATAACAAGTGATACGATCTGCTAAATAAATACACTTTATAAAATTGTTGTCATTCGGCACGCCGCAATACAATATGCCTATGTAGGCAACTAGCTTTACGATTTTAATGAAGCGTGCCGAATGAGATTGTACTTTTGAACTTTTTTTATATTGTTGTCTTCGGCCAAAGAGCTAGTGAGATGGCTCTGAGGGCGCCGAGCTGAAGGCTACCGAACGGGTCGCAGGTTGCGGATAGCGAGCGCCCTGGTTCTCCAGGGTAGCTACGAATAAGCGTGGAAGTTGGACACGGCCCGGCCACCGCCAAGCCCCCAACACGAAGCGCAAATAAGTAGCCCCGGACAGTCAGCGGGTATCTGCGCCGTAGCAGTACCGACGTCGCGCTTGTGCTGCCGCCTCCGACAAATAGCTCACACACACCCCCTTCCCACACTCTTTGAACCTACCTCTTTCCCACCCACACAACTCATCTCACCCCGGGCTGGACTAAGGTGTCACTCGTACCGTGCCGAGAGTCAATCTGGCTGGGAGCCCGAGTCATCAAATAACTCAGTCTCAAACGGTGAGCTCAGGCAAGTGGCGACCGCCTGTTCTAAGTCAGCCTTACCCGGGTACGGCGGATCTCTGCCCGGGTGGACCTGTCCTTTCTCCGCAGCTCGTGGGATTTAACATGGAGAACTTAACAATTAATAAACAAAAAGACTGCACAAGACGAGAGCCCGACACTCTTATAAAGTCGGAAGTCGTAACCAACGACGAAAGTAAGAGCAAGATCACGGCTCTGACTACCCCAGTCCACGTGACGTCGACCCCTGCCAAGGCCAGCGAACAACGCAGCCGGCTAAGCCCAACTCGCCATAGTGACAAGCCCAAGCCTCCCACCAGCGTAGGTGTGACTAACCAGCCACTCCAACCTGAGGGGAGCGCCAAAGCCGGTCTCATGGTGAGTACCAGGGCAAAGGAGTTTAAGAGGGTACCACCTAACCAGGCAGGACCTCTTGAAAGAAAGAAGGCTACTAGGATCCTCAAACGGCTGGCCACCAATCCGATACGTGAGGATCAGACTTCGAAATTGGATTAGCCTGGGCGAAGGCAGTTATCCCAGATTTCGACATCGCTATGACTACCAGCAACAAGCGAGAGAGGTCGATGGAGTCAGCTCAACCAGCGAGCAAGAAGGCCAAAGTAACCAACCGCGGCACATGGTCGAGATCCTTTGCGGAAGTGGTAAAGGATCGGAAGATCATTGGAGTCATCGACCAGAGCGATGAAAGCGGAAGGATGGTCTGGTTAGACGGGCCCTTGCGACAGTGGCCTTGAAAGTGCTGGACGAAAACCCAGGACCGCCACCCGATTGCACAGATGCAGGGTGGTACCAGGGCAACGTAAAGTTGATCGCCTGCGAAGACGAGAGATCGGCAGCACTCTACAAGGCTGCAATTGACAAAGTCGGCGAGGTCTACCCCGGGGCCAAGCTGGCAGTTTGTGAGGCTGCGGACATCCCGTCTCGACCGAGAGCGAGGGTGTGGCTGCCGTCGGAACCATCGGAACCAGAGGCTATACTCAGCCTGCTGACCAGGTTCAACCCAAAACTGCCAACAGACGGTTGGAAGGTGGTCAAGGTGGAGAAAACCGAGCGAGTCACCATGAGCGTGGTTATCCTCCTAAACCAGGCCTGCTTGGAACCCCTCGCAGCCCAGCAGCACAGAGTGAACTACGGGTTCGACAAGGTGCAGCTTCGTATTTACGACACCGATAAAACAGCGGCAGACAACCTGGCTGCCTGTGCGTCGTACGAACCCCCGAGCGACGACGAACCAGATCACGAGGAGGCCACCCTCACCGGCTACGTGTCAACCGACTCGGAGCTGACGGAGAGCCTGAAACAGCTGTGCACCCAGGACACAACCCGACCAGGGCGCTCTGTCCTCCAGGACATAGCGGAGGAAGCGGAGGGTACCCAGCCCGACCCCAGTCCCAAAGATGGTGCAGTTTCTGCAAATTAATCTGCACCACAGCAAGGCAGCATCCGCTGCCCTCCTCACCCGCCTGGCAACAGGCAACATAGACGTAGTCCTCATTCAAGAGCCATGGATTGTTGGTAACAACATCTGTGGCCTATCAACCCCCCTATACAAGCTATTTTACACCAAGGACAAGGGTAAAACCAGAACCTGCATTCTTACAAAAACACACTTTAACACATTTCTTATTCCACAGTTTAGCGAAGGCGACCTTACCACGGTCAGACTGGAGCTAAACGAACACACCCATCACACCATAGCATCATTCTATCTGGCTCACGACCACGAAGGGCCACTACCAAACACCACTACACAAGAACTCATACGCACTCACTCATCTAAGGAACTCATCCTGGGTGGGGACGCTAACTCACACCACACACAATGGGGAAGTACAAACACCAACGAAAGGGGTGAGTTACTCTACGACTATCTCCTTCAATCAAATCTATTCATCTGCAACAAAGGTAATGACCCAACTTTCATCACTAGAAATAGGAGGGAAGTACTAGACATTACTCTAATATCTGATCCCTTACTTAACCAGCTAGACGCGTGGAAGGTGGGGATCGAACACTCATTCTCGGACCACCGATACATAGAATTTACAATAAGTCTAGAACATCCTCCCGCCGAGAACATAACTAATCTAAGATTAACCAACTGGGGATACTATAAAAATCTCCTCAACAGGAACCTACCCGCTCCTCCGACACACATACGCAACCGTCAAGAATTAGATAGCCTAGTTAACACTTTTACTGATATCTGCGGTGAGGCCTTAAAAAGGGCTTGCCCAAGTAGAACAGTCAAAACAAAGCACAAACCCCCATCGTGGAACCCAACCCTAGCGAACCTTAAAAGAGAGTGTAGAACTTACTTCAATAAAGCTAAATACAACAATAGCGAATCCTCCTGGAATCTATATCATTCAAAACTAAGCCTATACAAAAAGGAAATAAGAATATCAAAACGAAGAGCCTGGGCTAACTTCTGCAGTAGCATAGAATCTACTGCGGAGGCATCCAGACTCAGAAGAATTCTAGCTAAAGCTCCAGCTACCATTGGCTATCTTAAGACCAATGCTGATGGCTGGACGGAAAACAGTCAGGAAACCCTTGAACTACTGTTAGACACACACTTCCCTAACAATACCCAGGTAGTGGAGGACCTCCACATAGAGGTGAATCTAGACGACCAGAGTATTGCCAACATTTCAAACCCTGACCGCATTCAGTGGGCTGTTAACTCTTTTAAGCCCTTCAAATCACCTGGCCCAGATGGGTTCTTCCCGGCCCAGCTACAACGGACATTAGATATGTCCCTTCCCTGGCTGACAGCCATCTTCCACGGCTGCCTTGCTCTAAACCATATTCCAACAAGGTGGCTGGACGTCAAGGTAATCTTTATACCGAAAGCCGGCAAGCCCTCCCACACTAACCCAAAGGACTTCCGCCCGATCAGTCTCTCTTCCTTCTTGTTGAAGACCCTGGAAAGGCTAATTGACACCCATATCAGACTAACCATCGACCATAGCCTACTCTCTGACGCACAGCATGCGTACCGTAAGGGTAGATCAACCGATACCGCCCTCCACTCTCTAGTGTACAGTATAGAACGAGGCTTCCACAATAAGGAATACTCTCTTGCAGCGTTTCTAGACATAGAAGGCGCCTTCAACAACGTCACCCCAACGGCGATCACTGGTGCTCTGACTGAACTGGGCATTGAGCGGCCCATAGTGGGACTCATACACACCATGCTAACCAGCAGGGTAGTGCACTCCACTATGGGATCGGCCCTCTCGACCAGGAATGTCAGTAGAGGAACCCCACAAGGGGGCGTACTCTCACCTCTTCTATGGGTTTTGGTGGTCAACAAACTGCTATCACTTCTAGAAGAGGCGGGCACAAAAGTGGTAGCCTACGCGGATGACGTGGTTATCCTACTGCAGGGCAAGTTCCCGCAAACCCTTTGTAATCTAATGGAGACAGCCCTATCCACCCTTTCCAGGTGGACGGCTGGCTGTGGACTGGGAGTTAACCCGGAAAAGACCGAACTAGTTCTCTTTACAAGGAAGTACAAGGTACCAATTCTAGTTCCCCCAAAACTACACCAAACGCGCCTAACCCTTAGCAACCAAGCAAAGTACCTAGGTGTCATTCTTGACAAAAAGCTCCTCTGGACTGATAACATCCTAGATCGCACACGCAAAGCGGCCATAGCCCTCTTCGCTTGTAAAAAAGCCATAGGGAGGAAGTGGGGTTTCTCCCCCATGATAGTTCACTGGCTATATACTGCAATAGTCAGGCCCATTCTCCTCTACGGAAACATCGTTTGGTGGCCTTCTCTAGATAAGAACTGCAACCTCCGGATCCTTCACAAGATCCAAAGGAGCGCAGAGCTCTGCATCAGTGGGGCGCTGCGCACTACCGCCACCGAGGCACTAAACACAATTCTCGATCTCCAACCCCTGGACCTACTTGCCAAAAGCTGGGCATCTGCAACAGCGCTGAGACTCCGTGAAGCAGCGGCTTGGACAACGGGCTCCACGGGTCACTCCATTATCCTATCAAAACATTCACCCCTACCACGTTATACAGACTACGTCCCACCCATAGTCAACTTCGAAAGAAGATACAAAATTCATATACCCACCCGTTCAGACTGGGACAACCTCCCACATCAATTCGTAAACGCCGTCAACATATACACTGACGGCTCCAAGTTTAACTCCCAAACAGGTGGGGGAGTCTTCTCCCCCGAACTAGACATAAAAGTCTCATTCCGCCTACCAGACCACTGTAGTGTTTTCCAAGCGGAAGTGATGGCAATTCAGGAAGCCACTACCCACCTGAACACGTCTGTACATAAAGACAGTGATATCTTCATATTCTCGGATAGTCAAGCTGCCCTCAGGGCCCTCGACTCCTACACAACGAGCTCAAAAACAATCTCTGAATGCCGCAAATCTCTTAACGAGTTGGCCACTCATCTGAGAATCAGCCTCATCTGGGTGCCTGGGCACCGCAACATTGAGGGCAACTGCATAGCAGACGAGCTGGCAAGACAGGGGACAACCGCCGATATCCTTCGTGATAAGGACACGGTAGGGATGCCCATGGCTACCTGCAAGCTCCTTCTCAGGCAGAGATTGTATACTCTTTCCAACAACCGTTGGAACTCAATCTCAATATGCCACAATTCTAGACTCACATGGCCAAACTATAACACGAAAAGAACAAAAACTCTCCTACAATGTAGTAGGGAGGACATCTCCACTCTCCTAAATGCCCTCACGGGCCACTGTCTCATAGGGACTCATGCGACAAGGCTGGGTCTAAGTAACCACGACTTCTGCCGCAGCTGCAAAGAGATAGACGAAGAGGAGAGCATCGAACACCTCCTATGCTTCTGCCCAGCGCATAACCTAAAGCGCTTTCAAACCCTAGGTAGCTACACACTTCCGAACCTTGCGGCCATTCAGGACGTAAGCATTCAAAAACTACTATGTTTCTTAAGAAGAACAGAATACTTCGCGAAGGCAGAAAACCCATGAGCTAGGGAAACGGATCTTTCAGAGATCATGTGGTATCACAAGGGGCCCATTGTGGCCTAAGTGAGGGGACTAATATTTAGTCTCCAACCACTCCTACCTAACCTACCTAACCTATATTGTTGTCACTAGTTTTCCTCGTTTCCTCGTTTTGAGATGTTTTTTGTTTGATATCCCATAGCCCAGTTTCTAAAGAATATTGCATATCTTGTTATTTTATCTAAGCCCTGGTAATAAAAAACATGAGAAATCGATACAGTCGACGCCCTCGACTATAAGATACACGTTACTCAGCTAAAGGGAGTGCAAAATTGTACACCGTAGAGGTGCGTCACCTAGCGTTCATTTCTGCCGGCTGTTTGCGAGATCTCACCAACACGCCACCTAGCTTTCATTCCTATAGACCATAAATGGTGTTCTAGTGATACAGCCGATTTGCTTCACGAATATATCTCCATCCCTGTCGCACTCTTCAATATGCTAATTATTTATTATTATTTGGTGGTAACTGGTCCATTTTGAACAGTTTTTGGCATGTAGACTGGTATTGATAATAAGAACCAAATCTTATTTGCAATTTTACAAAATATTAACAAGAAAGGAAGCCAATTTTGGCAAGCCGCAGTTTCTATACCCTTGGACGTTGTTCCCGTGGGAGAATTGTATGTAAAGAGCTTTCCGATTTTTGGAAAACTATAAACTAATTACAGCATTTTTAATATTAAGTAACGTTTAAATTTACAACCGTGTATGTTTGCCGAAAACGTGTTGTGCGATCCGGCTCGTTCCGACTTATGTACTACCTACAATAGAAATACGACTTTTGGGAAGGTTTCATCCCGAAAGCTTTAAAACTGAGAAACTAATTTGCGAAGAAACGGACAATCGGAAAGAACGACGGACATGGCTAGATCGACTCGTCTAGTGATGCTGATCAAGAATATGCATACATTACTATGCTACTTCTGACTGAAATCATTATACCCTCTGCAAGGGTATACAGATGTGGTCGCTAGACGGGACTCAGCGTTATGGGCGTTAGAGTGGGCGTGGCAGCTTGCTGAAACAAGCTTGCGCAGGGCAGGAAGCCCACAAATCTGCATGCTTAGTCCCAATATTCTAGCTCTTTTAGTTTCCGAGATCACAGCGTTCACACGGACAGTCGGACATACGGACATGACTAGATCGACTCGACTAGTGATGCTGATCAAGAATTTATATACTTTATGGGGTCGGAAACTCACATACTCTTGGGTATACTTTCCGACGAATATAGAGTACTCTTTTACTTGAGTAAAGGGTATAATGACAGTGTGGGTAGAAAGATTTAACATATTGCTATGAATGAGTAAATTTCGTATAATGTATGTACGAGTATTTATTTAATTTAAAATCATTTTTCGTCACAAATGTGGATATAGCCAAAATTTTAATTTGTTGAAAATTTAATTTTTCAAAGTTATTTTAAGCCTATAAAATATTTTCAACACACGTGAAATGCATCCTTCGGGACGATATCCAGTCTATGACGGCAATGAAACATACCAAAACATCTAGTTTGTTTCGCTTTTCATAGTTGTGTTTAAAAAAGGAGAATAGTTTTTGGCTATTTTTAAAATGTGAGTGTTCCTTTGACAAATCTTTCCCTCTTGAAAGCGATCCGACCGATCCGACATACGGACATGGCTAGATCGACTCGACTAGTGATGCTGATCAAGAATATATATACTTTATGGGGTCGGAAACTCACATACTCTTGGGTATACTTTCCGACGAATATAGTGTACCCTTTTACTTGAGTAAAGGGTATAATGACAGTGTGGGTAGAAAGATTTAACATATTGCTATGAATGAGTAAATTTCGTATAATGTATGTACGAGTATTTATTTAATTTAAAATCATTTTTCGTCACAAATGTGGAGAAAGCCAAAATTTTAATTTGTTGAAAATTTAATTTTTCAAAGTTATTTTAAGCCTATAAAATATTTTCAACACACGTGAAATGCATCCTTCGGGACGATATCCAGTCTATGACGGCAATGAAACATACCAAAACATCTTGTTTGTTTCGCTTTTCATAGTTGTGTTTAAAAAATGCGAATAGTTTGTGGCTATTTTAATAATAATCTTTCCCTCTTGAAAGCGATCCGACCGATTCAATGTCTCATGGTAAAATAGTATAATATGAAATGAACAGTCCTGGTACAGGAAACACTCATAATCATAAATAGGAACTTTTACTTTACATGTATCGCGTGATGGAAAACTTAATTTATAAATAGTTGGCATATGCCAAGGTTACCTATTTGTACACAAGTATCGGATTGTTGGGACTAACTTCTTTCCACATTTGTAAATAATGAAATGCTTTACTAAATCTCCGATGCAATACCTCAGGCTCAAATAGTGATTAAAATTTTTTGGGTTTATAGAAAGAGACCCCTAACCCGCTAGGCTTGGAACTTCGCCTAACCCCGGTTCCGCCGCCGCCCTTGTTGCCGCCCTTGCTGGCGTCTCCTTTGTTGCTGTTGTTGTTGGCGGCGGCGCCTTTGGCGCCTTTGGCGCTGTTGACGCCTGCGACGTTGCCGAGCCAATCGGCGGCGGCGGGCGGCGGCTCTGCGACGACGGGCAGCCGCGCTCGAGGACGAGGACGAAGAGGTGGTGGTGGTCGTGGTGGTGGCCGAGGCGGCGGTGGTCGTGGTTGTGGCCGAGGAGGAGGAGGAGGAGGTGGTTGTGGTGGTTGTGGTGTCGGACGATTCAGTGGTGGTGGTGGTCGAGGAGTCGGTGGTGGTTGTGCTCGATGCACCACTGCCCTCCTGGACGAACAGGAGACATCCTAGGACGACCAGGACTAATACGAACGAGAAGCGCATGGTGAATGTGTCTGACGGATTTGCCCACCTACGCAGGTTTTTATAGCAAATTTGGACTATGGTGGTTTACCAATTGCTTGTAAACAGGGTGGCTAGTTTGTTAGCATGGTGATGTTTACTCAGATTGAGGTGTACAATGAGATAAATAGTTGTAACCTTGAAAGTATGGAGACATGGTAAACAACCAACAGGCGTGACGATCATAATTCCCTGAATTCCCGCCGCCGCTTGGCACGTCAATGTCACGGGCGTCAGCAGCGCCAAAGTGTTGAGTGAGTGTTTCCTTTACCAGGCCTATTCATTCCATGCTATATTATTTTACCTTAAGACATTGAATCGGTCGGATCGCTTACAAGAGGGAAAGATTTGTTGAAGGAACACTCACATTTCGAAAATAGGCAAAAAATTATTCGCATTTTTTAAACACCACTATGAAAAGCGGAAAAAGCTAGATGTTATGTAAAATCTCCAAACAAATTTTGGAGGTATGTTTCATTGCCGTTATAGACTGGATATCGTCCGGAAGGATGCATTTCAAGTGTGTTGCAAATTTTTGATTACTATGACGTATGGCTTAAAATAACTTTGAAAAAATTAAATTTTTAACAAATTAAAATTTTCGTGATCTCTATTAAATTTTTATTTATTTATTTATTTATTTTTTTATTTCGCCAACAGTTGGTACCTTAACTGGCTACTTGTCTATTACTAAACTAAATACTAAGGGACGAAAGGTAATTGTAAAGGGTTTTCTTAATTAATTCCCTAGGGGAGCATGGGTCCAGCCGCATGTGAGATGGAAGTTTGTTCCAGTAGAACAAGGCTCTACACAGAGGCTCATTAAAAGCATAGTTAGCTCTATATGCCGGAATAAAAAAAGGTTCAAATGACCTCAAAGACCTACCAGGTACGGAAAGGCCTATGCTACTCAGCAATGCAGGGCAGTCTATTTTGGAGGACAGCAGGTCACAAATAAAAACTAGTGCGCTAGTTGTTCTACGATCTTGTAGGGAAGAAAGGTGCACAAGACGACATTTCGCAGAGTAAGAGGGAACCGGGTCATTAAAGTTTAGAGAAAGAAGGGCAAAAGATAGGAATTTTTTTTGAACACGCTCAATACGATTGATGTGTGTAGTTCCAGTCGGACTCCAGACAAACGAAGCATATTCCAATCTGGACCTAATGAACGAAGAAAATAGGCTTAGTTTCGTGTACGGATCTTTAAATTGCGTGGAATTTCGTTTTACAAAGCCATACATAGCGTATGCCTTTGGAATTATGTAGTTTATGTGATCCATGAAAGTAAATTTGGTATCAAACATAACTCCTAGGTCCAGTGATTCATTTCTTAAGGAAAGAACATGGGAACTAATGGAATAAGAGCTAAGGACATTAATTAATCGTTTGCTGTACCTAACGTAGAAACATTTTGACACGTTCAGAGGCAACTTATTACGAGAACACCAATTTCCCACTTTTACTAGGTCATTTTGAAGAAGTTCACTATCGGAGATTGAATTCACAGACCTAAATATTTTAAGATCGTCCGCAAACAACAGGAATTCAGAATCTGTTATGCAATAGCTTAAATCATTAATGAAGATGATGAATAGAAACGGACCCAATGCACTTCCCTGAGGAAGGCCAGAAGTAGCCACATACGGGTTTGAGAAAACACCATTGCACTCTACTCTATAAATCCGCCCATCTAAATAAGATTTAAACCAATTTAATATTAATGAATGAAATCCCAATTTCTGCAATTTTGCCAATAAAGCATTATGGGAGACTTTGTCAAATGCTTTGGCGAAGTCGGTGTAGACTACATCAACTTGATGATGACTGATAAACGAGTGGATGCAAAAAAGATTAAACGTAGCTAAGTTAGTGGTAGTTGACCTTCCAGGCATAAAACCATGTTGGTTAGGACTGATGATCCGACCAGCAAGAAAAGTTAGCTGCTTAGCTACAATTCGTTCAAACATTTTTGAAACATTACTTAGCTTTGCAATTGGCCTATAATTTGAAACAATGTTTTTGTAACCAGACTTGAATATAGGAGAAACTGTGGCAAGTTTCCATCTATGCGCAAATACGCCAGTGGAAAGAGACTTGTTGAAGATCATTTTTAGGGGCTCACAAAGAACACCTATACAGTTTTTCAAAATAAATGGAGAAAGGCCATCGCAGTCTAATTTTCCTGAGTCGTTAAAACTCTCAGCCGCCATATGACAGTCCAAATCAGTAACATCTAAGCACCCAATATTTAGCATCGTGGCAATGGCACCGAGTGAATCATCGTCATTCCACAGCGAGCTCGGTTCAAAGTTAGATACAAAGTACTTAGCAAATAGATTAGCGACCCCAATATCAGAAGAAGCTGAAAGACTTTCATATGACATATGGGAAGGAAAGTAGGAGGTTGTACGTTTAGAATTGATAAAGTGCCAGAATGACTTAGGATTGGAATTAGTTTACACTCTATATCAGCAATATATTGGCTGTATAAGAATTTATTGAGGAACTCAAACTCACGCTTATGTTGTTTGTACCGATCAAAGTCGGCAGCTTCACCGCTTTCTATGTAGCGCTTATAGAATTTATTTCGGAGATTTTTGTATTTTTTTAGTCCTTGTGTGTACCATGGTAGTCTATAAGAACTTTGAACTCTAGTTTTAGCATATCTGCCTATAATAGTAGAGAGAAAAGATATAAAAACTTCATAGGTTGTATTCACATCCGCATGCGAGAGGACTTCCGCCCATCTGATATTAGAAATATCACTACGGATAGAATCTAAACTGCTAGAATTAATATAGGTAAGAGGCAAGCGAGAATTATTTGGTGAGAAAATATAACAAGTAATTAAGATTAATAGGGGCTTGTGATGAGCATCACACGCGGCTAGAGGATTATCGCTGCAGCATAGAGTAAGGCATAAATCAGGGTGTACAAAAATTAGATCTAGAAGCTTATTTAAGTTATTAAAAACATGGTTAATCTGGACTAATCCCATACTAAGAAGCTCATCGATGACTAAGATTTCATTGCTGAAGACTCAAGATCATGAGCCCACACGAGCGAAGATAGGTTGAAGTCGCCCAAAACACATATATAATGGCCATCTTCCAGCTCCTGGTATAGGTGGGCAATGTTGTCAACATGCGCTTTATATAAATCAAAACTGCTGCTTGGGGGTATGTATGATACTGTCAGGAAAATTGTTTCCGTAGGACCAGCGAGAGATACACAGAGTTGGTCGAGCAGAGAATCCTCGTTCTGGAGACAAATAGCAATGCAACGCAGCTCACGCCGCACAGCAATTAAAACTCCGCCACCTCTGGAGCATCGTGTTTAAACGGAATCTCGATCCTTACGGAACACATGATAAAGATTTGTATCGAAGAATTCATTATCGAAAAAATCCATGTTGAGCCAGGTTTCAACAAAAATGATGACGTCATGATCACCATGAGACGTTGCCTGGAAAAGGGATTGAGCTTTCGTACGCATACCACCGATATTTTGAAAATAAATATTGAAATTTGTATTGTTAGCGCATATCCGGTCATCCATGGTCATGCTATCAATAACTGGTCCAGCATCATGGCCCGAATCCGTACGAGGCCTCGCTGGGATTTTATCATAATTAATAAAATTATTTGTAAGAACCTTCAGTAAAGTAGTGGTACGGATACGAATAGGCTGGTGATCGGCGCTCCAAATATTAGGTGGGCAGTCAATATTAGCATTCAAGATATAACTGCACGCAGGTGAATCCACTCCTGGTAATAATGAGCGAGAACGTACTACAGCAGCCGCAGTCCATTGTTGTTGTTGATGGCGAAAGCATCTCCAAAGAGCACCTTCAGAGAGAGCACTCTGAGAGAGTTGTTGTAGAAAGTCGAACGTCAGAAAGGTAGAGACGGAGAGCGCATAACTATTAGGCGATGAAGAGTAAGAATCCACCCGATTTTCTAGGTACTTCCGGAGAGAGACGCAAGATGATGAGAGCGCAACTCCGAGGAGCGCGCCGATATTAGAGCCAGGCGGACGGCGAATGTCGCGCACAGCGGACAACAAAAGCTCCAGCTGATGTTGTTGACGGTGCAACGGGAGAGAGGCGCAAGATGATGAGAGCGCAACTCCGAGGAGCGCGCCGATATTAGAACCAGGTGGACTGCGAACGTCTCGCAAAGCAAACAACAAAAGCTCCGGCTGATGTTGTTGATGAAGCATCAGGAGAGCCACGGAAAGTGATGTGAGCGCAACTCCGAGGAGCGTGCCGATATTCAAGCCAGGCGGACGGCGAATGTCGCACAAAGTGGACAACAAAAGCTCCGGCTGATGTTGTTGATGGTGCGTTAGGAGAGAGTCAGAAGATGAAGAGAGCGCAGTGAGAAACGCAAGCAGCTGCCGATGTTGTTGCGAAAACGACTCCGACAAATGAGGAAAGGCTTGCAGACGATGTCCCGCAAAAGTATCGACGCCAGTGGCGTCGAACACTAGGAGTTTTTTGACGGCTGACTTGATGATGAAGTTGGTCCAGGCTCCGGCAAATTAGATAAAATTCCATCCCCTACCACAGTGGCCCGCTCTCTATGAATAAATCTTTTGACCTTAACTGAGTTCGGCCAGAAATCGTTTTTGAAGACTATATCGTAAAGCTGATCAGGGATACCAAGCTTGAAATTTACAAATTTTAAAGTTTGAACGTCGACATCTTTTTTTACAAGCTTTGCACAAGTGAGAGAAGTAGCATCCACCTTAAGCTTGGTGGACACATATTTTAAAACAGCATTCGGCTCTGTATCAGTTGCAAACTTTCCGACATGCAAAAATTTCTTGGTCGGCAAAACATGAAGGTCTTCAGCATTAGGAGCCACTCCAACAACATGTTTATTGGGCTTGTTGTTCTTCCTTCTCCTCTTATTTCGTACTTGTATGAAATTTCCTTGGCTTGGCTATTGAAAAACCAAACACACAGATTCGACCCCTAATCTTAGCTGAACGCCACCTTAAATTAGGCACTGTAGCGTCATTACCAGTCGGCACCCTCGAGGAGGGTTGAGTATAGGAATCTCAAGGGCTGTATAGTTTTAGATTCCAAGAGAAACCTAGAGGGTTTTTCCAAAGTGGTAGAACAAATATATCATGTTTCCTATTTCGATTAGCTTCATGCAATTAAAGGACTCTAAAAACATAACGGGCCGTCCATAAACCACGTGGACAGTTTTTTGGGGAGGGGGTAGTTCGTCAAAAGTCCACGATTTTCCACGAGGGGAGAGGGGGGGTCGAGGTAAAAAAAAAGTGCTTAAAATTTGTCCACGTGGTTTATGGACGGCCCCTAACAGATTTACCGTTTGAAAAAATCTAATAAGAATTTTTCATCAAATTGTTTTTTTCTTGTTTATTCCAATAAGTATGAAATATTTCGTATATGGAGCTGGAACGAGTTGCACTTTTTATCGCTTAATATCTTCCAAACGGTAATTTTTAGGGCAAAAAGTGTTATAGATCAAAAGTTGGGGAATCTCAAGGGCTAAATGATTTGAAAATTAAAAAGAAATCGTTCGACTCAATTTTGGGAAAATAGTCAAAAAGTGGTTTTAAAAAATAACTTTTTGTCATAACTCGAAATCTATTATTAGACAACTTTAGTATATGAAGGGTATTTAGCAAATTTAATTATCTTTTAAGAAATATATAGCACGTTTCTGTAGCATAAGTTGATACTATAAGCATTTCAAATCAGGCTTTTTTTTTTATTTTCCGCTAAACTAGCGGGTTTTTCCAAAAGTGGTAGAACAAACGTTTTCTAATTCAATCTCCTTTATACACCTATAGGATTTCCAAAAACCTAAAACTAAGATGGGATGCATACAAACCCACAAACAAAGGGACAAACATTTTCATTTTGGGAAGAAGAAGAAAATCTTGTTTTTTTAAATTACTTTTGAACGGGACATCGAATTTCAACAAATGAGGTGTCATTCGACGCGTATTCTCAGTAAAAATAAAACTAGCTAAACAGCCGGGGGCTTTTATCCCCACCGTATCCAACAGCTCCCATTTTCTAAATTTTTACTTTTAAACTTTCACCGCTTTTTCTCCCAAACAAATCTGTATTTCGAAAGTCTTGGTATGCAATCTTCTTAGTTAGTGCGATACCTTTCCATTGGTGTATCACTCGTTACGATCGGACCATAATGGCAGATTTTCAATTCTGCGGCTATATATAGTAGTTGTCTTCGCACGCTCTCTTGCGCGCTTCGCCACTACGTGTACTGCCGTCCTCAGTGATACCAGTCTACAAGCCAAAAATTATTCAAAATGGATCAGTTACAACCAAACAATAATAAATAATTAGCATATTAAAGAGTGCGACAGGGATGGAGATATATTCATGAAGCAAATCGGCTGTTTCACTAGCACACCACTTATCGTCTATAGGAATGAAAGCTAGATGGCGTGCTGGTGAGGTCTCGCAAACAGCCGATAGAAATGAACGCTATGTGGCGTATCTGTGTCAAATAAGTTGATACCAGAACTTTTTTTAAGTTGTCGTCACTAGTTTTTTTATATATATAAGTAAAGCTAATTGCCTACATAGGCATGTTGTACTGCGGCGTGCCGAATGACAAAAACTTTATAAAGTGTATTTATTTAGTAGATCGTATCACTTGTTATGGTCGGACCATCGCTGTAGGTTTTCAATTCTGCGGCTACATATAGGCAGTCGCCCCCGCACACTCTCATGGTGCTCTTCGTCACTACGTGTACTGCCGTCCACAGTGATAGTTGTTCGATCGGTATGCTCTTTTCGAGTGCCTCGACTATCAGAAACCCGTTACTAAACGAAAGAGCGCAAAAGGGAGATGGATATATAACTACAAGCAGCGAAGAGTCACCTACACATTATTCTACAACTAAAGCTGTAGGAGCCAAAAATTTGTTCGGTTTATGGCCGTTAGAGTGAGAGCTTCATATTCACCTAGCAAACTTGAGTTGTCTACGTAGCTAAGGAATTTAATACTCAAATTTCAACTCTCTAACTCTTAAATTTTCTGAGATCACACGGACTTACGGACATGGCCAGGGTAGGGATCCTGATCAAGAAACGCTTCTTTCTTACACACTTGCCTACTTACATACTTTTTCGTCGAATAAAAAAAACCTATTAGCTTACGAGTAATGGGTACAAAAACACGATTTCCAAGTTCCATGTTTACAGCTCTTACACTGTGCAAAATTCCATCAAAACTCCGTTTCTAGTTTAAGCCGATCGTTGGATGTAGTCGTCCGATCGGGGAGGTTTTTACCTTCACCTGTGTCAACATAACTTATGACGATTGCAAAAATTTCAAACCGTTGGTAACGTCTCATGTTTAAAGTACCCTCTGCAAGGGTTTAAAGTCAGAAAATTCCTTATGAACATATACGTATACTTATTATGTACTACTATTAAATAAATTTGTATACTTTAAAAATATGCAAAACATTGACTATAACTTAAGTCTATTTATAAGCCAGCATTTTAATACCCTTACAGAGCGTATTATGATTTTAGTCAGAAGTTTGCAACGCAGTGAAGGAGACGTTTCCGACCCCATAAAGTATATTTTTCGACGAGTCGATCTAGCCATATCCGTCTGTCCGTCCGTTTCTACGCAAACTCGTCTCTCAGTTTTGAAGCTATCGGGCTGAAAGTTTCTCAAAAGTCTTATTTCTTTTGCAGGTGGTATATAAATCGGAACCAGCCGGATCGGACAACCATATGTTACAGCTCCCGTAGGAATAATCGGAAAAAAATGTTTAAGAATTATTTCTTTGGTGTTGTTTATCATATAAACTCATACGCTTGGAAATAACATTTTTTAATTAGTTCTGAGTTTCGTTTTGAATTTTATTAAAATCGGACGACTTTATCATATAGCTGCCATAGGAACGATCCGAAAATTGGGGGAAAATAATATGATACAAATTATAGTTTTGGTGTTTTTTAAAATATAACCCCCTCCGCTTGGAAATAAAATTTTTTAATTAGTTCTGAATTTCGTATTGAATTTTATCATATATGAAACAAATCATAGCTTCGGTGTTTTTTGACAAATTATCTTATGCTATTAGGAATATCATTTTTATACCCGTTACTCGTAGAGTAAAAGGGTATACTAGATTCGTCGAAAAGTATGTAATGGGCAGAAGGAAGCGTTTCCGACCCCTTAAAGTATATATATTCTTGATCAGGATCACTAGCCGAGTCGATCTAGCCATGTCCGCCTGTCCGTCTGTCCGTATGAACGCTGAGATCTCGGAAACTATAGGAGCTACAATACTGGGATTAGGCATGCAGATTCCTGAGATTCCCGCGCAGCGCAAGTTTGTTTCAGCAGCGTGCCACGTCCTCTTTAACGCCCACTAACCGCCCAAGACTGTGGCTACTACATACCATATAATGAGATCATATAATGAGATCACGGGTAGGTGGCGCATTTCAATCTCGCTTTGCTGCTTGCATATCTCCATTTCCCTTTGGTTCCATTAGCTGAGTAACGGGTATCTGAAGTCGAGGTACTCGCAATAGCGTTCTTCATTGTTTTAAATTTAATAATTATAACTGCAAGGCAAGCCGAAGTTAACTTCCTTTCTTGTTCAAAGTCAAATATAGTCAAAGTATAAAAAAGTATACAAATTTATTTAGTGGTAGTAATCGTCAAAAGCAAAACCGTCGTAGCAGCGAAGTAGGGGAGTGTAGGGTAAGGTTACGAACGATTCGTTTTTATACCTTTGCAGAGGGTATAATGATTTCAGTCAGAAGTTTGCAACGCAGTGAAGGAGACGTTTCCGACCCCATAAAATATATATATTCTTGATCAGCATGACTAGACGAGTCGATCTAGCCATGTCCGTCTGTCCCTCCGTTTCTACGAAAACTAGTCTCTCAGTTTTAAAGCTATCGGGCTGAAACTTTCCCAAAAGTCTTTTTTTTTTGCAGGTAGTATATAAGTCGGAATGAGCCGGATCGGACAACTATATCTTATAGCTCCCATAGGATTAATCGGAAAAAAAATTATATCTTTGATTTTTTTAAACATATAACCTCCTAAGCTTGGAAATAACATTTTTCATTAGTTCTGAATTTCACATTTAATTTTATCAAAATCGGACGACTATATCATATTGCTGCCATAGGAACGATTGGAAAATTGGTGGGAAAGTAATATGAAACAAATTGTAACTTAGGTGTTTTTAACATATTACATTTTTTAATTATTTCTGAATTTCGAATTTAATTTTATCAAAATCGAAAATTTTATTCTGTAAAAGCACGATAAATCCTACAGCTTTTGGCGTGAACCACTATTTTTTTTCACTTTCAAAAGTTGTAGGGTAAGGTGACGAACGATTCGTTTTTTAATTTAACCTTAAAAAATCAATATTTTTCAAAAGTGTAAAAGCAGAATGTTGCTTAAAGATACGGAGAATTTTTTTGTAAAATAACGATTCGAAATTCCAACGGAGCTAAATCGTACAGCTTTTGGCGTGAACCACTCTTTTTTTTCACTTTCAAAAGTTGTAGGATAAGGTGACGAACTGATAAATACACACTAAAACTCTATGCAAATGTGAGATTTATTTATTTTTTCTTTACGAGTGGTTGAAAAATTACAGTAATATAATATATTAGAAAATTTTAAATTTAACAAAAAACAAGGAAGAACGCTATAGTCGAGTACCTCGACTATCACATACCCGTTACTCAGCTAAAGAAACCAAAGGGAAATGGAGATATTCAAGCAGCAAAGCGAGATTGAAATGCACCACCTACCGGCGGTAGACAGATTTAAGCGTTATGGGGTTTTGAGTGGGCGTGGCATATTTTTTTTGAATCAATCGAAAGGTATTGACGATACCAAAACATTTCAGATAAAATTGTTTATCTAGCATGAAAATTGTGGGAGCCACAGGCTTGAGCGGTTTGTAGGCGTTTGAGTGAGCGTGGCATATTCGCGTAACAAACTTGCGCTGCGTGCAAGGCTACGGAATCAAAATCTGAGATCCCAATTCTCTATCTTTGAGAGTTTCCGAGATATCCACGTTCATATTAACGATTTTTTGACGTTTCTGGGCGGTTTGTGGGCGTTAACGTGGGCGTGGCAAACTTTTTTTTGGGTCAATCGATAGGTATTGACGAGAACAATAAATTTCATTTAAAATATTTATTATATCATCAAAACTGTAGGAGCCACAGATTTGGGCGGTTTGTGGGCGTTAGAGTGGGCGTGGCACTCTGCTGAAACAAACTTGCGCTGTGCAGGGATCTCAGGAATCTGTATGCCTAATCCCAGTATAGTAGCTTGTATAGTTTCCGAGACCTCAGCGTTCATACGGACAGACGGACAGAAGGACAGACGGACAGACGGGCATGGCTAGATCGACTCGGCTAGTGATCCTGATCAAGAATATATGTACTTTATGGGGTCGGAAACACTTCCTTCTGCCTGTTACATACTTTCCGACGAATCTAGTATACCCTTTTACTCTATGAGTAACGGGTATAAATATCCCACTTCAGTCCTAAGAACAATTTGGACAAATAAAGTGAGTTGTCATTGTTTTAACACAACTAGCATAAACTGCTCAACTGCAAGAATCACACATTCGTGAATTCTTACGTTTAACCACCAGAGGCATTTATTCCAGGCAAAGAATATAAAATTTGCGATCAAAATCTTCTTCTGATTCACACAGTTTCATCCTTTTGCCTGTTGTTTTTGACGATGGAGCTCCTCTTTTTGATGTCGTTTTTTCTTTTCACCTGTCGAATCCTACTTTTTAGCCACACTTATTTTTTTTGAATACGCTTTGTTTTTGGTTTTCAAATTTTTTTGAATTTTAGCATAGTTTCTTACGTGCCTCGGGCATATTTTCAGGTGATGTTAAAATTGTAGACTTAAGTGGATTTCGACCGCGATTTAATTTTTTGGTTGGTGCCACGTGGTGACATCCTAAATTGGTGTAGTTATTCTGGCGCGAAGCTTTCCATCTCTAAACGCAAGCACTTGCACATCTGTAGAAAAACGAGTTGCAATTTCAAGATCAACTCGACCGCTTACCCTCTAAGCTTAAGCGACCACATAAAGGTTCTTGGTTTAACCATAACCAAGAGATACAGATGGAAGAAACACATTGACTCACTGACAGTCCAAATCTCCAAGCGTCTCAACATCATAAAATGGTTGGCAAGCCAGAAATACAACTCCGATACACGGACTCTTATAAGCCTCACAAATGCCCTTATAATGACCAAAATTGACTACTGCCTCCCATTCTACGGAAATTGCCCAGCTTCATACTTAAAAAAACTTAAAGCCAATTACCATTCATCTTCAAGACTGGCGTTTGGAGCATTTCGCACCACCCCCGTCAACAATCTCCCTTTCGAAGCCCAATTGATGCCAATAGAGCTAAGGTTTGAAATGAGCATAGCAATGATGTGCAAGGCATTACTGTTCGCAGCAAACACCCCAATTCAAACCATCCTACAAAAAATAAAACAGTCGAAACGAACACCCAGACTACAATCAGTCTTACGTAAAGCAGTCCAGTTTTCCAAAGATAGTGGCACATTTACGCCACCTATAAAACCATACAAACAAAAGACACCACCATGGTTTTTCTCAAATGACACTGGGAACCTATCTCTGCATTATCCAACAAAGACAATCACTCCGCCAACACTATACCAACAAAAATGTATATCTCTCAAGGAAAACTTTCATAACTACGGGTTTATCTATACGGACGGTTCCAAATCCGCCCAAGGAGTATCCTATAGCATCACGACAGAAACAACTGTAATTAAAACTGCCATTCTTCCGACATTCAGCTCAATTTACACAAAAGAGGTGGCAGCCATCTATGCTGCATGTAAATATGCTGACAAACAAAAGATTCCCTGTCTGCTGTAACTTCAGTTACCAACACCAACAACCAATCCATCTATACTGTTCGTATTCGAGACATCCTCAACCTCCACCAACCAAAAATTATATTACTGTGGATTCCAGGGCATAACAATATTCCTGATAATGACACAGCAGACCCAGCAGCAAAAGAAGCTCACAAATTCCCACAGGTTATGGAAGCCAACTATAACTGCACAGACACACAATCATTCATTCAAGAAATAAATGGAATCGATCTGGCAAAACGCATCTGACCACTTCAAATATTTCAACGAAAAAAATTTTCAATCAAAGATTACACCATCTCATCCGAAGACAACATCAACCGCAGAGCGCTTTTTCCTAGAGTGTCCAGTCCACGAAACTTCAAGAAGCAACACCCTCTCCATAAAGTCACCTGATGCCCTATCCCCAAAATCCATCAATATCGTCAGCGCCAATAATTTTACCAAGGCCATACGCTTATATAACAATCTATAAATTTGGATAATAACTATATATAAATACACTTTTGCTGAAAATATGTATATAACATCCTGCTAGCTTAAGGCCCAGTAGCTATAGCTAGAATAAGTGGTTGGTGGCAATTTGCAATTGTCCCAAAACCAGAATATAAATAAATAAATAAATAAATGGCCCAACTGTATTTGATGATGATGCTACATTTCACATCATTGTACTTAACAAGCCTGAAGAACTAGGTATTTCAGAAGGTTTAGAAGTGGTGACATTCTCTTCAGTAGTAGTCAGTAGGACAATATCGCCTTTAACGCCTAATAAGTCTTCTCCATCTAAATAAACAGCTCCAAATTCCTTATTGCAAAACACATTTGGGTTTGGGCTGTAACCCCGACTTTATTTTTTTAGGGGTCGCAGAAATATCTAATGCTTGTTCGGCGATAAGAGAAACGTGATGAATGTCGAATGCCAGGCCGAGATAGTTATTTTGCCATCAATTATGGAGTTGGGAGATTAAAGTCTTAAAAGGCGAGAAGACCGATCCTCCAGCTGCTCCATTTTATGGGTACAATGTGGTGGAAATGATAACATGGTTATGTTGTTTTCACTTGCCAAATTAAGAGCTAGGTGGGATGTATGGTTGTCTACCAAAAGAAGCGTTTGCAAACCTTTTTTGGCGCCAGAATGTTTGATGAAATGATTCAAGAATTTCGAAAACTCGTCGGCTGTCATCCACCCACTGCCATTTGCATACCTACAAATAAAGAAAGAATTAATGTTAAGGAATTACTGGACACCTTGTTAAAATTCAAATATTTATAAAAGCGATGTAAACAAAAACACCTGTCCCACGGCTTCCGGGGCATGTGTCATGAAAATGGGTTTCTTGTGCTTTTGGGGGAAAATACACCACCACCTCTTTTTGATAAAGTTTTTATGACTTTAATTGGAACGGTTGGGACTCCAGTTTCATCAATATTCCAGATGCGGCTCAGCGAGTAGGGAGTTCTAAAAACAGTTTTATGGTTTCGAAAAAAGGAATCAACATTTTCCTTGTTGAAGTTCTTCGCACGGTTTGTGCTAACTTGCTCTGGCGTTCGCAAACTTAAAATAGGACGACGATTTTTAAATGCATAATGGAATCCTCTGCTCGCTTTACGATTTGCGTCCAATGAAGGAGGATATTTCGCTTGGATTTTTTTTAGCATATTAATATGCTAGGACTCCACATTTTTTAATACTTAAACCATAATAAAGCGAGCTAGCTCGAATGAGATAATTTACCAATTTTTTTGACATATTATTGAATAGGTATGGATAATTAAAACATTACTAAATCGACTCGGCTAGTGATTCTGATCAAGAATATATATACTTGATGGGGTCGAAAACGCTTCCTTCTACCTGTTACATACTTTCCGACGAATCTAGTATACCCTTTTACTTTACGAGTAACGGGTATAATTACCTCACGAACAAATTACGGGACTATTTATTAATATTACTGTAAATACATTGTCGACACGATAAGAGGAGACATTTATTTAATTAAATTTTAATTTATAATTTAAACCCACAACAAAAGTATGACGTCACTCCCAATTTAAGGGTTACTTTGTTGTAATATAACTACATATAAGAATATTTGGCCAAGGAAATAAAACATAAATTGAAAAGCTGAGCAAACAGAGGTGAATGTCAAGTGTAATATAGAGGAAGTTACATTTACATACAGCCCGCAGATAAGAAGTATAAAAGCGCTCACATATCCCCAGGTAAGACACATTCAGCATGCGCTTCTCGTTCGTAATAGTCCTAGTCGTCCTAGGATGCCTCCTGTTCATCCAGGAGGGCAGTGGGCAAACAAGCTCATCCTCCACCTCCTCCTCGGCCACCACCACGACCGCCGCCTCCTCGGCCTCCTCGGCCACCACTACCACTGATTCGTCCGGCACCACAACCACCACAGCCTCCTCCGCCTCCTCCGCCTCCTCCTCCTCCTCGGACACAACCACGACCACCGCCGCCTCGGCCACCACCACGACCACCACCACCTCCTCGTCCTCGTCCTCGAGCGCGGCTGCCCGTCGTCGCAGAGCCGCCGCCCGCCGCCGCCGATTGGCACAACAACGTCGCAGGCGTCAACAGCGTCAACAGCGCCAAAGGCGCCGCCGCCAACAACAACAACAAAGGAGACGCCAGCGAAGGCGGCGACAGAACCGGGGATAGGCGAAGTTCCAAGCCTAGCGGGTTAGGTGTCTCTTTCCATAAACCAGAAAAATTTCTATCGCTATTTGAACCAGCGGTACAGCAGCGGAGTCTTAGTGAAGCATTTCATTATTTACAAATATGGAAAGAAGTTAGTCCCAACAATCCGATACTTGTGTACAAATAGGTAACCTTGGCATATGCCAACTATTTATAAATTAAGTTTTCCATCACGCGATACGTGTGTAGCGTGTAACGGTTGGATGCTGTGGATGATCGGGAATCTGCAATTCAGGAATAAGTATTATAGGGACAGAAAAGTTTTGGAGACAGTTAGCTATGCGAATCCACCGATGGTATTGTGGTCGCATATGGCCCTCCCAACCTATGATCACCACCTTAAAGCATGGCTTCGGTGACCCCTTTGATACCTTACGACCGAGAAATCAGCAGCTTAGTTCAGTTCAGTGTTATTTAGAGATCCATGGTTTTATTTTTGCTCTAAAAACTTCTTCAAGGGACTTTTTCGAATTTATCATTTCGTGTTTTTTAGGCAATTAGAGACTTTACGAGTTAACAATAGGCGATCGTAATTTATATTTAACTTCATTTGAAAATTAATTCAAAGAGAATGCAAATAACGCATAGGATTTTAATTAATAAATTTTTTTAGATCGGGGTTTATGTTTAAGTAAGTTTCGTTCACTTTACGGATCGGCGAGAAATGTGAATAAAGTAATATATATATGTGATTAGTTAGTGTGACTACTGGTTTAAATCCCTGAATCTGCGGCAGCGATATTCCACTCGGAAATCTCCCAGACGGATACGCGCACCCCTAAAACTCGACTGGTGTACGGATGCGCGGCATGATGGGCATCGGAACAGGCTATATAGTTGAATTAAATTGCCATTTGGTCCTCAGGGCCGCTCTAATACCACTCTAAAACGCGATGCCAAAAATAATACCTCCTAACACGCTCGACAGTCTTATGTATCCCGCCGTGGGAAGCCAATGGACTGTTATTGGCTTGGAAAAGAACTTTGGGGATCAGCTCTGATGGTAACCAAAGCTTCCATGCGTATTCGTCGTGTACTTGTTCTCCACTTAAATGTTCTGCTTTTCTATACAAATACCCGTCCTCTGTTTTAAGATCAGGGAAATTATCTTTTTTCTCTTCAACCTTGGCTACTAGATCTTTGTAAGCAGGAGACTTAAAGTGGTTTGAATTTATATCGACTAACAAACCTTTCACAGCCGTGACTTCGTCCTCGTTAACGCGGGACAAGGAATCAGGAACCACGTTCATTGTGCCCTTCTGATGCTCAATTTTAAATCGGTATCTTTGCAAGGCTAACGCATATCGAGCTAAACGAGAACTGAGATCAGGTTAGACATAAGCCATTTAAGGGAGGCGTGGTCAGTTATGATCGTGAAATCATGTCCTTCCACGTAAGCTCTAAAGTTCTTCAAGGCTATTGCCGCCAGACACTCCTGCTCGGTCACGGTATAATTTCTTTGAGCTCGATTTAGTTTTTTCAAGATAAATGCTAAAGGGCGTTCGTCTCCATCCTAAGATACCTGTACTAACACAGCACCGACACCAGACTTGCTAGCATCGCAATGGATAGCAAATGGTTTAGAAAAGACCGGACTACATAGCACCGGAGCTTCGCTAAGACGAGTCTTCCAGATTTCAAAGGCTTTTAGTACTTCTGGAGTTAGACTGAACTTTCGTTTGGTTGTCATTAAATCAGTTAAAGGAGAAGCGAGTGATGCTAAATTCGGAACGAATTTGCGGTACCAACCACATAAGCATATAAAACTCCTCAAACCTCGCAGGGTTTTCGGAACGGGAAACTCGGTGATTGCTTTCACCTTTTCAGGGTCTGTACGAATTCCGCCATCACCAATGATATGGCCCAGATAACGTACACGTCGCATGCAGAAATGACTTTTGCCAATATTGATTGTCAATCCTGCACGCTTGATGTGAACGGCGATCTCCCTAAGTACGTTAAGATGATTCTCAAAATTTGACGACACTACCAGGAGGTCATCCAAGTATATGAATACCTCGTTCCTGAGATGCGGTGGGACGACTTTATCCATCAAGCGAGACATTGTGCTGGTGGCATTACAAAGCCCAAAAGGCATTATTTAAATTGGTAGAGTGGCCTACCGGGGACTGTAAATGCAGTCTTGTCTCGGGATTGAACTTCCAACGGCACTTGCCAATATGCTTCTTTCAAGTCAAGACTAGTAATATACTCGGCTCTTGGCAACCGACTTAAGATGCCGCTGATTTGTGGAAGTGGATATGTGTCTTTCTCACTTTCCTCACTTTGCCAGGTTTAGTAACCATGACGATGGGAGAGGGCCATGCGCTTTCCCACTCTTTAATAATAATATTTCTCCGTACATACTCTTCTGAACGGCAGGTGAGACGGGGAAATGACGCTGTTTAACCGGCTTAGCACTGCCCACATCAACTGTATGTGTAATCAAACTAGTCTGACCGAGACCTTCCTGAGCGAATGAAGGAAACGAATTGATAACATGAACTAATCTTAACTTTTCTGCTTCAGACAAGTCGTGTTGATCTGCCTCGACGTTGCTGCTAACTTTGCTAGACTTTTTAGATTCTAGCTCGGATATATGCAGATTTTTGGGAAGAAGATCATACAGCCTCCAAAAATCTATGCCCAAGTATAGATCTTGCTTTAGTGATGGTACAATATAAATGTTTAAAATCTTTTGAATGTTTCCATATTCTATGTTAACTTTCATCTTGCCTACTATTCGTTGTGGGCTTCCATCTGCCGTGGTAGCACTAACGTTTAACGACTTGTAAGCATTGTCCTTCTTCGAGAGTTCGCTGGCTAAATCACCTCCAAAGCAACTTATAGATGCCCCGGAGTCAAGTAAACCGTACACGGTACGATCTAATAAACGAACCGGCAAAAACGGTCGAGGATCTCTTATTTCTATCGGAACAGAAGAAATATATTTCAATCCTAGCCGACAGGTTCTAATGTTTTGCCAAAAAGATTTGATTCTTTTAGAACTCCGAGATTTAAATCTTTCCAAGAGAGGGTTAAGACAAAATTTTGGATTTGGAATGTCAGGTAAATTTTTAACTTTACAATGCAGTAAAGAGCTGGCATTGCTTTCCGGTACGTCAGGAATAATTTGTGGTGCAACGAACGGTACATCCACATTTAATCGGTCATCGTTGACTGATTGCGAAAGGCACTCGAAGTTTTCGGTTTGTACGGCAACTTCGAAGCGCCGGACTTGGAGTTTTTTGCTCACTTCGCGCAACTTGTTTTGTAGGTGTTATCTGCTCCACAGCCGTAACAAAAAAGTCTTTTATCGGCTAAACAATCGTTGTAAATGTGCCCAGCATTTTAAGGTAATCGCGTCTACTTCTAACTCGTTTTCCGATTCAGAACCTTTCTGAGATTCAGATTCTGGAATCAGTTCTGATATTTCGCGTCTAAATGGGCTACTTTTACAATAACCGTTAGCGCGTTTGACGTCGTCGAGAAAAGCTTCGCGTCGACGAAAGGTTTCTCTCAACTCTGAGACTGTTGAAATATCGACACTCAATAACTCATGTCGTATTTCAGGCCTCAGATTATTCTTGAGAACTCGGACAAGTTTTCTCGAGCTCCATGGTATCTCTAGTTGATCGACTAAAATGTTTACGCTATCGTAAAAATTATCGAAGGTTTCACTAGGCTTCTGCTTCATCCTTTTTCTGACGAAATTGCATTCGTAAAGCAGAACACAACCTATCCCAGCGGACTTCAGTTACCGATTTATGGTAACGCCAATAAAATTCGTTGGCCTTGCTCTCGAAGAGAACGCTGACGTTTTTACAAAGGACTGAGAAATTCCCATCTAACGTTTGATGCGTCAGCGCCTCAAGTTATCTACTAAAACACCTGATCCCGAAAATTTAATATTCCATCCGTTTAAAATATGAACGAACTTGTCGGGTCTAGTTAGGAGATCGGACATGTTACTTCGGTGAGAACCAGGAGAACCTATGTTAGGCAGGACCCGATGTCTGTTTTGAATTTGCTCGACAACAGCTGGCTCGTTATTTTCCTCGTCTACTGGAGGAGGAGTTGCTGATCTTTCCTCGCCACTTATAGCGGAATTTGGCGGAGTTCTGATCAGTCTCTGTACACTTTCTTCTACTGAATTCTGGATTAAATCGGTAATTTTCTCTGAAAGAAGCGAAAATAGCCTTCGCTCCATGGACACCATTGTGACTGTGTTTATTGCGGTTGCTTGATCAGTAACACTATAATTGTTGCTCTGAGCGCTACCAGATGGGCCCGGGGTATTATCGCTAATTCCTTGTTGGCGACCTTTAGATTGAGACCGAGTTTGTAAGCACTTTTCGACCACTGGCCTGCATGAAACTTTGCATACTGGACACAAGTCGCTTTTCTTGAAATGCGCATCAATGCACTTCTTATGAAACTCGTGACGGCATATGTTTTGGAAAAGTTCGGAGGATGATTTCATTTCGGACTTGCATATCGGACAGACTGGCTTGGTGGCTTCCTGAGAGCCTTTTCCTGGAGATGGGTCCAACCCCGTTTTAGAATAATTTAGAAATAATTAAATTTAAAGAAATACAAAAACCAAAGAGAATCCACCGTAGTAGATATAAAACTAAAATCTTCTCGATATATAAACAAAAAAAAGTAGTAAAACTGAACTTTTGCTGGATGTTCCCCGTATCGTAGGATAACTAAATTATTATTTTTTAGCTGCTAAACTTTCTCGGAAAAATAATAAGAGACAGATTAAGCGGACTTCTCGTTTTCTTTATGTATGTTTCCATGTAGGAAACGGTAAGATTTTCTAAAGTATATTGCGGACAGAGTATAGTTCGAGAACTAATACTGCTGTATTTCTGCTTCACTAATAAAAAATGTAACCGCACTAAGGCTAAAAGAAATTAAAATTTCTATAGGTCTTTCGTGGATAGTGTACCACGTGTAGTTGTACCTATTTTCCAAACGCTTGAGTCTATAGAAACCTTTTAATTAACAGAGTGTGGTTAAGTTTATGATGTAGCAAATCAGAAAGGGTCAGAAGATCTACTGTAGTTTGATACTTTCTGCATTTTCCTCGGACTAAGTTTTCTAAACACCACTAACTAAGTAAAGAAAAATCCTTACTCTGATTATTAATTTTGGCCAGAAAGAAAACTAATGTTCTTTGTCTCTGTTCTCCAAAAGAATTAACGATCCAAGAAAGGTATTTTGTAGAAGTGAATAAATTAAAAGTTGAAATTAAAGAAGTATAGAAAAGAATTCGAATTTAATTACCGGTGAATCTTAATGAGATACTACTGTACTCACTAAGGCCCCACACGTTGAGCGCCACTTTTCTTATTAATAATAATGAATTATCTCTGTAGCGTGTAACGGTTGGATGCTGTGGATGAAATCGGGAATCTGCAGTTGCGGGGCACGCTATTAGGGTCCGGCACTCGCTCGTCGGCTTTGGGGGTGGAGGTCTTGCGCCTACAGATTCGCGTACTGACTACACATTATTATCGCTAAGATCAGAAATAAGCGTGCTAGCGACAAGAGAGAATAGTTCATTAAACCCGGAAGAGAACGATACATTAATTCAGGAATAAGTGTTATAGGGACAGAAAAGTTTTGGAGAATGTTAGCTATGCGTTAGCAACCTATGATCACCACCTTAAAGCATGGTTTCGGAGATCCATGGTTTTATTTCTGTTCGAAAAGCTAATTAATTTTTCGTAGGTAGAGATACAAGTGACGACCGACAGCTGTCAAAACTAGAACTTTCGAAGACCACCCTGGCTCAGATGTTCAAAAATATCGAAATATCGAATAGCCGAAACAGGTGGCCACACTAGGTCAAGCTTTGGTTTAAACGGGCCCTATTTAGTAGGCTTTCAGGCTGAACCTAGGTGTAAATTAAAAGTTCCTATTTATGATTACCAGGCCTGTTCATTTTATATTATATTATTTTACCTTGAGACATTGAATAGGTCGGATCGCTTACAAGAGGGAAAGATTTGTCGACGGAACACTCATATTTTAAAAATAGCCAAAAATTATTCGCATTTTTTAAACAAAACTATGAAAAGCGAAACAAACTAGATGTTTTGGTATGTTGCATTGCCGTCATAGACTGGACATCGTCCCGAAGGATGCATTTCACGTGGGTTGAAAATATTTTATAGACTTATGGCTTATAATAACTTTGAAAAATAAAATTTTCAACAAATTAAAATTTTGGTTATCTCGACATTTGTGACGAAAAATGTTTTTAAATTGAACAAACACTCGTACATACATTATACCAAATTTACTCATTTATAGCAAAATGTTATAGGTTTCTACCCACACTGTCATTATACCCGTTACTCTAGTAAAAGGGTATACTAGATTCGTCGGAAAGTATGTGACAAGAGTATGTGAGTTTCCGACCCCATAAAGTATATACCTTCTTGATCAGCATCACTAGTCGAGTCGATCTAGGCATGCCCGTCGTTTTTCCGATTGTCCGTTTCTTCGCAAATTAGTTTCTCAGTTTTAAAGCTTTCGGGATGAAACCACAACACGTTTTCGGCAAACATACACGGTTGTAAATTTAAATGTTACTTTATATTAAAAATGCTGTAACTAGTTTATAGTTTTCTAAAAATCGGAAAGCTCTTTACATACAATTCTCCCACGGGAACGACGTCCAAGGGTATAGAAGCTGCTGCTTGCCAAAATTGGCTTCCTTTCTTGTTAATATTTTGTAAAATTGCAAATGAAATTTTGTTCTTATTATCAATTCCAGTCTACATGCCAACAATTATTCAAAATGGACCAGTTACAACCAATTTATAATAAATAATTTGCATATTGAAGAGTGCGACAGGAGATATATTCATAAAGCAAATCGCTGGTCCACTAGCGCGCGTTGGTGAGATCTCGCAAACAGCCGATAGAAATGAACGCTAGGTTACGCACCTCTATGGTGTACAATTTTGCACTCCCTTTAGCTGAGTAACGTGTATCTAATAGTCGAGGGCGTCGACTATATCGATTTCTCATTTTTTTTATTACCTGATCAGGGCTTAGATAAAATAACAAGATATGCAAATTTCTTTAGAAACTGGGCTATGGGATATCAAACAAAAAACATCTCAAAACGAGGAAAACTAGTGACGACAATATAAAAAAAGTTCAAAAGTACAATCTCATTCGGCACGCTTCATTAAAATCGTAAAGCTAGTTGTCTACATAGGCATATTGTATTGCGGCGTGCCGAATGACAAAAATTGTATAAAGTGTATTTATTTTGTAGATCGTATCACTTGTGGTCGGACCATCACTGTAGATTTCAATTCTGCGGCTACATATAGGTAGTCGCCCCGCACACTCTCATGGTGCTTTTCGTCACTACGTGTACTGCCGTCCACAGTGATAGTTCTTCGATCGGTATGCTCTTTTCGAGTGCCTCGAATATCAAAAAGGGCGCAAAAAGATGGATATATAACTACAAGCAGCAAAGAGTCACCTACAGATTATTTTAGCACTAACACTGTAGGAACCAAAGTTTGTCCGGTTTATAGCCGTTAGAGTGAGAATGGCATATTCACCTAGTAAACTTGCGCTGCCTACTTAGCTAAGGAATCTAATTCTCAAGTCTTAACTCTCTAACTCTTAAATTTTCTGAGATCACACGAACTTACCAACATGGCTAAAATGGGATCCTGATCAAGAAACTCTTCCTTCTTACATACTTTCCTACTTACTTACTTTTCCCCGAATAAAAAAACCATCTTAATTTCCAAGTTCCATGTTTACAGCTCTTACACTCTGCCAAATTCCATCAAAAACACCGATCCCAGTTTAAGCCGATACTGGGATGTAGTCGTTCGATCGGGGAGGTTTTTACATTTCACCTGGGTGAATATAACTTCTGGCGATTGCAAAAATTTCAAACCGGTAGTTTTCAAAGCGGCATTGCTCAGCTTCCCATTTAGCGTTTGAAACGTCTCGTGTTTAAAGTACCCTTTAAAAGGGTTTAAAGTCAGAAAATGAGTACTACTATTAAATAAATTTGTATACTTTGCAAAATATTGACTTTATTTGACTTTGAAAAATTCTGGCTTATGATCGGACCTATAACTCTTATGAAACGTTAATAAAAAAACCGTCGTAGCAGCGAAGTAGTATACTTACTTACCAGTTACATCATAGAGAAAGATTTTTAAATTTTAATTTATAATTTAAACCCACAACAAAAGTATGACGTTACTCCCAATTTAAGGGTTACTTTTTTGTAATATAACTACATATAAGAATATTTGGCCAAGGAAATAAAACATAAATTGAAAAGCTGAGCAAACAGAGGTGAATGTCAAGTGTAATATAGAGGTAGTTACATTTACATACAGCCCGCAGATAAGAAGTATAAAAGCGCTCACATATCCCCAGGTAAGACACATTCAGCATGCGCTTCTCGTTCGTAATAGTCCTCGTCGTCCTAGGATGCCTCCTGTTCATCCAGGAGGGCAGTGGGCAGTCAAGCTCATCCTCCACCTCCTCCTCGGCCACCACCACGACCACCGCCTCCTCGGCCACCACCACGACCACCGCCGCCTCGGCCACCACCACGACCACCGCCGCCTCGACCACCACCACGACCACCGCCTCCTCCTCGTCCTCTTCCTCGGCGGCTGCCAGGAGACGCAGGCGTGCCCGCCGCCGTCGTCTGGCTAGGGAGCGCCAGCGTAGGGAGCGGAGGAGGCAGCGCCGAGCTGAGAGACTGCGCCTGCGACTGGAATACCAGCGCCGCCTGATCAATCGGCTACGCGGATAAAGATCGCTTGGACCCCACTTGAAAATATTTAGAAAACTCCAACACAATATTTTGAATTTAACAGCTGAAATAAAAACATTTGAGAATGCTAAGGCCGAGTATCTCTACTATGAGATACCCGTTTCTCAGCTTTTAAATTGAAAATTGATAGAGCGATAGACAGTCTTAAACTTGGAGGACACTTGGAAAACTCGCAAAAAATCGCAATAGGCACTTATTTTATTGAGCGCCCACAGGAAATATCCAGTCTGTAAAATATATGTATACACATATCTATATTATCTTTGGAACAGCTGTGCTCGGCCTCTGCCAGCACACCAGCACCAGCAGTACCATTTTATGCACTGAATCACTTCATCACCGAGCGCTTAATCAGCGCTGCTTTTGTATGAAAAGTGGTGCTGATTTTAAGATAAGCATGTCCTACGATTCATCACTGCACAAAAAATTGCAAAATTCATTACCATAAGAGTATTTTTAAGCACTAAAAAGCGAGGGAGGCTTTTTGCCACCGTTTTTATGAGTAATGAGACTCAGATAGATTTACAGCGCTGTAAAGCCCCTGGCCGACCATTTTTGGTCCTTTACTGCCTTCTAGTTATTTGCAACACTACGTAAACGACCTTCCGTCTCTTATTCCCGCATGAAAATGCGCTGCAGGTAAGTTTTAGAGAGAGAGAGAATGCAAAGAGCGAGAAGCCCTCTTCCTCGCCCATAACTTTGACATACAGCACGAATCTGTAGCATTCGTTATTTAGAAACTATGAGCATATAAAATCTAGCTATTTTTTTTGGATTCCCCACTAAACTAGTATCGGGTCACAAATACTCGATTGATGACCAGTTTTCGTATTTTTATGCTCGTTAATCGCAGAGTAAAAGGGGATACTAGACTCGTCGGAAAGTATGTAACAGGCAGAAGGAAGCGTTTCCGACCCCATAAAGTATATATATTCTTGATCAGGATCACTAGCCGAGTCGATTTAGTAATGTCCGTCTGTCCTTCTGTCTGTTCGTCTGTCTGTCCGTCCGGATGAACGCTGAGATCTTGGAAACTATAAGAGCTAGGCTACTGGGACTTGGCATGCAGATTCCTGAGCTTCTTACACAGCGCAAGTTTGTAACGCCCACTAACCGCCCAAAACTGTGGCTCCTACAGATTTGATGCTAGAATAAATATTTTAACTGAAATGTATTGTTCTCATCAATACCTATCGATTGAACCAAAAAAAGTTTGCGACGCCAACTTTAACGCCCACAAACTTGAAAAAATCGTAAATATGAACGCGGACATCGCGAAAACTGTGGCGTTTGAGTGCGCGTGGGAAAATTTTTTTTAGTCAATCGATGGGTATTGACGAGAACAATACATTTCAGTTAAAATTTGATTTCTAGCACTTTACCTGTATGAGCCCCAGGTTTGGGCGGTTTGTGGGAGTTAGAGTGAGCTTGGCACTTTGTTGAAATAAACTTGCGCTACATAATAAACTCCAGAATCTGCAAGCCTAATCCGAGATCACAGCGTTTATACGGACGGACGGACAGACGGACATGGCTAGATCGACTCGGCTAGTGATCCTGATCAAGAATATATATACTTTATGGGGTCGAAATCGCTTCCTTCTACCTGTTACATACTTTCCGACGAATCTAGTTTACCCTTTTACTCTGCGACCAACGGGTATAACAAGAGATAATGCTGTAGTCGATGCCGTCGACTATCAGAGACCCGTTACTTAGTGCGAGTGCGAGGGCGATAGAGATATACAAGAAACAAAGTATCTGTTCTAAGATTGCACACTTTATTTGCATATAACTTTTTAATGAATAAGCCCGAATTGAACAATTTGGGGAAAGTAGTTGGACATTGACATTCGAAACAAAACCTCATTTAAATTTATATGTATTAAATATATTTCAAAAACAAGGAAGAACGCTATAGTCGAGTACCTCGACTATCAGATACCCGTTACTCAGCTAAAGGGACGAAAGGGAAATGGAGATATGAAAGCAGCAAAGCGAGAATGCGCCACCTACCGGCGGTAGACAGATTTAAGCGTTATGGGCTTAGAGTGGGCGTGGTAAAATTTTGTATCTAGCATGAAAGTGTGGGCGCCACGGTTTGTGGACTAGAATGGGCGTGGCATATTCGCATAACAAACTTGCGCTGCGTTCAAGTCTACGAAATCTAAATTTGAGATCCCCATTCTCTATCTTTGATAGTCTCCGAGGTATCGACGTTCATACTTGCGATTTTTTGATGTTTGTGGGCGGTTTGTGGTCGTTAAAGTGGGCTTGGCAAACTTTTATTGGGTTAATCAATAGGTACTGATGAGGACAATACATTTCAGTTAAAATTTTTATTCTAGCATCAAAACTATAGGAGCCACAGTTTTGGGCGCATTGTGGGCGTTAGAGTTAGCGTGGCACGCTGCTGAAACAAACTTGCGCTGCGTAAGAAGCTTCGGAATCTGCAAAATCTCAATAGCCTAGCTCTTATAGTTTCCGAGATCCCAGCGTTCATCCGGACGGACAGACAGACGGACAGACGGACATGGCTAGATCGACTCGGCTCGGATACGCTTCCTTCTGCCTGTTACAATCTGTTACAATCTGTTACGAATCTAGTATACCCTTTTACTCTACGAGTAACGGGTATAATAATCAAAAGTGTAAGTGCTAGACGGGTTTTAGCCTTATGGTCTTTTGCGGGCGTTAGATTGGGCGAGAAGCTCAAGAATCTACATGCCAGGCTAGTGAGTCTTATCAAGAATGTATATACATACTTTAAGGGGTTCAAAAACTCTTCCTTTTACATTTTACAAACATTCTGACGAATCTAGTATACCCTTTTACTTTACGAGTAACAGGTATATTTACCATATGAAGAAATTATGCCAATTTGTAATAAAAATATTGTAAATACATTGTCGGCACGATAAGTGAAATGTACTTCAATTTTTTGGAATTTTTGACTGTACGTCACATGAGAGATTTGGCAAGTATGTACCTTGGCCTACACTCCCCAACTTATTTAAAAACTAACACTGTGAAATTAACTGACTTTTCAAAAACCTCAGATATTAAACAAAAACACCTTTTAACAAGGTAAAAATCTAGTGACGATCACACCTTCAACACATAAAATTACTTATATCAACTTTTGTGACGAAAACATATAATACGATCTACTTAATAAATAGACTTTCTTCATTTTTCACATCCGGCACCCTGCATTCTTGTAGTATGAACGCTGAGATCTCGGAAACTATAAAAGCTAGAAAGTTGGCATTAAGCATGTAGATTCTAGAGGGTTCCCGACTATCAGATAACCGTTAGTCAGCTATCCAATTTTCAAACAAGAAACTGTAAAAGTCCAGGGCATTTCTTCAGGCGCATAGCGAAGCGGTTGGTTACTGACCACTTATTATCTTTGTAATTCATAACTTTTTAAATAATAATGCGATTAGTTTGACTTCTGGAATGTAGATAAAAATTGTTCAATAAAATCCATTTCAATTTAGGCTTAAATAAAATCTCAAAAATGTCTGCGCTAGGCAGACTTTAGCGTTCTGACTTTGTGGGCGTTTCAGTAATATTAATCCCAACTATCTAGCCCTAATTGCTTCCGAGATTTAGCGGGCCGACAGACAGATGGACATGGCTACATCGACTCGTCTAATGATCCATAATATATATTGTATCTTCTTCTGCTTCACAAATTTCCGAACACCTTATCCCACCCTCTGGACCTTCTGCACAGCTATTTGTCCCTGAAAGTCTTGATACGCACACTTCACAGTTATAGCAATACCTTTGGTTCACAATTTTGCATAGATAACTACTATAATGTTATGAAAAAGTTGGCTCCATTCAGTTGACCTTACATGCACAATACCATTTTTGATCATGCTGAAGACAGCACCAGAAGCTGAGCAAATATTTAGTGTTGTCTAGCCCGCACCAGGTATTTACCGATTACATGGTGTACACACACATACAAACATAAAAGTTAACTTTGCCCCAGATTGCGTATAAAAGGCCGACCAGTTTTCTAGATCAGACACACTACAATGCGCTTCCTATTCGCTTTTGGCTTCGGAGTGCTCCTGTGCCTGCTCCTGGCTCAGGAGGGCAGTGGGCAGTCGAGCTCATCCTCCACATCCTCCTCGGCCACCACCACGACCACCGCCTCCTCGGCCACCACCACCACCACTGCCTCCTCGGCCACCACCACGACCACCGCCGCCTCGACCACCACCACGACCACCGCCTCCTCGTCCTCTTCCTCGGCGGCTGCCAGGAGACGCAGGCGTCTCCGCCGCCGCCGCCGCCTGCTTCGCGAGCGCCGTCGTCGGGAGCGCAGGCAGCGCCAGGAGAAGAGGAGGCGCCGGATGGAGAAGCTGATCGCTAGGCAGCGCCGCCTGATCAACCAACTTCAGGGATAATTGGGGACCGCTCAAGGATTTTTTGGCGGACAACCGTTCTATAGAAATACAAACACTGCATTAGCCAATCAGATTATTGTTGTGATTCCAATAGTACATGTCCGCAGACGGAAACTTTGAAAAGGGGTTTCTGCTGCGAGGGTAAGCTGTTCTGTTAGGATTTTTCAGAGCATTAAAGACGCATCTATCGGCATGCCCGCGCACATCTGCATATTCAATCAGCCTGGGAATGTGCGCGTTTCTGAGGCAGCAGACAATTGGCCCTATCCCAGGAGTTTATTATGCCAGAGATTGAGCGCTTAAAAATGCTTTTCTTGTAGCTAGCTCAGCAGTCAGCCAGCCAGGAATCAATCTAATAAAATATTCATTTTGATCTTTGAACTGTGCATAAATGTGCCGCTGCCTGCCGAAGGGATTGAGCGCCCCACGCCCCGGATACGAGATACTTAAATCCATTGGATGCGCATAAAAATTGTGATGTATGTGTGCTCATATAAAATATGCGGTTTGGCGACGGCACGTCATCATATTCATCGTGGTTGTATAAAGCCAAATCTGAAAACGAGGACGGAAAATGATGTTTTTGGCTTTTATTTTGGGCTAAGTGTCTTTTGCATAGCTGCTTGCAAGCCAAATTGACTCAGGATTGGGGTAAAAGGCAGTTTAGTTCAGTTAACAATTTATTCCAAGCTGATTTTTTTGTGTCCATTAATTGCTCAGATCTAAGAATATTCATTTATATGTTTATGAAACAAAAACACCTTTTAACGAGGTAAAAAGTAGTGGCGAACGCGCCTTTAACAAAAATTTCTGATATCAACATTGTGACGAAAAATTATATTACATTCGATAAAATAAATAAACTATATTAAATTTATGATTTCGGCCCGCAACAGTAAATATTTTTTTACCTACAGGTAAATTTTCTGATGTAGCGTGCCGAATACATAAATTTAATATAGTTTATTTATTTTATCGAATGTAATATCATTTTAGGGTAACAAGTGTAATATATCAAAAGTTGAGGAATCTCAAGGGCTATATGATTTGAAATTTAAAAGAAATCGTGGTTTTAAAAAATAACATTTTGTCATAACTCGAAATCTATTATATTTAGACAACTTTACTATATGAAGGGTATTTATCAAATTCAATTATCTTTTCAGAAATATACAGCACGTTTATTTAGCACTAGTTGATTAGCTACTATAAGCATTTTAAATCTGGCTTTTTTTTTGGATTTTCCGCTAAACTAGCGGGTTTTTTTCAAAAGTCGTATAACAAACGTTTTCTAATTCAAGCTACTTTATACACCCATAGGGTTTCCAAAACCCTAAAACTAAGATGGGATGCATAGAAACCCGCAAACAAAGGGACAAACGTTTTCATTTTGGGAAGAAGAAGAAAATCTTGTTTTTTGAATTACTTTTGAACAGGACATAGGATGTCAACAAATCAGGTGTCATTCGACGAGTATCCTCAGTAAGAATAAAACTAGCTAAACAGCCGGCGGCTTTTATCCCCACCGTATCCAGCAGCTCCAATTTTCTAAATTTTTGTGTTTACACTTTCACCGCTTTTTCTCCCAAACAAATCTATATTTCGAAAGTCTTGGTATGCAATCTTCTTAGTTAGTGCGATACCATTCGATTGGTGTATCACTCGTTACTATCGGACTATAATGGCAGATTTTCAATTCTGCGGCTATATATAGTAGTTGTCTTCGCACGCTCTCTTGCGCGCTTCGCCACTACATGTACTGCCGTCCACAGTGATGAAACTTAAGGGGGTATTCTAGTCTAGAAATTTGAAAAAATCGAAAATTTTTTTTTTTCATAATTCGATAGTTTAGATATTTAAAAATATCTCCCTAAACGGATTATTCAAAATTCAAATTATTTTTAAAATTATGGCTGATTAAGAGAATGTAAGTTATACGTGCTATTCTATCAGTTACACTGCCTGAAATTTAACGTAAAACTTTAAACGCGATTTTCTCCAAACTACTTTTTCTGATACGGTAGCCATAATATTTCAAGTTCTAATCACCCGATTTACTTAAAATTTGGCATGAATATTCTTTCAATATCTCTATATCGCATGAACCAACAAAAAATTGGAATTTAAAATTTGTAATATTTTTAAAAAATTCGATAAAATTACAAAATTAGTAAAAAAATCAACCTTTTTTTTGAGTGGCCGCCATTTTATGAAAAAAATTTTTTTTTTTAGTTTGGCTGGTTCATGACATAGCGACATTCGTACTGACTAAGAATCTTTTTTTTTTATTTTTCAAATGACCACAAGGGTAGAAATCATGGCGACGAGGACACGGCCTTTTTTTTTCCCCCTCTACTTCAAGGACGCATAACTCGATGAAAAAAAAAATATTTTTTTTTTAAATTTTATTTTATGTACTCTTCTAAGTTAAATAAACAAATGATAAAAAACCCGACAGTAAAAATATCAATTGTTTAGTTTTAATTAATTGTTAAAAAAGGCTCGAAACTAGAGCCTCTAGACTAGAATACCCCCTTAAGTGAAGCCATCTCCATCCTAAAGAAATTCGCATAAAAGTGGTTTATCAGATTTGCTCTCTACCAAATTGCATTTAAGAGAACTTTGTCCGCAGACTGGGCGGCAATTGAGGGAAAGAATATAAATGAAATGCCGCCAGCCAAAAGGTAAAATGCGTTAGGCGGGGGAGTTTCTTGTTATTGTTATATTCACAGAACCTTTCCAATATGCCATGGATGCGAATTCTAGGAACAAAGAAAGGGAAATATCCTCTCAAACGCAAGTACTTCCAGAAAAGATTGCGACATTTCTTAAGGTGATTGCTTCGTTAATCACGGTCTAGCAAATACTAATTAGCTCAGCTTAGAAAACATGGTTTTGAATTTGCCTTTCATGGAGTCAGTTATCAATACGTAATTGAAACTAAGCACCAGCCTTGAGGAGTTACGAGTAACTAAGGCCCTCTCTTAAATGGTGAATTAAAATTGTTGTTTCAGGTAAGTAAATCAAAGGATCTGGTAAGGAACACAACCCTGAAAACATGGCTTGAAAAGCACCCTCCTACCGCAACTTGGAATTGGCCTTGTAAAAGATTTAAATGCGCTAGAAATCGTTAAGAGTAAGCCCTGGAAACAGGAGATTTATTCGCTCGAAAAGAAAAGCTCTTCGTCCAAAATGTCCCCCATACTGTCCTTGGCATAATCAACTAATTCAATAAACCGACAGTATGGCAACAGTTTCATGGAGAGGGCATTGGAAAAGGGGGAATTGGATGCCTAATAACATGGGGATCTGTGATTTATACCAGGCGAGTGTGAAACATTCATTCAGCTGCTAGAAATGTGAATGTGCTGTGTCCTTGTAGCAACAACTTAATGCGCAACAACGAACGTCAATGTTGTGACCAACAGAAAACTCTTCTGACCAGCAACCGAAAGCAAAGCCATAAAAAAGAATACATTCAGCCGGGAAACAGAAATGTTTTGTTTAGCTTAGTTTCCTTTTTGTTTGTTCAACTATAGACTGGAGGCTCTGAAATTGTTTAGCATGTCCTTTACTATTCAAACAATTTGCATATCCTTTTAGTGCAGCGAGTATACTTAAAAAATCAACAACAACCATAGCAAAGGCCAAATAACCCAGGCCAGGCATACCAACACGACAGTCAACCGAAATCCAATGTCAGCTCAAGAATTCCAGTCGAGAAAGGAGGGACAACTAGTAAAAAATGTTTAGCTAAGACCCGAGTTTGTAATACTCTGTTTGTATACCCTTGCCGAGGGTATTGTAATTTTGTTCTGAAGATGGTTAGGCAGTGAAGGAGAATATTCCAACCATATGAAGTATAAATATATTCTTCATCACCATCACAAATTATAGCTTAAGGAATATTTTTTGCAATATTTTGGGGTTAAGAATTTTATGTTATAAAAACCGAGAACAATACATTTTATTTCGATTTTAGATTTTAAACACAAACTTGCATTTATAAAAAATGCCTAGTCATAAGCTGGTATGACAGCCATGGGCTGGCCGAAGTTTCTTTCCTTTCTTGTTTTTCCTCTCTAAAATTGTACTTGATGCAGTAGCAGTTGTACCCTAAAGTAGGATATTCGAATCTTTAATAGAGTTTTATTTAACACGTTCGAGGCGAGCGGAGAATGCGAAGCTTAACTTTCGAGGAGCAGTAACTCGGAAATGGAAAAAGCGGGGAGCAGACGAACCGAATGCAAGTGAAAACTGAGAGTACGGGTACGTGGTACCGTTCCTGGCACTTTGGCATAGTCTTCCCCTGACCAGTTGCCAGCCATAATATTTATGCGCAGACGTTGCTCAATAAGCTGCTCAAGGATTTATTAGCCAAATGGGGAGATTTGACTGGCTGGCTGGAGTGCTGTTCGGGTCGGCTGTTGGGCTCTGTGGCATATGTGCGTCTTGCCGTCTCACTGAGAGAAATATTCCGAATAATCGACTTTGGATAACCTTTCAACCGATTTAAAAAGGAATCTCGTGTGACAGTGCAGCAACCTCAGTGCCGCGTTAGAGAAATTCTCCTTGTTGGGGCTGAGTCGCAGCCAACTTATTGATGAATGTTTTCAAAACGTTAGCTTTGAATGGCAATTTTTCAAGATTTACTGTGCTGCAATCAGATCAGGCAAACCCTTTGGGATCCGTGGGGCGGAGAAGGGGAGCACAGCTGGGCGACTTGGACAATGAATTTCCTTACACTGGGTGCTCAGTGAGCAGCGAGGCGTTTTGTCGCTTTGTGTGCCTGTCTAATGGAGCTTAAATGGCCGTTGGCTTGACCCCTGAACTTTTCCTCGGCTGGGATAAAGTTTTCCGAGTTTAACAAAGTGAAAACAAATGCATTGTGCGGATTGGATCGAGGGTCGAGAGCTGAGCACAATAAAACTCGCCCTTTTACACCTCTTTTTTGGTGGCTTCTGGCCAGGTAATTGATAAAAGTTGTTTGGGGCAGATTTGTCCAGAGATTTGTATTTTCATTCCCGCCCTATTATCCCCGGTAATTGAAATTGAAATTTTTATTGGGAACCAACGAGTCGGGAGGGAGACAGAGGCCCCGAGAACTTTTTGGCATTCCTCATTGTTACTATCGTTTTATTGCTTCCTCAATAACACCGATGGTGCATCAATATGCCAATCGACAAATGACCAAATAACCAAAACCAAAGCTCGGCAAACTCAAACTCGCATAAATCATACCAAGTGGCACCTTCAATAGGATAAAAAATAGCTAAAAGCGTTTTTAAAATTCGCAAACTGTCACTGTCGGATCACAATAAGCACGACACAAGTCACAAACATTTCATTGCGAGTATATTGAATAATAATTTGATGTTGTGGGCTTTTGTTTCTCTCCAACCCCTACCGCTATGTTGTCCCATTTAAATTCAATTTGGGAATGCTACAAAACCCGAATTGCCTGGTGTCGAAATTCGAAAGCAGCACGTCCAGATCCCGGCATTGAATAATCTGAAAAATTTAATTCGAAATGACATTGATGGTTGTACGAAACACAGATAATTTTAGGCGAGTTTAGAAGACATCCCCGGATCCGAACGAAATCGGGATATTTCCCTTTGAAAATAAACGCTGTTTTATGCAAAATCGTCCAAGTTTTTATTTTTTTATGGAATGGGATGCAATTTTTAAGGCAGTACAATTTACAACAAACTCAACCACTCTGGTATAAATCTATTAATAATTAACAAGACACGCTATAGTCGAGTGCCTCAACTTTAAATACTTTTCACTTTTATCTACTGGTTGTGACGTCATTGACGATGGTCTTTAAATGTAAATTATTACGTATGTAGTCCGATTTTAATAATTTCCGGCGTGTCGGTACTCAGAGTAAAAACTGGTCATCAATCTGGGTTTTTTGCCTATTCATTTTGGTCATTTATGTTGTTATATCAAATTAATATTTTCGAACATATGAAATTGATATTTTCGAGCATATCAATACAGAATTTTTCATACCAGACTGACAACAGTATTCAAACAAACGTTTTTTTGAAGTTTGAGGACGTCTTGTGAGAATTAGAGTGTGCGTGGCAATTAAACTAATTCGGTTGCAAAGGTACACGGAGTTTCGAAAGCCACATTAAGGCGCTACGTAGATTTGCTCTTTATGGGGCAAGTTTATTTGCTTGCTTTCTGGGTAACACCAAGTGACACATGAATAACATTAATTAAATACCGTTGGGACGCACGACTTAGCTGGGTGGCTCATCCGGGGCAGAAACGAGCCCAGCGGAGTTTCTAGGCGATCTTGGGAAGCATTGCAAATATGCCAGGCTTGAGGTTGTTCACGTCCTGGACGACGAACTCCCCGCTGAAGTGATCGTTCATGACCAGAGTGCGCTTCTTGCTGGCGTCGAGGTGCATGGCCTGCCAGACGATTTCGAACTCCAGTTCAGGCAGGATGGCGGTGGTTGGGTCCTCCGGCCACCAGAACTTGTTGATGAAGTAGGAGCCCTGCAATGGACGTTTTAAATGAATGCGGTGCCAACGGTACCGGCCCTGGAACACGACCGAGAGGGGATGGAGGGTCAGCTGGAGCCGCAGCACTAGCAACCCGGTCCACTCACCTTGGCGACGGGGCAGTTCTCGACGATGTTGCCGAACTCGCGGATGAATCCGTGCACGAAGCGGCCCACCGGGGACTTGTTGGCGAATCCCAGGATGCGGCACACGTTCAGGGTGGTGTTCAGAGTGGTGGTGTAGAGCGGGTCCTGCTTGTTGGTGATGCGCACCTCCACGTGGACGTCCACGTCGAGCAGCTCCTGGTGCACCTCCATGCTGAAGTTCAGGTGCGGGTCGCTGCTGTCGTAGACCACCTTGTGGCTGAGGAACTTCTCGTCGCTCCAGATCTTCATTTCCTTGAACTTGGGCCGCATCATTTTCTGGAAAAGCGGTGGGGGGATTAGACTGCAGCCATACTCCACGAGGCCTTACCTCAGCCAGGGAGCCATGGGAAAGGGCCAGGATGACGTGCGCCAGCACCAGGGTGTACAGCAACATTTTGGACCTAGTGGAGTAAACCGACTTCACTGCCTGCTCTCGCCAGGCGGAGTTCTATTTATATGGAAATAGGCTGGGCGAATTTGTGTTCGATCTTATCGAAAATTGACTTAGCATTGAAACAGCTGAATGCTTTTCCAAAGTCCATCCACTTAGTTGACTTAATTCACCATGGCCACGTGCCGCACATAATGTCCGGAGCACTTTGGCGACCATCGGGGCCTGACTAATCTTAATTGCATTCATATAAAAAGTGACTAATTGAAAAAGGGCCAGTCCCAGTGGATAATTGGAGCAAGATGCGCGAGGAGTTCACCCGAAGCTGCTGTGCCTGGGCCCTGATACTGGTGGTGCTCATGCCCGTGACCGGAGCCTGGGTGAGTTGGAGCGGGACTGGTAGAAGCCTGGGTCGAAGCTCTGACTAACCGCCGGGGACAGCGCTCTTTCAAGGTCATCCTCACGAGCATTGACTTCGAGGCCAACGACAAGATCATGGACATCCATGTGGATCTGCAGAACGAGTCGGGTGACTCCAAGCTGAGCATGGAAATCAAGACCCTCGAGGACATAGAGGACGTCGAGCTGGCGGTCGACATTAGCCTGGAGACGGACAAGGGGAACTTCTCCACCCTGATCAACCGCACCCTCAACTTCTGCAAGCTGCTGAAGCAGCGCAGCTCGGACCCGCTGGTGCGCGGGATCTTCGAGGACCTGCTCAAGCACGGCAACCTCTTCAAGGAGTGCCCCATCCGGAGCGGCACCTACAGCCTCACCAACTACAAGGTGGACGAGGAGATGTTGCCCAGCTTTCTGCCGGAGGCCAAGTTCCGGTTCGGCCTGGCGATTTCGAAGCCCAAGAGCGGAATGATAGTGAGGTCCACCATCTACGGGCGCATCGACAAGTCGAAGGGATTCGACAACCTCAAGCGGTTCAGTCTCGGTTGAGAGATGGACAACCTATGTGTTCTATGTACGGAGCCTCCTTTATTTGGAGGAGGCGCAATAAAGCTGCGAGTCCGCCTTGTTTTAGTATTCAAACTGCCTTTTGTCGCACGATTGACGTCGTCATTGTCGCCCATCTTCCGCCATCTTCCTCCGGCCCGGCATCCTCCTTCGTCGCCTCGTCACGTGTTTGCCTGCTCGACTGCGAAATTCACATGTTTACCCGACGGTGACAAGCTGTCTGCAGGCAGCCACCGGCAGCGCAATTGATGACGACGATAATGGCGTCGTAGGGGCTGCTTGATGAGCAACAGACGACAATGATTTAGAGTGTGGGTGGGGCAGCTCCCTGCAGATGCATATTCTGGCGCGCTGATTGGACTGATATCCGTGGGGTGATAGCCTGAGCACAGTACCACACCGGGGAAAATCGAAGGTTAACATGCTCCACCTAGAAATCGAAATCGAAGGGATTCGCCGGCCAAGACTGGGATTTTGTCTGGAAATTTAAATGGTGGCTAAGGAGGTTACGTCATAAAACTTAAGATCCCATCCTAAAGTTTTACAACCAATCTTATGTTGGGAGAAATTGGTTCTTACTGGTGCATAGTGCATGTCAAAACGTCCAGCGTTAAATCATATTCGAACGCACAAAGTGGCTGTGCTGAGACAACATAATTACGAGAGCGGTTTTATCGGTATTCTCATAAAATTTCATGTTCACGTTTTTAGAAATTTACATGTTTTTAGATGGTGTCATACGCCCGAGGGACTGTGACACCTTTTGAGTGGGCGTTATGACTTGCACCCATATTATAACCGTTACTCGTAGAGTGAAAAGGTTTGTTATATTTGTTGATAGTATCAAATAATACCTCCGCTTAAAAGAGGTAGAAGGAATCTTTTTCGACCATGTATTGTATATATATTCTTGATCAGGATAACTAGCCGAGTCGATCTAGCTATGTCCTGTATGTCCGTCTGTCTGTCTGTCGTTTGTGGTGAGATCTCTAAAACTACAAATACTTGAAAATTGGTATTAAGCATTTAGATTCTTGGGGTTTCTGCACATCGTAAGTTTGTATCATCTGAGTGCCGCGCCCACATTTTAAATATTTTGAAAATGTTTAAATGTGTTAATTTAATACCCACCTACATCTACACAATAATTCATTAATAAGTTATAAGCAAAAAAAGGAATAGATGCTTGGTGGAGTGTTGTGTACAATCTCGGAAACAGCCGATTTGCTGCATGCATATCTCCATCTCTCTCGCATTCCCTTTGGCTGAGCAACGGATATCTGGTAGTGGATGCCATGGAATATAGCGTTTTATTGTGCTTAAACTGTGATTAATTTACTTCTTATGCCCTTTATTTCCTAAAAGATGTGATTATAGCCAATATGTTTAGAGTTCAGGGAATAAACAAAAATCATTTGAGGCAATATACCATACAATTAACTATCACAACCCATGATGATATGAAATTTAACTTTAAAAAATCGAGACGAATTAATGAACAAAGGCATGGAAGGGTGTCATAGTAAGTTTTATTCTTGAACTAAGATTAACATTTTCTCAGTGCAGAACCGCATGGTTGGTCCTTGTTTAACTGCACCGAATTACCCAAACATGCCACGTAATAAGGCATACAACTGAAGGAGCAGGAACTTTTCGCACAAGTTTGGAGGCGATAATAAAAACTTGCGAATATTTAAAATTTTTCTGGAGCACAGTCCTAGAAAGGGCAATCTTTGGGGATTCTCCCTTCCAGAGTTTCTGTAATTAAGGATGCACTGCACATCGCTCGAGCTGAGAGTCGTTGACAGCAGCTAAAGTCGCGTTAAGGCCCATGAGTCACTTGATGAGTGAGAAAAAAGCTAACTTTTTTACCCACACTATACGTATATCTAAGCGGAGTATCGCCCTCAACCGGCGATAAATCTTCCGTAGAAAAGTGCAATAACTTAGAGGAGAGCGGTTCCTTTGAGCTTCCCGTTCAGTACATCATTTCGGGGCGCGAACTTAATTGCGCGAACAGTACACGTCAGAGCGTTACTCTGAATAATGGATACGTTAACAGAAACTGAAGCGCTCGGCATTAGGTCTAAAAATTCCCAGGCTTCTGTGAGAGTTTCATTGAGCCGTTCGCCTCAGTTTAGGGTCAACACAAGTCCCTTACTCCGCCGAAAGCCTTCCACTTCTCTTCTGTCCCCTCGGCAGGTGACTGAAAATGAAATGTATGCAATTTTCGTATCGGTTGAATTGTCCAAATTAAATTTGTTATATAAAAATGTTAATTTTTTGCTGTCCTGCTCTGTTCTGTTGCTTATTTTCTGCATTTGCTGTATACGCATTTCAATTATCGACATTTGAGTGACTTTTATTGAATTTATTTGGTTCGCTTCACCTTCGGCGTTTGTCGAAAGTCAGCTCCAACCAATAAAATGGATGCGATCCGCGGTTTTTTCGGCTTTAAGGTTATCAATTATTATTGTCACATTGTCGCAGATTGACTTGGGTTCTCGGGCTGGGGATTTCCGAGCGAGGGGGTGGAGTCGTTCTGGCCACAAATCTTTAATTCCCATCAGGTGCACAAATAAAACGCGAATCTATTGCCATTGCCGGTTGAAATCCGTTTCCAAATTGCATTTAAATAGAGTTCTTTTGGAATAACCGGCGCATACATTATGCCAGAAAATAAATCGAGTTGGGTTTCGATCAACCAAAGGGAAGACTGAAAATTGGGGACCGCGAAATTGGGTTAGATATGCTAATCGATCGAAAAGAGGAGGGAATATTAATGAATGGCGAAAAAGTCTAAGGCCCAATTACCGATTCATGGTTATTATGAAAGACAGTTCCCAGTTATGATTAGGCGGGTTCGTTGACCTGCTCATAGCTGTCAATTCCAGCGGACTCTCTCTTGATTACATCATAACTCATTGCCAGCGACTCCCCCTACATTTTAATTGGGTCTCGGCCAGACCTTAACCCCGAAATCGGGGGAAGCCGATCTCCGTTCTGTGGGTTAGCAAAGTCTGGCCGAATTTGAATTCGAACTCGCTTGGCGGCGATCTGCAATCGAAATCACAAATTTAGCCCCGCACACAGTTGGAATGCAAATGACGCCCTCGGGCGGCAAACACTGTCGAAAAAGAAAGGCGAAGGGGCGTCAAACTATATTTGCAGTCTCTCGGGGTCCAAGAGCTGAATATTCGTAGACCCATTGCAAAAATTTCGACTGTCCTGGGTTCAATGGCCCGGCGAAAGTTTCTCCTTTCGCGAAAGCTTAAGTGAATTGAAATTTAAAGTTTTTTGAAATGCCGCGGGCCGAAGATTGTTCAACTATGAAAATCCACTTATAAAAATTATGTTAATTGCGATGAGCAGGAGGCACGGCCGGATAAAATGGATTCTTATTAAATCAGGACGAGCCAAGGGACTTTTGCTGGGAATAAAGGATGAGGCATAAGTAGCATAACTGACAGACAATCGGCAAACAAACAGATTGCCAAAAATAACAGGCGACGGCAGTGGGCAACAGTTTCCCAAGTGAATTTTATGAAATCCTGCGCTTCTTAGCCATTCCTTGGGGTAGTCGGGTAGTTGGCGGAGATTGAGGCAGTCAAAAGCCTTCGACTCAGCTCAATATTTGCACTCCGAGGCATTTGCCAGCTGGGAGTTAATTTCCACAGTCCTGGCATCTCTGTCCTGTACATCATTGGCTTCGCCTGCTCGGGTTCAGACATCATGAAGCGCTGGGCAAACAAAGGCTGAGCAAATTTTGTAATCAGTTTTTGCCAAAGTTCTTAATGCATTTAAAATAAAGTGATATCTCTGCCTTATAAAATAGAGCCAGTCCCTCAATGGGACTGCCTTCCCAGAGGTGAGCCCCCCGGAGCTGCGACTCCTCGGTCCACACTTAAAATGCGCATAAAGAACTGCCTTGAATCGAAGGAATTTATCTGGTCCTGCACGCAAATTTTATGCTCCTTAGTGCCGACGGCGATGGCGACGACGAGCTTATTGCAATTGCTACAAATTTTTACATAAATTTACGCTATGACAACGCTCCGCCCGGTCCTTCGTGTTCCTAGTTCGCATCCCTCTTACATCCTGGCATTATGCAAGGGCCGTTAGCATTTTCCCTATTTTTATGAGTTTTTTTGGCTTCTGTTTGAGCAATTTTTCGCCAGGTGGAAATCCACTTTCAATTGTTTGGGTATCTGCCTCTGGCGTCCTGGAGGTTTACATATTGCTCATTTCAGCAGCTCCTTGCGCAGAGGTGGGCGGCAGCCTCCTCTTATTGCCGCTGCCTGTTGAAGTGTAAACATTTTCGCAGAAGGTGTAAATAAAACCTTGTAGGGCGGTGCGTCTGCCGGCGGCATCCTTGGGCGTCGCCCGTTATCCTTGGCGGAAGTCTGCTAAGCTGCTGCCGCTCCTTGATTGCTTGTTCCGTTCGCGATTGGGGAGGTCTGTGTGTCAACAAATTGTCGCAAATAAGCCAAACACCCGGAATGTTGATGGGGCTGGGCTCTCCCAGTCCCCCCCCCCCCCGCATTCCTTAAAATCTGCTGCGATTCAAATGACAATGACCAGCAATTGGCCTAATGGCCTACCCATCGATTTGGCCCGAAATGTTGTTTATTTTTACGAGATTAGCATTAACGCGGTGGAGCTCGAAAATTGCCAGCGAACCACAAAACGGTGCGTTCTATTTTCCACTTACGTGTATATGCAAAATTGATGCCAACAACTCAATAACTTTGAATAAATGAGCAGCTCTATTGCACAGTGGGCTTAATGACCGCTGAAAGTAAGGACTCTTTTTGGTTATAATGTGTAAGTTTTCAGATGCAACAAATCTAGATCTATATGATGAATTATAACTCAATTTGTCGTCTTAATTTCATCTAGTACGCGTAATAATCCAAAAATGAATATCTTCCCCGTGGCATATGGTCAGAAATCGCCAGGACAACCTTATCCTGGCACTTCCACAGCATCCATGAAGCCCCGGCCCATCATCCCGGTGCACTTCCCCAGCTGCAGGGGCGGCGAGTGGGGAGGGGTCCTGTGTGGTGTCTATTTAATTACAATTGTCGCTGTCGCCGCAATCCGTGTCCTGTGCAACGGCAACTGCAATTAACGCACTCGGCCTTTGGGAGCTGGCTGCTGGCTGCTGGATGCTGTTAACTGCAGGATGCAGGATGCAGGATGTTGCTGGCTGGGAGCGCAGTATCGGAGCCGGCCGTGTCTGGGTCCTTCCACGGCTTTATCTCCGCCGGGGGCGGGGCTGCGGGGTTAAGGGGGCTGGGCTGGGCGATTATTTTACGCTCAATTATTGTTAAATATTTCACAAAATGCGAATATTTATTTTAACATGGCAAATTGGCCCGGTTGGAGCTGGTGTCATGTCCGTGTTTCGGTTTGCCGGCCGAGTGTCCTAATGAGATTGCAATTATTTGGCCATAAATTCGTATTATTCGGGCTTTAAAGTTCATGCACTCCTGTGTGGCACATTTTTACGCCGCTGTTGTTTGGTGTGTTGCTGCTGCCGGAGAATTAACCCTTGTGAAATGACAGCATTTAATTTGAAATTATGTATTAATTAATTTGCCCATAGCAGTGGACATTATAATTAAATGTTTAATTTATGGCTTCTAATGGGACCGTTATTTAAGCGAATATCTGTATAATCGGAAAGTTCAGTAAGAGGGCATAAGCGGATTGTATATCTGGATGCCCTTGGGTTTTTATACACAGAAAGAACTTCTTTTTTCAAACCTACCAATGAAATAATAAATCCATAGAATGGCATATTTTAACCAATGAAGTGGCTACTCCTACGTATGAACTAAGGCTACAGTTACCATTTGAAGTAAATAGTAGGTATATTTTACTAAGCATGCAGTAATTTTAAACACCCTTGCCTTTCGTATATCCGCATGTGTCCTGTATAAACGATCGCGTTAAACTTGTAAAATCCTCAAAATATAATGGTTTCCAAATTTTGGCAGTCAACAGTGAGCAGAATGTTTAGAGGGAGATTACTTTAAAACAAGTTAAAATTATAAATATTTTACTGGCCTTTTATTATTTGACATAAGAAAATTTTAAAAATAGTAGTTATTCAGAAAGTTTTTACAGACTGCCGTTAGATTAAGTAAGACAATTTGACAAATTAAAATTCTGAAAGGGTATTTTGTTAATGAAAGTTAAAAAATCGATTCAACTCTTTCTGTCATTATTAAAATTATATTTTCTTTCTTGCCCAGCATTTCCTTTTTAATTAGGTTCAGCCAATTAGTAAAAAATAAAGCAAAAGTCATAAGCCGGTTAGCATCGAAGTCAAGTGATGTTTAGCCACGCATGTAAAGTATTCGTACAACTACGACGTCAATAAAAAATGAAAGGCAACAAGTATAATTACAATAACTTTACAACAGTTTATAAACGCTCGTGCCTAAAAGAATGCTTGTTAATTTGCAGAAAACTAAAATTAAGAAACTTATATCGGATAGCTAAGCTTGCGTTTTTGTCTTGTTTTCCACTGATACAGACAACTTTAACCCGATTTAAAAGAACCACAGATAATAATATCGTATTAGGATACACTATAATATTAAAGATAGACTTGTTTGCGGACCCTTTAACCACTCGGCGCATACTTTTAGGCTGAGCAAAGCCGGGGCCACAGTTAAAGGGGGCAGCAGAGGCGGGGAAAAGGGGCGAAAGTCGATGCACAGTCACAGCAAATATTGAACAACATTGGCTGGGAATATTGAAATACTTTCGGCGACGGCGACTGATTCCGCACTTCGGACCCGGACTCCCCACCCTGGATAGTTTTTCCTCCGTGTTTGTCTTCTGGCTTTTTCTGCTCTGCCCATTGTCAACTGGTGGTCCTTTTCGGGGTGCCCTCCATACTTTGTGGCCCGAATCGTGCTGTTGTTTGTTTACCTTGTGTGCAAACTGCATTTCGGGGCTGCCTTCGGTCCAGGAGCCAGCGAATTTATTGCAATCACGCACGGGATTTGTCGCTTTGGTTTTGGCCGTCTCGCAGTCGGAAAAAAGGAAAACTCGAAGGTTAGGGAGGGAGGGAAAGGCGGCGGAAACCGCAGAATTTTGCAACTAAAATGGCGAAACGCAATGCGCATTAAATTTAAACTAATTGTTCGGCATTTGTAATGGTTGCCGCTGCGCCAAACGTTTAATTGCGGCTGCAGCATCAGCAGTTGCAGCAAATTATTGGCAGGCTACAAGCGCCATGGCCGAAAAAAGCATGCATAAAAAATGTAAATTAATTTGGGGTCTGGGACTGTTTTTGCGGCAATTAATTCGAACACGCGGCTCCGCCTTTAGTTCTGGTTCTGGTTCCGGTTTTGACTTTGCCATATGTGCGGTTTCCCGCAGGGGAATCCCCATCCCCTCCCCAACTCGCGGATAACGGCCTTATTTGCAGAATGCAGTTGTGCAACGCAAGTGTACCACTGTGTGTTTTTTATCGAGGCGGGCCTAGCCATCGTTTGCAGACTGTCTGCGGAGTGACGTCTATCCTGATATATTTGCAGGACTCGGCCAAACAATGTCTGATTAAGGTGCCGCCATTAGTTTTTCACTTTTCCCTTCCAGACGACTCTTCCCGGCTAAGGCAACAGCTGACCGACACTAATGCCTTCGGGAAACCTTTTTGCAAGCCCTCCATGTGGGCTGCTCCATTGCAAAGGGTCGCTTCGAGTTTTCCCACAGACTTTATTGGCTGGACTACAGCAACACCTTCCCCCGATCCCCGATCCCCATTCCCATGTTCCCGGACCGTTTCCTCATTTCGGCTTCGGCTTGGCCCTTCCATAGAGCTGCTCCGGCGTCGGGATGTCGGCCACAAAGAAGTTGGCCGGAATGAAGTGGAATATCTTCTTCAGCACGTCCAGGAGAATGTCCTCGATGGTCTGGGTGATGACCGTGTACAGGGCGTCGGCCAGCATCCGCCAGTTGTCGTTGAAGAACTTGTTGGTGCTGTCCTCTGCGGTCGGAGACATTCGGAAGATCATGAGTGAGAAGGGTCATGGGGCGCGGATACTCACCCAGCTGCTTGTTGCCATTGAACAGGTTGGAGAAGTAGGACTTGAGGCCGTCCATCTTGAAGTCCACGTGCAGGCTGGTCACGTTGTAGAACGTGAAGCCGCCCTTGGAGTAGAGACGCGTCTTCGTGTGCATGGTCACCGTCATGTTCTCCGCGTCCAGGAACACCTGCCCCTTGCCGTTCAAGGGGATGAGCAGGATGCGGCCGAACAGGCTGTAGTCCGCCTGGAGCTTCATCTCGGGCAGCGTGAAGGTGGTCTTCCAGCTGTAGTCCTTCTTGAACACCCTGCAAAGTGGATGATGCATTGTCTCGGAACTCGCAACTCGGAACCAAGCTTCCACTCACTGGCTCTCCAAGACGTTCGTGTGCCCGAACCCAATGATCTTGACGTTGGCCAGCTCCACCTTGAGGTTGATCGCGTTGCTGTTGCCCTGGGTGATCCGGATGCGGTTGAGATAGAAGGGGTCGAAGCTCTTGATGCTGGTGAGCCCGGGAATGCCTGGGAGTCGGAACCAGATGGTCAACAAAGAACCCCCACCTTAAGTCCACCAAGGATACCCACCATCGTTCAGCTTGTCGAACAGCTGCTGAATGCTGTGGGTCGAGCAGTTCACAAAGTCCTTGTCGGCTATCCTACACTCTTTGATGTAATCTGCTGCGGTTCGATTAGAAGTTTGTTCAGTTCAGTTCGGTTCAATTCGTATCAGTGTCGATCAGTTTCGAGTGCGAGTGCGAGTAAGGCAAACCAAATACACACAGAGAATTCAGAGAAACAAATCCGGTTTAGTGGTGCAATATTTTTGGCGCAATTCGAACAGCGAGTTTCAGCTGCTAAGCGAGTTAGTCACAAATGTGTGTTAGCCAAGACCGAGGATTGTTAAAGCTCTTCAAGGACGTGTGTCTTAGGGGTACGCGGCTCTTAACAACTAATGAGTAGTGAGTGTTGCGCCATCCTCCGTTGTTGGTCTTTCGACCCCGGGGCAGGCGGCACTTACGCGGCTCGGTCAAAAACCCATCGTCGCCTCGAACTACGCAAGTGGCCAATGCCACCAGCAGCACAATCCGTTCCAAGAGTGCCATCATCGTGTTTGTTCGATTTTGGGGTCAATACTTGGGGAACTGACCGCACTGCCCAATGCCGACCAACGTCAACGAGCAGCAAATGGAAACTAAATGAAACCACTTGCGATTTTCATATTTCTGCGCGGCATTCGTTTGGCGGAAAAACTTGATTCGAGTGGCTTGTGGAAATTTCGCAATCCATCGGCATCGTTATCGCGCACCGCTGGTTAGTTGGCCAATTGTCGGGCCGCCAGAGAACAGTAGTCCGCCAGCTGAGCTCTCGCAGTAGAGCTGCTGCAGTCGCCAGCTTCTTTCGTCATCGATCTCCAGCCTCGCATGGGATCAGATCGGATGGCTGCGGAGGAAGCATGGGGAAAGTCTTCAATGAAAACAAATCACGCAAGTGCGGAGTCGTGCCGATGTTGACACTTGACTGCAAGTTGCAACACATCGTGCGCAAACAGTTCTATTGACGACTTGGAAACTAACCCCAACTTGGCCAGTCGTCAGGTGGAAACTGGAAGCATGGCTAAGGCGGAGAGGGCCAACAAGTTCAGGGGAATTACTGTCCGTCAAGCGAGGTCTTAGGTCCCAGGAAAGCAAGACTCGCTCGGACGTGGCCGGCTAAGACCCATATATCAGGATAGATGTCAGGGCAGCCCCGTCTAGTCCACTTGAAAGCCTTTCAAAAAAGTTGGGAAGAAAAGCTCCTCGAGAAGTCAGCAGTTTTTCGTTGCTCCGTCCGTTTTGAAAAGGCAATCAGCCAAGTTGTGAAGAGCTGGAAAAATTATTTATCGATGTCATTTATTTAAATAGTTCTTGCTAAATTTAGAGTAAGTGCATGAATAATTCGCATTTATTACTAACTGCAATGAGTTCACTGGCTTGGGAACTTGTTAAAAACTTTGAAAATGAGCATCCCATTTGGCCTATCCGAATATAATCACCAGGAATGGTGAGCTGACCGAATTGTCGAATAGAGTCCGGCAGTATAATTAAGTCCTAAAACAATGAAGCAACGATTCTGGGTGATAATCAGAGCAGCTTCCCAAAAAGTCTATAAGGGGTTGCGTTTGGGTGTCCTTCAGAACTCATAACGCGTCCGAGCGTCTGGCTTTAATTCCCATTCGAAGTCAGGCTTCCCAGGCAGCAAAATCCTGCCAAATTTCTGGCAAGTTAATTTGCATGAAGTGGAGTGGCAAACAGGAAAAGGGCAGCGAGACAAATAAAGGCGCAACCGGTGAGAGAGCTCCCGGTGGGGAAGAGCAAATATTAATCCGCAAAAAGGAATTGTCACAAATTGTGTGTCCGGGCTTCCTTTTCCCAGCAGCGTAGCTCGTGTCCCTTTCGAAGGGGCCCATTAACGCCGAGTCCTGCGACCCCTTTCGGCCAGGCTGCTGCTCCGGGAGATTCCTCGTCGGTCTGGTTTTTTCTGTTGGGGCAAACAACAGCTGCAGCTGTAGCAAAAAGGACAAAAGGACAGCTGAGTTGAGTGGGAAGGAGAGGGGTTTGTCGGGGCCGCTGATTGTTTCAAATCGCAAGTTTGGCTTACCTTTTGGGGAATTAATTTGCCAAATAAACGCTGACAAAATGCAGGCAACTGGACAAGGACAAAGCCAAAAGGGCCGGCCGTGGCCAGAGATCCAACTAATAGGATTTTGATGATAGTTGCTCGGCTGTGCTTCCTTTTTTGCACGAGCAGGGCCTTCCTTTGGCATTGCAGTGTGGCTGCCATAATCAATTTTTGGCCAGTTTCTGTCGGCCTCAACCCTAAACCCTCAACCTCCCGACCTTTCCCTTCCCGCCGAACCACTGAGACGGTTGTAGCTCGTGACCCATGAAATGAGTTTTGCCATGTGTGAGACCGGTACGGGGGTGGGTGCCAAATGAAATGGGCAGAGGAACGGCCAACTGAGCCGCAAAACCAAAAGCTGCGGCACATTTTGTATTCATGACTTTCTCTCTTTTTGCCCCTGCTACCAGCAAGCATAAATGCCAGGGATACGAACTCCATTTCGAATGTCCTTGCTCTGCTGGTTCCTGATAGCATAGTTTTGTAGCCTCCTTGGAAACACCATGGCTGCCGAATTAAAATAATTATTCGAAAATAATAGATATTATTAATACATGTCCATCCACGTGAATATTGCATTGGTAAAAAAAACCTGTAACTGACTATACTCTGCCTGTACGTTGAATTTACAAGAGCTAAAATATGACTAGAATAGTATTACCTAAAATATTAAATGTTAAGCAAGAACGTTAACGTTACCTTATCAAGGTATGAACAAATAAAAACAAAGCAAAGTGGCCAAGTTTAATGTCAGTAACTCTTACATATTTAACACTAACACTTTATACGATTGGGAAAGTTTCAATTAAGCTTTTAATATCGTTTAGTGATGCTGATCATGAATATAAATACTTTATAGTATAAACTGTGGCGCCCACAGTTTTGATGATAGAATAAAAGTGTTAGCTGGAACGTGTTGCTCTCCTAAATACCTATAGATTTACCTAAAAAAAAGTTGGGTCCATCTCCCTTTTGCTGCCATTATCTGAGTAACGGGTATCTGATAGATAGATTGCAAGAAATAAGCACCGTATAAACACTGTACTTCCAGCCGGGGTCAAACTCAATTGGATATTTGTGGTGCTGCAGCCCTGATAAAAATAAATCTCCCTTTCACGTTTTCCTGGTTCTCCTCTAGCCCTTTTAATGTGTCTGAGATTGTGGTGGCATTATAATTAATTTTGGTGGCCCAAATATGTAAATTTTTGATTACGAGAGCAGTAAACAGAAATGGAAAATAATATGCATAAATATTACGCATACGCACTGCCAGCGAATGCAGAGTCCCCAAAAAACGGTTTCTGTCCCTCTAAGCGGCTTAAATTGACAGGTTTCCGTAAAATGGGGCTTGTGGAACGGGAAAGGGAGGACGAAAGGTGGGGAGGTCCAGTTTCCTCATCGAGAGCATGTGTGACCACGCCGGACGCCGAGCTGCGAGTTCATCAACTGAGCTGCAACTTTGACTCGTTATGACCGGGAAAACTTTCGGTTCTCTTGTTGTCCTTCGTTAGGTTTTTTATTCGCGACTTTTCGACTGCAACTTTCAATGAAATTCCATAATAGTTTTTGCGAGCGCTGCCAACTTTGCATAGATTAGCTGCAAACAGAATATAAAAAGCAGGATAGCGTTGAAGGGAAAAAGTTGCCTGTGGCATAGCGCCATGCTTGACTTTTGGTGAATTATTTAATTAGCGAGCAGCGGGGACAACTTTTCCGGGTGCTTAATTAATCACTGTGGTTTTTTACGTTTTAATCCGATCCGCTTATTTTCGTAGTAATTTGTTTACTTTTCATTTGTAACGCCCATATGAAAAAACCAACAGTTCAATTTCCAGGAAACTAAAAGTACATTCCCTTCTAAAGTCTGTAAAGTTTTCATTCAAGCAAACCGCGATGTATGTTTAAACTATTTATAAACAAAATTCCACATATGACTCTGGCTCCAAACAGAAGCACGACAAGAAAGCCAAGTAAATTTGCCCAGACCAAACAGAAGAGTTTGACTAAGTCTACGCCCAAAGAAAACCTATTAGTTGTGTGCTATATGAAACCGGCGGCCGAGCCTAGCAACTAAAACTATAAATTTACCCCTTGGAGCAAGTAGATGACGGACGAGGCCAGACAAACTGAGCCGGGCAAAGTTTAGAATAAACACCAACATTTCGAATGCCGCCAGGCCAAACGTCCACATATCCAAGGCTATATTCAACTATGTGTTTGTCTTACGCAGAGTTTGTGGCAAATGTCTTGCCGAAGTCATCTCGGCTATCTTAAGGCATCATCATTTTCGGGAAACCCTGGCAAATAATTTGAAAAATCAACATCTGACATTCAGACGTCGCATGGCGACAATTTGCCCCAAAAGGAGACTTGCCCCAAAGTTTGCGTTGCATTTACGTCACCCACAGCCCAGTTCTCAGCGCGATTGTTGCGGCGATGGGTTGGCCTTGAAAAGTCAGATTTGGAAAACATACTTTTGCCATTTTCGAAAATCGCACTTCGGCTCTTGTTGGCTCCGTCCTTGTTTGCGTACCGCGCTGTTGTTGCTACTTGAGCACTGAAGTAGATGAAAGGCTTTTGGGTTCTGCCAGGGCGTGGACCTGAACGCGAATCGGGGTGGCTGTTTACTTTAGCGGCGGGTGCGGTATCTTTTTTGCTGCCATCCGACTCTAAACTCGTGTAGCTCCCAAAGCTCGAGTGTGTTTGCCAATTGAAATGCTAGACAAAGTATCTATAGGGCGGCTTGGCGTGGGCTGATGATGATGTCGATGAATGCCACAGATGTATAGATGGATATAAATGGGGTAGCCCGCTGGCGGGAAAAGAGAGCAGTGATTCAAGACTTGAAACAACAATTGATTTAAAGTCTTTGGGAAAAATAACTTTAAGTGCCTGAAAGGAGTGGAGGTAATATGCCAAAGATAATATAGACCAGATAATATAGCCTTTTTATAGTCATTGCCACTACTGTTTGCGCCTTTTCTTAGTTTGGCCAATCCAATTTATTATTTCCTAACAGTTAAAAGCTTGCGATTCAATAACATCTGCACTACAATCATTAATAATAAATAATTGGTAAGAAAAAAGGTAACATTGTGTAACTTCTTACAAACTAAAACAAGATAGAACGCTAGAGTCGAGTGCGTCGCCTATCAGATACCCGTTACTCAGCTAACAAATTTTCAAATAAAATTACATTGCATATTTTTTGGCGCAGCGCCACCTAGTTGGCGTCACCTAGCGTTTGGAATCGGTACCACTTACAAAGCAATGCCTTTATCATATATTAACTTTTTAAATAATATTGCGATTGTAATGATTATTGAAATGTAGATAGGCATTGATCAACAAAATCAATTTTAACTTACACCAAAAAAAAGTTCCAAATTGTGGGCGCTAGAAACGTATTAGCGTTTGTGGGCATTAGAGTGGGCGTGGCACTCTGATGAAACAATCTTGCGCTGCGCAGGAAGCCCAGGAATCTTAACGTTTAATTCCAACATTCTGGCTCTTAAAGTTTCCGAGATCTTAAGTTTCATACGGACAGATAGACGGACATTGCTAGATCGGCTGGACTAGTAATTCTGATCAAGAATATAAGTGCTTGTTTTTTACATTCTTTCGAAGAATCTAGCATACCCTTTTTCTCAACAGGAAATGGGTATAACAAAGAAAAAAAAATGGACAATAAGTGCTTTTTGTCAGTTAGCATGTTACCTTTACAATAGATTCCAGAAAAGTCTAACAAGTGACCATAACAGAAAGGACAAAATAATACAGCATATAAAAAGTAATACAAGAGAATACGCCTATTATATACCCGTTAGTCAGCTAATGGAAGTGCAAGAGGGATGGCGATATGCATGCAGCGATTCGGATGACTTCACTAAATCGCAACATAGCCTACAGTGCCACCTAGCGTTGGATATAAATATTTAATGAATGAATAAAAAATTTCTCATTTAAATTTTGACAAAATTTTAAAAAAATATGTGTGTTGGTCAATCGAAAGGTATTGATAAGAACAATACATTTTATTCTAGCTTTAAAATTGCAGGAGCCAAAGTTTGAACGGCTTGTGGGTATGTCATTTTCCGCTGTGTGTGAAGATAAGGAATCTAAATCTGAAATCTCAACTCTCTAGCTCTTATAGTTTTCAAGATCACAGTGCTCACTCGGCTAGAGGCTACCTTCTTCCTGTTACACATTTTTCCCCGAACACAATATACCCTAAAATATAAAATCAATATTGAGAAATTAATAAAATTTTTTTTTGTTCCTAGTCTATGATACAAAAATATGAATAATCATCAATTAATATATTATTTAAATAAATTGTAATTAAAGTCGAAAGACAACTTATTCGAAAGGCCCAGCTAAATAAATGTCAGAAACATGTTCTGCAAGTTCAAATAATTGAAGCGACATCAACATCGCAATACGCACAAAATTTGCTTCTGGTTTGGCAACGAAAATTTTATGCTGAGCGCGTGAAAATTAATTAAAATATTCCCTTGTAACTGCCAAACGCCGTCGGAGCATAACTGAATTTTAATTGAACGCAATCAATGCGAATTTATGAAAGCTGGTAGCCCTCCGTGGCCCTCCCCCAATCCGGCCCACAACCTGCAGGCATCCGATTTGCACGGGTCCAAAGGCTCCCTGGCAATTGGCGTTAATTTGTCTGCCGAGAAAATATTGAACAGAAAAATCAACTTTACCTTTCGGATTTCAATTGAACTGCGACCTGCTTAGAGACGGGCCAGGGCCAGGGACAAGGGCTCTGAAAAACTTAATTAAATGCATGGAATTCGCTTTGGGCTGGCTTGGGGGGTTTACGGTTGCCCAATGAATATTTATGCGTGTTAAAGGATTTCAAACAGTCTGGGAGAGTAGAATATCATAGTTCGGGTGGATTGCATGTGAAATGCAATTAAATAAATTTAAACGCCATCTCAGCTCACCTCGAGGGCCCTTCGAATATTTATTCAGATTTTAAAGCCCGTAAGTGCAGGGCATAAAAATAAATTCACAGTCCGCAGCAGTCGGAGCAGCAGCCAAGTCGAAATGAAATAAATCGAGTAAAATCAGTGTGACAGCAAGGAACAATTTAAGCATGTTGGACAGGATAAGCCTTTTGAGAGCGGCCCTTGGAGGGGCAAGGTGTCTGTGACAATGCAGTAGTGCCGCTTGAGAGGTGGAGAGGGGGGCACTGCAGTTTACACACAGTTGCCAGCGAGACATGGTCGTAGATTCCCCGGCAAAAAGGATTTGGATTTGGAGAGCCAAACGAACCGAAAAGCGAACACGACACGAGGCGAGATGAGACGAGACGAGCGGCGCAGGACGAAATGTTCTAATGCAATTGCCGCCCCTGTGTGCGTGCGGCTGCGTCAGTGTCTGTATCTGTGTCTGCGCCTGCATCTGTGTCTGTGTCCGCACACATGCAGTTGCAGCCTTGTAAGCACTCGCTTGTGTCTGTGAGTGTAATTGATTTTATCGGTCATGTTAATTTTGATTAAATATGCAAATCGACGATACAAATTCTCATTTGTCGCCCACTGACAGAGTGAGAGCCGCTCACGTGCGAGTAGATTACCTTGGAGGGGGTGGGGGATGCCAAGGCCCCGGGGAGGGGGTCTATGCCTGGTACTGGCAGAGGTGTGCCCGTGACACGCTTTGCTTTTTGAGCTAGAAGATATAGATATCTTACCAAATTTATATACTTACAGTGTTTGCATTGTAGCGTAGTGGTCATAGGACAGCAAAACTAACAGTAAATCAATCTGTAAGTCTTCCTTATGAAAAACTTTAAAAAATTCCAAAGGCTTTTTTAATATTTGAAGCTTACCCTTTTATAAAGTATTTTTTTATTTTTAATTTAATGTACACTTTAAACCTGAAAATACTTAGTGAAGCACTAGATTGTTCTTATTGAAAAAACTAAGCCCGTTTTCCGACTAGATTTGTGTAAAAAGCCAACATATAGGACGTTTTTAATAGTCGAAGCAATAAATTAACTCGTGCTAGGAAAAGTTCTTACCAAAATTTGTATATTCATTCGAATGCTTACTCTAATTGTATAAATATTAATATTTTATTATTAATATTTATTATTTAGGCTGTTTAAAATATATTTTTCAAGGTAATTGTGTTAATGTGCTAAATAAGCTTTCCAAGTTACGTTAAATCGGATTCAAAATCAGATCGAATCGACAAAATTGATCGAAAGTAAAACTCTGAACCGTCCATAGGATACGTAAACGTACAATAATTAAGGGAAACCATAGACGGACTGAACTCATAACTTCTTCCTCGAACCTGGGCAACGTGCTTCCCTAAGCCACGATTCACGGTTGCAACGCTGGTGGAAGGGCTCCCAGTGACAGTTATTATGTTACGGTATTATCTCGTTATTTATGCAGCAGATGACAAATGCAATTTGTTGTTTGCACACCGAACCTGGACCAGGAAGCATCGAGCATCGGGCATAGAGCCTGGCAACTGGCAGCCCCGAAAATGGATGCAAGCACATGATAATTTCCAATCATTTGAATAATCTCCTCCTGGCTGGCCGTCCTCCACCTCCATCTCCAAACTCGATCCCGTCGATGTCCGTGTTCGCTGTGCGCTGTGAAAATATTAGCTTAAGAAAATGTCTAACGAGCTCTACGTGCTGCGGCATTCGAAAGTGTCTGCCTCTCCTCCTGGGCCACCCACCCACTCCTCGGTGGGCGGCGTGTTCAGGGCCTTAGGTGAGTGGCCGGTGGGCGTGGGCGATGGGCGTGACCACGCCTATTAGCTTCGGTGAGGACATTGGTTGACTTTCGTGCGGTTTTTGTGTATTGATTAAAATTGCTGGCCAAATGCGAAATTGACACATGAGATGCATGGACAATTAGCAAACGTTTGGAAAGGGCGAGACTGTGATACGAAGGGCACGGTGTTTGTCCGAGGAGGGGGGTACTTACACCTTCTGAACTTTGCCCTGGCCATCTATCAGGGCCCAAGCTCCAATCGAGTCCCCACGCTATCGCTACGCTGGGTGCATAGCTTGTTTGCCTATGTCCAAATGCCTAATCATAAATCGAAATCTTTCTTTAAAAGTGGAACGCGACAACAACATTGTACGCCCGTATATATCTTATCGGGGGCTACGGACGGCTCTAAATTAAAACAACCTTCTGGCGATCGCATATAATATAAATTGGAATGGTATATAAAAAAGTCAGCGTAGCTCGAGTACAGTCCCCACTAAGGTCTACTTTTGCCCGCAGGTGTCGCCTTCGGGGGAAGTTTTTCAGGAGCCTCCTAGGAAATATTGAGTAATGGCTTATTCGGGGAACAGAAAATATGCAGTTCTCAACGACATTTTAATAGATCAGGGGCTCTGCCAGATGATTGATGGCGGAAGATTTTGAAAGCGGGCCGGAAACTCTCTTCAGCAAGTGCTGTCTTTCAGACTCTGCTCCTCCAAAGGCCCAACTGGATTGGAATTGCAGTAGAAATAGAAATAGACGCGCGGCATATCTAATTGCCGTGCCAAGAGCCTGACAAATGATGCTGCCTGCCGGTGAATGTCCTCTCCCTGCCCCTCCCCCTTTCCATTTCCCCCCAGTCCACACCCACAAATGTTGCTCCCATTTTCACGCTGCAATTGTTGCCTATGGCCTTTTTCTCACCGGCTGGCGGACTGACAGACTGACTCTGGCGAAATGACTGCGCAAAGGCAGCCTAGTCAAAAGGGCCTGGATGGGAGGCTCAGCCCCCAGGGAGCCCAGGGAACCCTCGGAACCGAACTGAACTGAACTGAGCCGAACCGACTGTGTGAATGGTGTCATTAAACGATTTTTCATTGCAAGCTGCCGCAGGTGAAATGTGTTCGTGCTGTGTGTGACTTTTTAGCGGTCCACGACCTTTGGCCCTTTAATCTCTTGAATCGCATTTGTGTTGCGGGAGGTGGAACATATTTGTGCTTCTCTCCACTTGCCCGGAAATTGAAAATCAACTCACCTGGAGCGGAAATTATTATTTCTTTATTTATTGACGGGTTTTCCTTACTGGCCTCGCCCGGGATTCCGTTTCAGACAAGTTTTCACCCCGATTCTGAACGAGGCATTGTTCGGCCTCTTTCGCCACCCGTACCCTCACAGATATGCAGTTTTGAATACATTTTACAATCGGAACACGTAGTTTTTAATCAATTTTACGTGCTGGTAATCGTCCAAAAAGAACGCTTCAATGGAAAATGGCCTTAAATGGTTGGCGGTCGCTACTATTGCAAGCCCATGTTATCGTTCAGGAAGTGTTAGTCAAGAAGACAGATCTTTCGTAAGCTGTACTTGCGCTTGGATTTCCCTGTTTGGTAACATGTGCAAACACAGTACTCGAGCTATCGATGCGCTATCAATGAGGAAATACTTATAAAGTTGCAAAACTGTGTCGCGCAAGTCATAAAATGAAAATATCCCCGAAACAATGTCGGCAGGAAAGTCAAATAAAGATAGTACTAGGCATTGTACTAACAGGCAAGAAGGAAGGCTCTTAATTTAGCTCGGTGAGAGTGTCAGACTGTCATATGGAAGTTTCAAAGCTTTCGTTTTTGCGCAAGAAACCTCTATTTGTGGGACTTATGACCCGGACAGGTCCCAAGTCAAGAAGTTTACTCACGGCTTATCGGAGCGCCAAAGGGGTCATATCGACGTGTGTATATACTTTTTACTTTGAATCGAGATAAGATATGGCCGCATTCTTTTAGTACACCCGAAAGCGAGCCGCAACGAAATCGTAAAAAGAAATTCGTCGCCTGCTTACCTAGAATTATTATTTGATGGCCATGTGGCCAAAGTTGCCTTATATAACCACATAGTTACAGTCTAAGACGGAAATAGCCAAGCAAGCGATCGATAAGACAAGAAATGTGGGTTAATACTCACGGACCTCTTGCGATCGATGGAAAGTAAATTCCAGCAATGTGCTATAGTAGCTATCTTACTTATGAAAAAGTGTTCGGAGTGCCACCCTTCGAGATTAGGATCTCGAGCAACATCATATAGGCATATCGGAAATTTACAATATTTGATTATCCCATGAAATCGAATTTTCAATTCCCAAATGTGACGGCTGCCATCTCTTTCTCAGCTAGCGCTCATGCGATCGGCATGTATCGAAGGTGCCCGACTTTATCTTATCTCGAAAAAATGCCTGGTAGGTGCCTCAGTGGAAGCATGTACATCGTCGATCGGTAACACATCCTCAAATATACGGTTTGGGTTTTCTTATCGACGACCTTTTTACACAATTTCTATTGCTTCGAGACCGTCACTCTCTGGTTTCTTTGTTTGCTCGCTTCCGACCACATTGCACTATCAAGATGGAGAGACAGTTTTCGGACCTCGCTTATCGGCTAGGTTCCCGGGAAGATATCGGAGTTTACCAGGGATCCGTTCCTCCCTGGTACTCGCCCTAACCCTTCCCGTCAGCCCACGGAGCGAGCCCCAACCTGTTTGCCCTATCTGCCGGGCGTATTAGACGTGTTTATCCAGCACACATTCGTCATGAGTTCGTCATATCTGCCCTGAAGAGCAGTCGATGGTTCCCACTGCTCACTCGCTCGCCGAGGTATCGATAAGAGTCCCAATCCAAATCCAGCTATCTGGCCGCACGCACACTTTCGCACCTAAAGGTAAAGCAAATAAAAATCGCTCCCCAGATAAGGAGTATCGTATAAAAAGCAATATCTATGAATATATGTCATTATTTCGTTATTGAACTCCGAAGTGTGCAGTGCGCTCGAGTCGCGCTTGTGGTGCTCCTGGTCATGCGGGTGTGGTGTTATGTGCTTGGTGGATTAAAGTGTTCATTATCGCGTTGTCCTCAAGGATTTCCTCGATCGGCGTGTCTTTGGCAAGTAGAATAGCAGGCTTATCACATGTTTTATTCAATCCGCTGTGAGATTCTTCTATTCTACTTTCGACAACACCCGAACACATCACCTAACTACGAGTGCAATTTAAGGTAACTGACAGAAAGCAAAACGAGAGCGGTAGAGTTTCTAGCAGCTAACGTATATCGTAGCTCATATCGTATATTTTTTATCTGCCTGCGAGTTGTCTCTTTTTCCTTTCTATCAGTCTAACCACTCTGCTGAGTCACCATTTCCCCGAAACGGGGAGCGTCGTTATCCGTTGAAAAAAGCTCGTGGGCTGGAGCCCCTGGCTTCGTGCTGATCTCATTGCCGCCCACTTAGCCCCTTCAGAGACCATGTGATAGTCGGGTCGCTTATCACCGATTTAGTTGCCACTCTTTATAGAGACCTGTGCTGGTGAAATCAACTGGGACTTGTCGCCACTTTTCTTGATAAGCAATCGCGGTTCGTTTCGCACTTTATTAAATGCCATTATGGGGTCTCGATAAGGAGTCACTGAGTTTGGGGATCTTAACTTGGGTAAAAAACCCAAAATAGGAGGTGACACAGAAGTCTCCTTCGGATGGGAAGTTATTGATACACTTAGGAATTCCACCCGGTTTTCGCGCAAAGAATTAGACCCATCTTACCCATTTTGGAGGCCTTTCTAATGTGGAAAATACAAATTCCCATTCAGTAACCCATTTCCTAAGTCCACTTTCGTTTACTTGATGCCCCAAGCCAAGTTGAAGTTAACGACAGTTTACGACTCACGTATCCTGCCATCTCCCCCTTTGCTGGATAAAAAATAAGCGCCTATATCCATGTCATTTGTCTGTCTGCTCCAGTCGCTCCAGCTCGCTCCCTTTTGACTTCGCCAGTCAACATAATGAAAATGCAATTAATTTTTTCCAGCCATTTCTTTTCCAGCCCAATCCACGGTTCTCAAAGCTGACGCCTCGTCTGTGCCCGGCTCCACTCCGTCCCCATCCCCACCCTTTTCAGCCATCCGATGCTGTTGCAATATTATGACTCCTGCTGTTTGTTCCGACAGCCGGCGGAGGGAAGGGCCGGGTGCGGGGGAAAAGCGGCAAAAGAAATGTTTATTGTGAAGCATTTTCTATGGCGATTGCAATGCCTCTCTGCCCTTTCACCCGGCCAGCGGCAGCCATTCGCATTAAATGAGGAAACCAATTATTCGCGCTTATAAAGATTTACCGCCACAGAGCCGCACATACAGCCCGGCAGTTAGACAGTTGGAGATATAGATGCGAGTGCTCCAACTCCGATGCCCCACTCGCCTCTGTTTTGTTTCGCTTTTAATGGGAGCACTCCGCGCGGCCGCAGGCTCGCTGATTAAAGCCGGGGATTGCATCGCAGGGTGTCCTGGGGAGCGGGATGCAGCACTCCGAGTGGGCCCCAATATGGGATAGAGTCGAAGAGCAGTAATTACTTAAAAGTATACAAAGGGAAATCGGCTGGTAACGCTTTCTTAGGGCCATCATCCACTTCCACTTATCCCTAATGCGGCCACAATTTCCTGTTGTCCGAAAAACATTTTCGCAGGAATTTTGCTCATTTCTGATGGCAAATGCCCGGCGCGGCCAATTTGGGGCGCATAGTCGCCGGGCGAGACAAAGGCCTACTCAAGGGCCCCGTCTGGGCATCCTTCTTGGAGTCCTGCCGCTGGCATAACTTGTCATTTGTCTTGGACACTCCGGCGCAGGAAAAGCGGAGCGAAATCCCGCTGAAATTACCTTTCATTTTGTCATCAAAAACCACTTGAAGGGGGCATCCACGAGTCGGAAGCAGGCGTCAGAAGTCGCTCGCCGGGTGTCCGGTCCTTTCCTGTCCTGTCCTTAGGGGTAGTCTGTAGTCTACCACAGCAATTACAGACGTTAATGTCCCTGCCCTACCCGTTGGATCTCCGATTTTGGCTTAAAGTCTTTCAGACCCGGCTTCCGGTTCGCCTTGGCCGGCTCCTTTCGGCTTTTGCTTTTATGCGACCCTTTGTGCGATGCACTTCCTGAAACCGAAAGCGTATTGGGAGCCGGGCGCCGACCTGCGGAATGGATGGAAGAAGCCCGCCGAGCTGAGCTGAAACAGAAGCGTTAAATTAAAACGTAAATACCACTTAGCCGGGCTATAAAGCAAGTGGCCTCGCCGGCCCTACCTGTAATCAGTGGGTAATTAAGCGGAGGAGCGAAAAGTGAGCAGGACACCTTGGGATTGCTTAATTTGTGCAACCTGATTTAATGACTGAGCAGAGCTGGTCGCAGGACTCGGGAGGCGACCGGAAGGAGTCCGCCACCCAACTCGGCGGAACTCGAGCCAGGGGAGCGAAGTTAATTTCATGGGACGCTTATCACGAGCCAAACTATAAATAAGCTTCTAAACATTCGTTTTGACAGCTTCATCTGCTCGCAATGTGCATCCACACCGAAAAAGTACAGTACCGCCTCGGGGAGGATGTGGCCCCGCAGTCAAAGTTTTTTACACTTCTTGTGCTCGGCGCTGGAGTTGGGTGGGCGAGGACGATGTTGCAGCGGCTGCAGAGTGTGCAAAAAATTCTAAACTGCAATAAATTCATCAAATGTGCAATGAAACATGCTGTAATGTCACGCCCACGGCCCCATCCATCCTGGCCACTCGTTCCGTATCTGCGGGGACCCCGTCGCCGCTAACTCCATTAAATGTGCTCCCTTTTGGCCCGGAATTGGGTGATATTTTGTAGGCAAATGTGCAATAAATTGTACATGTTTGTGCCCGAGTGGGAGGGCAACGTCCCGAGGACCACGGACCATGGTGATGTGGCAGCTGTGGAACGGCGCCCGTTGCAAATTTGTGAAGCCCCAACGAGCTGGGTTCGTCGAAAAACTTGTCCGCTGCACGCCTGTCAACTTTTATAAGTGTTTTTGCAGATTGTTTTTCGTCCCGAATGCTTTTTCTATGGGACATTTTTTGGTTGGGAACCGAAAAAATTCAGGGAAGCGATAACGGTAGCATGCAGCGAATGCAATTTAGTGGGTGGGTGAAAGGACCAGATAATGAAACATGGATGCGAAAACTTGGGAAGAAGTGAAATCATAAACTAAGCCAGGAAAGCCAACCTTCTCAGGCATACGGGAAGATAAGTGTAATTTCTCTAATGGCTCAATCAATTTGGTGACCTTAAATAAACGATCGATCAGTTGAATAAAATTAACTTCCATTATTACTTGGTTTGTGTGGTTGCAGAATTGGTAAGATCAATTTTCAATTAAATTGATTCAATACTTGGTGTATTTATATTTATCCCGAACGAGACAAAAATGTTATTAACCTAATGGCAAATAATATTAAAATACTCCGAAGCCCTTCATGTATTTTGGACGAACAGCATACACATAATGTTATCTAAGGGATATCTTGGGGGATGACCCCATATTATTGTTTTAGTTATCTTTGTTTCCAGTTTTCATTCGGATCCTGTTACTTGTTCTAATGTATTAAATAGTATTAAAGCAATAACAGCCTCATTAATACAACACCGTTCGCTGGGACTTGAAATGGGCAAAAACAAACAAACCAAAAATATGTGCCCCACACACGTCCTTACGTTTGCACAGCTCATTCAATTATGCAATTATTATTTGGCTTTTATTTAATGCAATTAAAAAATTAAGCCGACTGCAGAGCGGACAGAGGGGGAAATTGTGCTGCGTGTGCAGATTCGCGACACCATCTCCACCCACCTTGAAATGCCCCATAGAGCAATCGAGTGGGCGATGCAACAATGCAATCAGCCGAAAGCTGCAAACTTCTGAGGTCGATGGGCAGGGACCTCGGGAGGGGCCACAATGTTGCCTAACGCAGCAGAAAGGCCCCAATACACAAACCCCCACCCCTAAAACGTTTGCGTAATTTGGCTATTAAATCGTATTTTTATTTAAGGTCGTGGAAGGGCGTAAAGCAGAGTGCAGTGAGCAGAGGGGGTCGAATTCGGGTTCGGGGTCACCGCATTTGGGAGCCTGCCCTAGGGCTCTGAGCCGGGGTTTTCACACGTGCGGAGGAAGCGAGTTTTCGGGGGAAACATTTCTGCCAACGCAACGGAAACGGAAAATGTTCTATTGGTTACTCCTCGTGTGAGCCCCCACCACTTTGTCCTGCATCCCAAAATCCAAAATGGTAAAACGGCTGCGTGCTAATGTCAGTACTCCTCTCCGCTTCTACACTGCAAGAAAATATTACCATTAGGTAATAAACCTTGATGTAGATATTATGAACCATATAAGAAAGTTTTTTGTTTGAATGTACCAAATGTCATTAATTATCAGAATATGTTGTCAAACAACAAGAAAGGAAGTTAGCTTCGGCAAGCCGAAGTTTCTATACCCCTACAGATCGTTCCCATGGGAGCATCGTATATTCCGGGCTCTCCGATTTTTAGAAAACTAAAAAATAATTAGAAAAAAATTAAGATAATATTTCACTTTAATTAACTACAGTATATGTTTACCAAAGACGACCCGCTTCTAAAAAATATTTAAGCTTCTGTCCACTTGGAAATGATTTTTTTAACGTGCCGAATGAATAAATTTTAAACAGAGTATTTAATTTGTCAAAAGTAAAAATTGTTTCCCTTTGTTTGAGAACATGAAACATTATGAGTTTAGGGACCTAAAATCCGATGCTTCAGATAAACAACTTTTGTTTTACCACTCTTAAGAAAACCAGCTAGTTTGGAGGGAAATCACTGTGGATGGAAGTCCACGTATTGACGAATCGCACCGGGAGTGTGTGCGAAGAGACTGCTACATATCCGCAAAATTAAAAATCTGATACGATATATCGTATCGCGATAGTCCCAGGAATTGTGATTTCCTTCAATTTTTTGTACTAACACCTTTAATAAGTCGTTTGGTTCAGGAGAAATTGAGGTGAAGGTAGAAAAAAAGAAATTTAGAAAATTTAAGCTAGGGAAATCTGTACATTTCGGTTTCCCTAGCTTACATTTTCTAAATTTCTTTTATTACATTATATATAATCGTATATATATATATTTCAAAAGTATTGCAAAACGATACTCCACTGGAAAGTTAGGCAATTTAAATAAATTCTAGGTCATTTCCAAATTTTTTATCAAAAAGTATGTTTGTCCGAATTGCCTTATTATTTGTGTTACGGTCTTGGGATAATTTTTATCATATTAAACAAATTAAGCTGAAAAATATTTGTTCTACAGTTTTTTGCAAAACCCTCTGTTACCTTTTACTAAACGAGTAACGGGTATAATAACCACGGCTGGATGCATGGACTAAGTACACAAATTGAATAATTATCGTTATTTGTTTGACTTATTTTTACTATTTCTTAAAAAGTTTTGAACATAGTTGGGAATTTTTGGTATAATGACTATATGGATATAATATAGTAATAAGTAACTTTAATTTATTTACGCAATTTAAATTTTTTTTTTTGTCGTCACAAAAGTTGATATCAGAACTTTTTTATGTTGAAGGTGCAATCGTCACTATTTTTTACCTCGTTAAGAGGTGTATTTGCTTGATCTGAAAAGTCTGATTTCGGAAACTATAAGAGCTAGGCTATTGAGATTTGGCATGATTCCTGAGCGACTTACGCAGCGCAAGTTTGTTTCAACCACGCCCACTCTAAAGCCCACAAGCCCCCTAAAACTGTGGCTCCTACAGTTTTGATGCTAGAATAAAAATTTTAACTGAAATGTATTGTCCTCATCAGTACCTATTGATTAACCCCAAAATAAGGTTTGCCACGCCCACTTTAACGCCCACAAACCGCCCACAAACCGCCCCCCTACTTCAAAAAGTCGTAAATATGAACGCGGATATCTCGCATATTTCTATGTACGCAGTGCAAGTTTGTTACGCGAAGATGCCACGCCCACTTTAACGCTCACAAACCGCCCAATTTATGGTGCCCACAATTTTTATGCTAGATAAAAAATTTTAACTGAAACGTATTAGTATTGTTAATACCTATCGATTGATCCAAAAAAAAAGTTTGCCACGCCCATTCTAACGCCCACAAAACGCCTAAGACTGCGGCGCCCACAATTTTCATGCTAGGAAGAAATGTTAACTGAAATGTATTAGTCTCGACAATACCTATCGATTGACCCCAAAAAAAAGTATGCCACGCCCATTCTAACGCCCATTTCGCCTAAATCTGTCTACCGCCCACATAACCATATATTGAGATCGCGGGTAGTTGCCGCATTTCAATCTCGCTTAACTGCTTGCATATCTCCATTTCCCTTTGGTCCCTTTAGCTGAGTAACGGGTATCTGATAGACGAGGTGTTCGACTATAGCGTTCCCCCTTGTTTTTTTTTTTAAATTCTAAATCAAGATTGGTTAGACAAATTATTGTTTGTTTTTTTTTAATTTTGATTTTAAGGTCCTGGTCTCCACAATTTTGCATTAAACTAATCGAGACATAATTACAACTTTTGAAAGGAAACGCTGGTCTAACGGGAAATTAAAAAAAGCTAATATTTTTGGAATTAGGGACTATATAGGCCTCGAGATTCCTTAGCTTTTAATATTTGGAACAAACGCACCTCCTAGCGAGGTCAAAACAAAGTGACCACTTACAGCATGCAAAAGTTCTGAATCCAACTTTTGTGACTTAAATGTATCGATATACCAATAAATACACACACGTTAGGCACGTTACGCATACCTGTGTTTTGTATATTTGTTGAAGGTGCTTGGGTTGAAGGTGCGATCATCACTAGTTTTTACTTCATTAAGATGTGTTTCTGATTGATTTATTGAGTAGTCACAAAAGTTTATTTCAGAACTTTTGGAAGTTGAAGGTGCGATCGTCACTAGCCTTCACCTGGTCATGAGATTTTTTTGTTCGATAGATTTATCTTGTATTTTTGGTTTTATTATCAATTAATTTTTAAAATTCTGAATTTGAAAAAATTTTTTGGAAATAATTTTTTTAAAAACTATTTTTTGAATGTCATTTTAAAACGTTGTGACGTTTTCCAAATATTGACTTTCTTATAAAAAAATACAAATGAATAATAATAATCGTAGTCCCTGCCTGTAACTCGTTTTTTTACAAAGCCGAAAAATGCGCAGTCGGAAATCTGTCAATTGAGTCCCCCTTTTTTTTAGTGCAGTTCTGTGGCTTTGGCAGCAACAACAGCTTGGCACAGTGGAGCGTAAAATTAATCGTGCAGCAGCCCAGTTCAGGGGTGGAGAGGGAATTGGGTGTTACGATGGGCCGACCGATTCGGCTATTTTTAACGAACCACCGCGATGCTGTGTCCATCGTGTCCAGCTTATTGGTTTTGCTGCAATTTCTGCACTTTTATCTTTGTCCTCGTTTTTTCGAGGTCCTTGGGGTGGCATCAAAATTTAAAATATTTACTTGATACCGCATAAATCTTTTATAAGGCAAGCGAAAATGTTTCCTTGGGGAGCATTTTTTATACTTGCTGGTAATTAACGGTTAATTCATGAGGCAACTATAAAAAATGCTGCATCTTTTAGTGCATACCTGCACATTTTCAGGTAGACATCACCTGCTAATTGTTCCGCTATATTGACAAATATTCTGGGATTTGAAAAGATAAAAAAGTGACTGCCAGACTTGGAGAAACATAGCCCCATCGCCGCCCCTAAGGTCAATCTATATTCATTCGCTAGGAGCAATCATCACTTGGCCTGTGGTGTGCAGCAATCCAATTAGTTCACCTGGGCATTTTCGTTTGTAATTACCAATACGATGGGAGTCTTGGATGGCCCCCTCTGCAGTGGGTCATTTTAATCTCAGCAGGGTGGGGTCGAAGGAAAGGCATCCCCACCGAGGCCACAGCAGCAGACTCCGACAATTAATATTCAAATTTATTAGCCACCTATGAACCGAGTGTGTGCATTATCAGCAGGCACTTCACAGACCGCAGACTGTCCTTTTCCCTATCTCGCCGAGCACGCAGAGCACAGATACAGGAGCAGAAGGATCGTCGGGATGGGGGAATCGCAGAAAGTATAGGCGAAAATTGCACATTGGGGACCTGGGGGAGATATTTCAACGACTGAGCCGGACACTGTCCTGCACCGTCCTGACAGGCCTCCTGGTGCGCCGGTCTCGTGTCACACTGCGCTTAATTATTTGCATATGATTAGACCTAATGGGGGTGGGGTCCGCCCCCCGGTCCCCCTGCTCGGACTAATCACCAGAGTCAGCTACGTTGTGTAATTGTTAATGATGATTAGATTCAATTTGGGGCACCATTAGTTAGCTGACGAGGCTACGTTCCCAGTTCACCCCATTGTCTTCTCTTTAAATTTATGCCAACGCCGCAGCCGAGAGTCCGGCAGTCCGGGAGGCAGGCACGACGGACCCCAGTGACTTACGTGGACGTTGCAACGTGACCTGAGGCCGTTGCCGAGTTTGAGGTTAATTTCGCAAAATTGTCGAGTCAACGGGTTAACACCCCACCCCCGCCCCTCGACATGCGCTGCCCGGTTGAATAGTTCAAAGTGGTATGCAAATGTGAGGCATTGTGTGGTTTTACTTTGGCCGGAAGGCGTTCACCGTCCGCAGTTAGGACTCCGCATTCCTCAGTCCTCGCAGGTCATCTTGTGGACGTCCATTGTGCGATTTTAATCACTCTGAAAGCATCGGCGCAAGAGTCAACTAACCGTCGTTAGTGGCCTCTGAGGTAATAACTATCGGGCTGTAATTGTGCTCGCCAAAAGTACTGAAATCCGTCCAGCACTTCGAGGTTTTCTGCAATAGATCAGCTCATTCTATTGTAATATGGCAACTTCTTGGGAGTATCGCATCTCATTAAAAGTGTGTGATTACTGTGAAATGTTTCCCTGATTTTTCCAGACCTGAGGCGATTTTGAAATGTTTGTATTATATTTTTAATTCCAGCCACAAGTGGTGTCCTAGGGCTATGCGATTTATTTGGCCCTTGCCTCTGGCCATTTGCCAAGATTTCGGACTCAGTTTCAGTTTATTAACGCAAATTTATTACAATTAGTGCTGGGAAAAGCAACGAAAGTAAAAATACATCGCCGGGACGAGCGGAAAAGTTTTTAATTTAGGCGAAGCTTATTATCTACTCCCCGCAAGGCCTCTTCTCTAGCAGAGGTGAGGAAATTATTAAAAAAGTTGCCAGGGAATTAAAGATTAGTAATGCAAAATTATGCGCAATTTTCAGTTCGCCTTCCCGCTTTTAGCCACCGGATCCGCCCGAACGAGAAGTTGGAAGAGATACTCCTTGAACACACGGACCATTCGGGCATGAAATTAACAACGCTCTCGAAAATATTGCTAAATGCAAAAATATTGCTCAGTCTTGGAAAAGGATTCTATGGTTGGAGCATTAGGAGGACCGGTCTAGGAATGGCAGACAGGAGCAGACGACAAAGTCTGTGGGTATTTAAATAAATTCAACCTAAGTGCAACCCCCACGATTTATAGTTATTGTGAGTTCCACCTAAAACCCTTTCGATGAATGGTATCAGCCATAAGCATCTAACTGGTTGCAGCTTCAGCTTTATGAAGTCTGCAGACCAGAGATCCGAAGATTCCTTTTGTTGCCAATTAAAATTGAAGGTAGCTTCCCCTGCTCCCCTGCGCTCTTGTAGCTGCTCTGAGATGAAATCTCATTTCTGTAATTGCGAAATCAAATCATTTTTCATATATTGCATGGAAAATATTTATGCCACTCCACTCTTCTGCGGGGCAATTGTGTGACTGACTGGCAGAAAAATGAACTTGTTAGGACGCAGCCAGCCAAGTCGCCTTGGGGTGCAGTTGAGATGATTTTATTCCCATTTTTATTTTGCAAGTGCCCGCCTTTCTGGCCAAATGTAAAATTGTTGTGCTCGGCATTGTTGGCCGTTGTTGTTGCCGCTGTTGTGCGGAGCTCAAGCTGCTGCACTTGAGTGCTCACTTCATGGCAACATATGCGAAAAAATTGACCACCTCCAGTGGACCCTCGGACCCTTGGACCCTTGACCAGGCGGCACTCCGGCGAAGGTGTAGCCCAGTGAAGTCACAAACTAAATAAGCTGGCAGAGTGATTGGATTGGGCGGGGATGGCGGTGATGTAATTGCTGGCCGGATTGGGAATCCTTGAGGGAAACAGGCTTTGGCTCACTTCGATCGGCTTAAAGCCCGTTCGAGAGCCTTTAATGAGAAACAAAGGGAGTGCTTCCCCCTGGGAGCCTGGGAACTTGAGCAGCTGCCAAAAAACTTGTCTCGCTCCAAATCGAATTAAGTTCAATTACAATTCTGGGGCGGGGCAAACGGGGGCTGAAAGGGCTAACCCAGCCGATGAGGAACTGTCACAGTTTTTTCCCGCTTCTCCTCTGCTAAAATGGAAATCGACTCCGCCATCGGAAACACTTTTCAGCAGACAGGATGCGGCACACATGGCCGAGGCAATGCGAAAATGTGTGAAAACATTTTTGATTCATTAAAAATTTAAAAAGTTCAAAGTGTTTGGCAGACGATGTGGGTTTGCGGGGTGGTAGTGGAGCCGCCACCGGATTTGTTTTGCTGCTCGTCTTTTGGCCACTCCCTGCAAATGGGCTGAGGTGAGCCGTTACGGGGTGCTCAGTACATCCTTGGCTACTGTCTTGGCTGGAAGTAGTCATCGAACACAATCCGCATCCATTTCGCTCACAGTTATCGCCTCAGTTCACCGTGAAGTCTGCAAATCATCAGCCCGAACAGGAAGGCTCGAGGACGGATACTTGTCGCACAACTGTGGCCAGGCCGAGGAAAGGATTTCGAGAGCCCCAAAAATATTAAGACGAACCAGCTTGTCACCAGGGCGGAAACGGGGAGGTCCGCTGGCTTTGATCTGGCTGCCTGAGATTTTCGGCTTGTCCTCAAACGAAGTGCAGTCGAGCGTCGATAAGCGCACCTGCGTACGTCAAGACGTATCTCCGATTCGGTCCTTCGAGGACAGGTCCTGTGGCTGTGCCCTCGCCCAAGGACCTTGCCGGGATGCCCGATGCTCAGTTGCGGTCTGCGGCCCACTGTGCCCGACGTCCTCGTGCTCGATGGGCGTGTAAGCAGCGAGTGAGCGAATGAATGACTGAATATCCATTCAGGACGCCAGTCAGGGCGTCGCAACACTCACCGAGCTGTCCTTTTTCCGCTCCCCTCAAAGGCCATGAATGGGAGTGGGTGTGGATGGGGACTGGCACTCGGGCAGCGAAGCATGTGACAAAACGATAAACACATTGCGGCCCTGCATTGTAATCACTTTGACATTTATGCATATCAAGCAAAAGGACCAGCGTCATCCTCTCCGTCCTCGTCCTCGTCATCTTCAGCAACTTGTCTCCATTGAAATGTAACGCTTTTAATGATGTCCAAATATATCGGCTCAGCCTGCGTTTATTTTCATGCTGGTCTGATTTTCGTTTCATTTTAAATGCAAATGAAATAAAGACGAATTCACAAGCGTGCCGGGGAGAAGCTTCTATCTGACAGATGATTATGTTTTTCCAGCCGCTTACTTTTTGCAAAGTTGACAAAATGTTAACTTCAAAGGCAGCTCAGGAGATTTATAAAGTTCGAGCAACCGCTCTTGCGTTTTGTTAAGTCAGTGAACGTTTTTAATAGGCGGCAAATGGTACAGAAGTGGGTATCCTTACTCGGGACTCAAGACACCCAGGCCAGCTGGGAAGCCACCTGAAGAACTATCGCGCTAGATGGCGGATGGGGCAATGTCTAACACAATAAAGGGCCCTGGGACAATGTAATGAAATAATTTCCATTGCTGAAATGATAACAATATATCAAGCAGACACGACAGGAACATTAGGGCTGCTTCCAAAGCCAGCAAAACAACGGAGGCGGCGTTTGTCGCGGCTGGCTTGACAATTTTCAGAACCGAATTCTGCGGCCTGTCGTGGGAGTGGGGTGAAGGGCTTGTCTGGGGGTGTCTGGGGCACATGCTGCCGGCTAAAAAACCAATTTGTTATGCGCTATGGTACAATTTAACGGCATTTGATTCCCCAAATTGCGTGGATGTGGATGCATTTGAAGCGGAGCATCACAAGAACAATGCGAAGGGGCGGTGCAGTGTAGGCCAACCCTTTCTCGTTGGCTAATTGTCTGCGCTCTCCATGCTGAACACGTGGAGATCTTCTGAATTTTTATTGCGAAACTTTGCTCGAGCTGAACTTTGCTCATAAAGCAAGCCGGCGTGGTTGGGCGGCGTACTTAGGCTGCTAAGAATTCCATTTGTAATGTTGTCCAAACTCATTTGGCCATGTTATTTCATTAATTCAGCCTCACCCCGAGCCGCCACTGTCTTAGGCGCCTCGATGCTAATTGCCATTTCAAAGCCGCTTTACACCGGAGTGAGGTCGTTCGGAACGCTCCTTTGAAATAAAAGTTAAAATCATCGCAATACGTATACGCCGCGTGGGATACAGAAAACTAATTCCCTGGCGCATTGCTTCCGCAATTAGGCTTGCCCTTCTCTTTCTTTGTGCCTTTCCCGCGCGGAGTTTATTTTATACGCCATCATCGATAGTCCACTACGGTCCGGCACAGTGGGCCAAATTGTGAAAGAAATAGTCCTTAAGACTCCTTTTCAGATGTGTGTTTATGTATTCTATCAGATAGATTGCGTTTTCTTATAAGTATTATTAATTACAATTCGATTTTTAATATAGAACAATGAATGTTTTTACTTGGTAAGTAAGACTTATATTTTTGGATATCATTAATTGAATAAAAACCGTTCTCGGGGGTGTCATTAATAGCTCTCCCAACCAAAGTTCCTCCAAAAGTGAATCTCGGTGTCACGGAAACCGATTCAAAATCATCTTGGCAGTAAACAACCAACCAAATACTTTTTAAATCGATGGTCCTCTAAACCGTGGGAGCTTTCTGTGCCACCCCTGCATAGAGAAATATTCAAGTACATTGTTCTTGAATGGAGAACATTCGTTCTTGATAACCCTGTAAATACATTTTGTGTTTGTTCACGCCAAAAGGGCGTTTAATTTCAGGAGGCAGTGTCGAGCGGCAGTTTTATCCAGATTTCTATATCTCGCGCGCTCGCACTGCCGTCCGCTCTCCCTCTCCATCTCTCCCCTAAGTCTCCGCTCTGCTCTGGAGCGCTTAAGTTAAGTTAGGCTTAAGCAGTTCATGTTTCAAAGTGTACTAATAAACACCTACGCACGTCGCGTAAAAACCCAAAAGTACCCGCGTATTTTTATGCGTACCACTCGATCTTGGGGCTTCAATTATTTCAACGATCAAGCCGCAGCGCCCCAACATTTTGGTCCTTCGAGCCGGATTTCAAAATCTTTGGACTTTCCTCTCCTGGAGTTTCCTTTGATTTTGTCCCAGCAGGCTTGAAACACTCCAGATAAGTTCCGCTTACTATAATTGCCGGTCATACAGCCAGTTTTTCGAACCCTATTTCGACTAACTTTCTGTATGATATATTGTCTAAATCCAAAAGAGATTAATCCGACGCAACGGCACTTAATATATGTATTTCAATTCCGTTACTTGTGCCCGACAATATTCCAGTTTCCTTTGCCCACAGTTGCACACTTGAAACAATTTCAGTAAATATTTCAATGCTACTATTCAACGAAAATATTTGTCAAATATATTTTCAATTCCAATCGTGTGTAAAATATAACTCAGCCGCAGTAAAAAATTCCCGGTCATAAAATTTTCCCTTAAGATTTGCACTCTTTATTTTTTACTGTGTTCCAGCTGCATGTGTATATTTACAAAAACAATCTAATACAGTCCACTCGAACTACTTTTCTCGACCTACAAATACGGCTAAACTATTTCTAAAATTAAAAACAAAGTGACAATATCCACAAATTTACTCCAGCAAATCGTTTGCAATTTAGTTGTGCAGGTGACAAACAAACGCACCGACACACAAACATAAGCGAAGTCTTTCCCATTCCCGCAACGTTATTCTGCTATTCGCACCCCACATATATACATACGTACAGTGTACATACATACGTATACCGTATATCGCCAGTGCACAGTGGGTCAAGAGCTCACAAAAAGTGTTCCTTCCAAACATACAATATTAAAGTCCGTAATTCTTTACATAAGTCCGACAATCCGATACAATAAATATTTATTGACTCTGCCTATCCTACAGTGTGACCGTATATATTTACAATCTTAATTGGTTCCTAAATTCCAATTTGATTCTAATCCGTTTCCTTACATCTGAATTAAAATTCGAAATTATTTAACGTCATGGCAACATCAGTAAAATCCGCTTTAACCCGATTTTGGCCACAGCTGACTGTCTGATCCACTTTGAGGCCACTGTGAACGCTCCAGGTGCTCCTACACAAACGTTATCCGCCTATAAAATCCGTCGCGATCACCTCAATTCCTTGTGGCAAACGGTAAAGGCAGCATACGACATATGCTCCGACTGCATTATAGCTGCAGGCGAGAGCGCCGCAGAAACAAAATCCATACTAAAGTCCAAGTATTACCAAACGTACTCCACTTATGAAATATTTGCCGCGCAGCTGATGGAACAAATCCAAAAAGGCTCCTCCCAAATACCTCAAGCTCCAGTAACTCCGTCCCAAAATTCCACGTCCTATGGCTGTCGGCTCCCTCCTATCGACACAGAGGTTTTCTCTGGCGACTATCTTCGCTGGCCGACTTTCCGGGACCTTTTCACGGCAATATACATAGACAATCCGAGTCTAACGCCCGTTGAAAAATTATTCCATTTAAATTCAAAAACAAGTGGCGAAGCTCATTCCATAGTTTCAAGATCCCCACTCACCAATGACGGCTTTCGCTCAGCCTGGAATAACCTAACTGAGCGTTTCGAAAACAAGCGATTGCAGGTGAACAGTCACCTGAAAACACTTTTCAATGTGCAATCCATAGCACAGGAGTCGGGAGCAGCCTTAAAGGAACTTCAACGCACTTTTCAAGGTTGCTTAACTTCCTTAAAAATTTCCGGTGTTAATATTGAGAATTGGGACCCTATCCTGGTTTATATGTGCTCGACAAAACTACCAAAGCTCACTCTCTCATTATGGGAGCAATCCATCCAAAATAAAGCCGAAATTCCTACGTGGCTTGAGCTTGATTCATATTTGACGGAGCGCCATCTAACTCTTGAGGCCGTCGATAGCTTCCGATCTGCCAATTTCCAACACGTCCAGTCCAAAGACACAAATCGAGAGGCAGAATTTCCAAAAATAAATTCCTTCAACACAAGGTTAGTTCCGATAACCAAAGGCTGCGATCTGTGTTCGAAGAAGAACCACCCCGTGCGTATATGTCCACGCTTCCTACAGATGACGGTAGAAGATCGCTTAGCCTATATCCAAAGGAAGCAGTTGTGCTCCAATTGCTTTGCAAGTAGCCATCAATTCCGGGATTGCACAAGCGCTCACAACTGTCTCACTTGCCAAGATCGGCATCACACATTGCTGCATCGAAACAGCGGTCCTACTACTCCGACGATTCCATCCGACCCTCCAAGGCCAGTATCCGCCTCAGTTCCACACATCATTTCGTCCTATTCAACGCAAGTTTCCGTACAAAAAGTTCCTCCTAAGAATACTCCATCCGAATATTGGATTCCATACCCCGCCTTGGATGGCAGACGTACTCGAGGTATTAAATCCTACCAATGCCGAGTCTGCCAAAAGATCCATCCTCTACGGAAGTGCCACCACTTTCTACGGCTAAGCCCCCAGAATCGGCTTCAGGAAGTACATATCCAGAAGTACTGCTCCAATTGCTTGGCTCACAATCATTCCAAGGACTCCTGCCGCAGTGGTCATCACTGCCACAAGTGTGGAAAGGCCCACCACACTCTCCTACATACGGACGACCGATCTATACTTCCAAAATATTCCTGAGCCTACTATCCTGAGGTTCTTGCTACGGGTGTCCTCGCAAGGGGGGGGAGAATGTTCACGCCAAAAGGGCGTTTAATTTCAGGAGGCAGTGTCGAGCGGCAGTTTTATCCAGATTTCTATATCTCGCGCGCTCGCACTGCCGTCCGCTCTCCCTCTCCATCTCTCCCCTAAGTCTCCGCTCTGCTCTGGAGCGCTTAAGTTAAGTTAGGCTTAAGCAGTTCATGTTTCAAAGTGTACTAATAAACACCTACGCACGTCGCGTAAAAACCCAAAAGTACCCGCGTATTTTTATGCGTACCACTCGATCTTGGGGCTTCAATTATTTCAACGATCAAGCCGCAGCGCCCCAACAGTGTTCAATGCTCTCAATATAAGAACAAAATGGTGAGAAAAGAAATGTTTAGTTGAGTTTTTATAACTTTTTATAAGTTAATTTGAAAATATTTGTAGCTTAAAAAATCTCGTTCTATTTTTAAGAACATTTTTAGCTCAGATGAGAACGTCAGAATTCTCCCTTTAAGCCTAGAAAACGTATGGAAAACCTACTAAAAAATTGACAAGCTGATAAGATAACGGCCTTAAGAACTTATTTTTAAATCACTTAATATTTGTAACAATTTTTCTAGAATAGGATACAGTCGGTTAGCTCGAAAACTGGCTTTCCATTTCAAGCGCACTTTTTTAGTATAAGTTCCACGGTGCGTGGCCTTTGATTTTGTGCTGATTTTAGCGCTTTTGTAATTGGAAAAACGCTTCGTATATAGAATGAAATCAATCAAGTGTGGCAGGGAGCACACTATCCTCAGACTGCAGTTGGGAATTGCCACCCCCGCCCCATCCCCACTGCTACTCTGTCTTCCGAATCTGTTGAAATTGAGGGAGGAAAAGGATACTTCATTTTTGGTTTTTTTTTATCTCTAGCCACAGTTGATTTCCTTCACTGAGCAGGCTTTCGATTTGGCCTTTCCTCGATTTTTTCGGCTGTGGCGTCAGTGGCGCTAAATTAATTTGACTGCTTTGTTCTTTATTCCGGCCCACACACACTGGGCAGTCTTTTGTGCGCCCGAATGCTGTTATAAATATTAATGAATCTGTTCCTTAAGCAGGCAGCAGTGTAATTTATTGGCATAGTTTTTGAATTGCGCTCAGGGAGGCCGAGAATTCTGTGATGTGGGGAGATTTGTTGCGTTAATTGCTGCAAAAAGTTGTAATTACCGTTTGAAATATATTTCCCTGCTGTGGTGCGATGCCAATTCAAGTTTTTGCATTTTCCTTGGCCCGAACTTAGTTGAGACAACTACTTGGGTGCGAACCAAAACTTTCCTTGTCTGGCTTAAGCATTTTTAATGATTGTGTGGGCCACAAAACATCCCATAAGGAACAATGAAACTATGCCAGCCCAACAACTGGGCCCAGTTGTAGTTGTGTGTTGGGCGCGGTACATGCAAAGGGAGTCGAAATTGTCTTCAAATTGAAAGCGAAATGTGAGCGTATTTTAATAAAACATATGCGGTGCCCCGCCTGCAGACCCTCCTGCGTCAAGGGACCCCGAGCGGTACTGCCTGTCGCTTGCCAATAACTCTTGCACTATCTTGAGCAGGACGAGGGACTGGGTACTGGGGACTGGAGGACCGGAGGACAGAAAGACCGACCTCATCGCTTGCTGGAAAAGTGCAGACAAAGCCGCAGTCACAGTTCGCTATTGCGGTTGAATTATGGGCGGGCCCGGCCAGAGGGCGCTCGGCCACGCCCACTGCCACACTCCGGTGGGCGCACAAAATGTGCAAGCGACACAAAACATTTCGGAATATGTAGCAGGCTTTTAGGCGGCCCAGCCGGAGGGCCCTAGCAAAGAAAAACAACATTTTGCGGCCAACATTAAGCCCAACAGAAGTGGGCAACAGGATGGGGCAACAACAATGAGCCGAAATGAAATGAACTAAAATAGAGTGGAATAGAATAACTTGGCCCAAATGCGACAAGAAAATTGTATTACAACAATGGAAAGCGATTGTGGTGAAAAGTACAATAAAATGTCGCTAAATTAGACATGAAGACAACCGCAGTTAAAGGGGCGAAGGAGCCGCAAGTGTCGTCTGCGGAAATCATGGTACGGGCAGTTCAAGTTGGGAGACCGGGTTTCAAGGGATAAGTGGGGCTGGCCAACTAATTGAACTGTGGGCGGAAGAATGATAAGTGAATGGGTCTTATATAGCTTTTTGACAAGGCTTTTATTCCGTACTTAATTTTAATATATTTATAAATTGTTATGCCGAAACTGAATAAGTAGTATTTAAGGTTATACAACACTATTTTTCCATCATTTTTCGTAAAACATTTATTTTTATGTAAAAAGCTGCGATTTACATTTGATCAAGGATAAACTGTTTAGGAACCTGTTAAGTTCGCATTTAATGCTGGTTTCAGAATACGAAAACGTTTTTTAAAAGCACAACAAACTTTTGCTGAGTATTTATTTTAAAAACATTTTATTTAAAAAGTTCTCAGACTACAAGTTCCAAAAAAATTAAGTTATAAAGAATCAGAAGCTTTAACTTTTACCCTGAGCCAAGTCCAAAATATTTTTCTTGTTGCAGAATGCTTTTGTGTAAGTATAAACAAATTTTTTAGTGTATATACTAAAACCAATATTTATATTATTAAAATTTAAACAACAATGTATCTTCTCAAAAGTAGAGTAAGCATGGTGGTTATTAAATCTTAGGCCTAGGACGCAATTGTAAAAGCGTTATAAACCATATTGGCTCACAACCAATAAAAAATAATTTTGTTTTGGAAAAATGATCATAGTAGCTAAAACAGGTATATTATATCATTAATTCTGATCAACATTTCACGAGCATATTAACACAACTATTATTGAAAACGATTATTAAATTAAATTGTTATTGGACAAGAACCAATCACCCACATGTTTCTCACGCCCAGTTCTTTCAGCCCATCATTTGAGATTGCCATCTGAATGTTGTGAAATTAAAGGCAAAGTCACGTGCACCGTTCAAAAACAATTTAATGAGACGATTTAGACGGAAAGTAATATGCAATATGCCGGAAGGAGCGGAAGTGCTGTCAGTCGTCTTAATAGGCCGAGGGAACGGAACTCCTCAGCTCCAGGGCGGCCAACCCTCTCGCCATCCTGTAAAGTGTCCAGGGGACTGAAATTATGCGATTATCGTGACATTAAGGCGAGAGAATAAAACCCACGCAAGCCGCTTAAAATGCTATCAAAGCCGTATTGGTCGAGAGCTTCCGTCTGGGTCGACCTCCCAGTCCCTCCTCGAGTCCTCCAGCTATCCCCGAACTGACAACACAATGCTCGATGACGACGGAAAAGTCGCTGAGCCAGACGCGGAGGCGACAGGACACGCTACTACCATCCTGCTCCTGCTCCTGCGGCTCCTGCGACTGAGAATGAGACTCTCACTGCTGTACTTTGTGTGAAATAATTGCTAGGAATTTTCACGCGTATTTCCGCCTCGCCTTCCGCCGATCCAAGGCAGTCCTGGGAGCGACTTCCTCGCCCGGGCACTAAAATTTCACAGCAATTTTCAGCTCACCTGCGCGCAAAGTATTTCCACAGCTCGTTCCGTTCGTCGTTGCGATTTTAACAATTTTATTAAATTGAATTTATATCATTTACACGCTTGTCGACTTCAAGTCTGCCGAGGACCGGTGGCATCCACCTGCTCCTCCCTCGCCGCCGTTTAATTTCGCGCTTTCGTTTTATGTGGCATTTCCGCTGGATGTACTCGCTTTATGCAGAGGGTAGGACGGATTTTTTCATAGGCACGCCGGGCTTTTGGCAATTTTTGCTTTCATGATTATTGATGCGGGTGAAATTTAATTGGTCGCCTTGTCTGTCCGTCCCTCGGCGAGACCCAGGAGCCCGCGTCCGCCTCCTTATTAGATGATATTTTCCAGGCTAACGAGTTGCAGTCGCTTCCCGGCACATTAGACCACTTGAGGCGAGTTGAGCCGTGGGGGGATGCCTCTGATCTCCGGGCTAATGCCAATTGGCCGGGCTAGGAGTTTCTTCCTGCGGAAAGCGGAAACAATTCTTTTGACCGCTCCCCCGGCTCTGTCTTTTTGTCAAAAGTATTCCCGGCTCGGAAACTTTAAAAGAGTTGCCACGCATGTCTGCGCCAAAAATTTGTTTAAATAAAGGAAAACTTTTCTTATTTCGCGCAAAGCTCTCTCGAAAAAAACGAGCGAGCAACAACAAACAAGTAAGCAGCAAAGAAAACTTCGACGCCGATACAATTTCGCAAAATGTCGAAAACTGTGATTGCGTGGCAGGCATCAGGCGAACCCCTCCTGCTCCTCTGGCATTCAGCCCCCTTTCAGCGCCTTTTCTGCCCGGGCGCGCCCCTGCGAGGAACGCCAACTGCCTCGGCGCCCAACTTTGAGTCAAATGTAAATACTTTTCCTGGCAAATATTATCACAATTCCACGCGGCTGCTGCCAGAGACACTAAATAAACTGTTGGCTTGGGTCGCAGCCGAAAAGTAAGCAGCAGGAAATATCCTGCAATTGCAATCAGGGCGGGAAGTGATGGGAGTGAGTGGTTGGATCGGGATCCATAACCTGGCAAAGCAGCGACGGCGGGAGCGGGTAAATCATCATATACTCGATAAGCTGTGCCATCGATGGAGTCCCAAATTGAGCTTGCATTCCGGCCACCATCACCGACGGACTAAACCATATCCATTTCCATGCGCAATTAGCCGGCGTAATGTGACGGACAAATTAGCCGAAATCCCCTCGGCCTGCAACCGATCCCTGCGCACTCACTGGAGGCGCATAAAAATTCATGTCCTCGAATATTGCGCATACGCCGCGTGGCGCCTCCCTGCACAGCGATAAACTTCAAGTGCCCTGCAATGGACGACCACATGGCCATCGTTTGGCTGGGCAATGACTAGAACATGGCTCGCCGCATCCGCATCGATTGCCATCGAGAAGGGGTTACGGGTTCGGAGTTCGCGGCCCGGGTCCTCAGATCCGAGGGCTGTCAGAGGCTTCGCCCTGCCATATTAATCTGGTTAATGATGAAACTGAATCAGCGTTTTAAACGAGCCACTGCACAATGAAGTGCTTGGTCCTCCGGTCGTGGCCGTGTTGCTGTGTCGCATAAATGGCCCGGCCTGCAAATAAATTAGCTGCGGCTTCGACCGGCTCTCGACCACTGGCCATAAAGTTGCCATTCTTGGCGTTTTTTCTGGCGCAGACTGGAATTCAAGGCAACTTTATCTCGCCGCCAGTCGAGTTTTCGGTTGCATATTTTATTGCAGCGTCCAAAAAAGCCACATATGCGCTTCCGATTTAATCAATCATTGCCTTAGTTGGGCAGTCTTGTGGCCCCTTAAAGCAATGCCCGCTTAAAGTCCCCCATGCCCATTGATTCCCCATCGCCACGCAGTGTCCGAAAAATTGCTCAATTATTCAAACGAATTTCACGCATTTAATTGTGTAAATTTAGCCAGGCATGACAGGCCCTACCCCAGGACCCCCAACCCCAGGACCCAGGACCCAGGACCACGGCCCACCCACCGCTCCACGTCCGGCAGTCCGAATGGGCCTGATGTGCGTCGGCTAACGGTACGTAACGTCATAATCACCCCGAAGCGCACGTAATTGGCCAATCAATTGTGTCATTGTTCGCATTTATTACGCGGCCTTTCGGTCCTGACTCTTGGTCTGTCTGGACTGGCCGTCGTGATTTATGCGGGGTGGGTGGCCAGGGGTCCTGGCCAGGGTCCGTCCAAGTGTTAGGCCTAGCAGAAGGAAAATTAAGAAAGGCGGGACTGCAGCGCGGGCAAACGAGATCCTACGACAGCAGTTTCCATGCAGTTCTGTTTCGTCCTGTTGTGGCTTTGTTTTCTGCGTTTTTCCCTGTTTCCAGCTGTAACTTTTTAACAAATGCACAAAACGAATGACAACTTCCGGTTCCGGTGGGGGAAGTAGGGGGTGCTTGGCAGAGTGGGAACGGGAATGGGGCTACGGCCGGCTGTCACTGCGAAAAATTACATGCCTTGCGCAAAAGTTTTGCCTCTTCATTATTCTAACATCAAGTCGACACGAGTTGCGGTTTTTGCAATTTTTCTTCAACTTCCCGCCCCACGTCGCCGCATTCTTCTCCGAGGAATTTGTGCACAGTCAGACAAAGTGTGAAGCGAGGCACAAAACTTCTTCTGGGGCTCCCGCTCCTTGGGCGCACATGCTGCCAACTCGGAGACAGCGCCTCAGACGCCCAGTGAACAGGAACCAGGAGCTGGGAGCTGGGACCTGGCAACTGGGAGCCAGGAGCAGGTCCGGGGAAGCGGGCGGAAATTATACGCTGCATTTTAATCACAATTCAAATCAACGGAATCATCGTCTTCATTCCGAGCAGCAGGCGTCCCTGCTTGGCAATCCATTCAGGGCTGCTCCGACGTGTTTAAGAATGTTCCCAAGTGGAAGTGCGCGGGAAGGGGATTGATGACAGCTATTCGGAGTCCTCCACTTGGTTCTTCGCCAGCCCGGCTAAGGTCGTCGCCATCCATGTGGATCAGGCCAATGTGCATTGTACAACACAGAATTAACTCCCTGAATGACCCTAATTTGCAGTGCGTTTCATGTAGCTCTTCCGAATCATTTGCAATTATCCGTGTTGTTCGAATTCCTTCGCGCGTAAACATTTGCACATAAAATTGAGCGTGCAATTCCCAATTGTTGTGTCGGTAAATGATAAATATTGTTAATAGCTGTAGAATCACTGGCAAAAGCCGGCCGACCATCCGTTATCAACTGCAGTTTAAAGAACTTCACAGTTCAAAGTGCCTCCTAACAGGCGCACCTTTGGCCCGATGGGAAAACTTTTGGCCGACATTTTGTGGGTGATTTATTAATGTGTAAGCCAATGCAATTTGCCGGCCTTTGACAGATGGCGATAAGCGCCGAGCAGCAGCCCCAAAAAACAGCAGAGAAAATGGAAACTGTCAAAATGAGGCAAAATCAATGACAGATGCAATTCGGTAAAGTTCGCCGGTCCCAAAAACGAACCAGACGCAGAACCGAGTCGCCTCGATCGTATCGTATGCGGCAATTAGCATTTTGTGGCAATGTTGCAACAATAATTTAACGAGCCAGCAGGAGCAGTTCCAGAGAAAATTCGCAAAAAAGGCGAGGTCCTTCGTCGAAGGACAGGATAGGAGAAGGCAGAGAAAAAATTATTTGATTATCCTGCGGCCATGCGCTGTCACAATTTCGCAGACTGCCCGCCGAGCGTGTCGGCTGAGTCCCGATGTCCTTTCAGAGTCCTGGTGTCCTGCAGCAGCGCCACGAAAGTGCCACATCAGCGAAAGTCTGTTAACTTCCGGTTTATGGTTGCAGCAGCTTATGGAGTCATTTCCGCCTGCTCCACCCACGGCTCCTCAGCTCCCATTCATTCGGCTCAGCCGGCAGGACACGGCAGCCAGCTGGCGGTGCCCGCAGACCATTCTATTAAATCATCATTTCCCTCCGAGCCCCTCTACCCGCTCTACCCCCTCCAGACACCCTTCGGCGCACTGCGCTTGCGGTAATTTCTTCGTCCTTTTTTCGGTTGCAAGTGCTTCCCTTAGATTTATAATTAAGATTTGGTTAGCAGCAAATAGCGGCTCTTTTTGAATTTATGCTGCCTTGTCGGGTGGGCAACTGCAGCTGCCCGTTAAGCGGCAATTTATCATATTTTTAGCGTCAGTTCCTAGCAAATTATATGGGCAGCCGCGGATGGGGATGGGCCGAGTCGGTTGGGCAAACTTCTGAACAATTCCGCAATTTAATTACGCTGAGAGGCTCGGCCTGAGAGCCACCTGAGTGGATCTCCAGTTTCATTAGCGGACACCGACCTTTCCCGATATTGAAGTTTCGACACGAGCAGATCAAGATGAGGTGTTCCGCAAATGGGAAACTGATGGGGTTTTAATGGGTCCCCCAGAACCAAAGCAGTGTGGGCTTGATCGAGTTCAATCAGGTGCACTGGGGCCCACAGCGAACAATGTTGGCGATCCGTAGAGCTTTTCTTCTGGGACTGGTCCTCTGTTCAGTCTGCAGATTTCTTGCAGGCCATAAGGTGAGATCTGGCAGACATCAGCACACCGTATTCTTCAATGACCCCCCACAGTCTCTGAATTTTCTGCTCTTCCGGAAGACTGTCACCGGCTACAACCGCAAGTACGTTTCGCTGTACGAGGCAGCGATCAGTGAGGACCGCACTACGATCAACTTCACCCTGAACCTGGCACGGAACATCACAGCGGACATATGGCTGAGGGCCACAATGGGGCAGCGGGTGTCCAAGGGCGGAGACTCCTACAGAGACGTCTTCACCTACAATGTGAACCTCTGCAAGGTGATGGGCAGGGGCAAGGGCAACAGCCTGATCAACTTCTGGCTGAACAACATTATGCGGCAGTCCAATATGCCGCGTAGCTGTCCCCTTAAGGAGGTACCCTATTCTTTCCAATCGAACAGCCTGACCTCACTTTAATATACCCCTGCAGGGCAACTACTACATGTGCAACATCCGCTCGGAGAAGGAGACCATTCCGCGGTTCATCCGCTCGGGCAGCTTCCGGATAGACTCCAACGTCTATGTGAGAGACTGGAACGGCGACAATTTGACAGAAACAACCTTCTACATGGACATCCAAATGAAGTGAATGCAACCAGGTCTGTGTGGAGGGGGCACTGGAAGCCGGCGCAACTGGTCACATTAAAAAGCAATGAATCATTGAAGAGCTCAAATCTCCACTGGCTAACACAATTTCTCACTTCCAATCGGGTAAATCGTTGCACGTGCATTTCGCATAAATAAATTAATGAGTCCTCCAACAAGGACACGGATGCGGACACAGATTTGAGCCCGGAACGTGGCTGGCCGCGCTGCAAGCTGCGATTTATACGAGTGCGCTCCCTAAGCGCAAAATAATTTAAACACTGTCAATAATAGTTTGGGGACAAAGTATTTTTCCACCGACAAGTTGCCCCCGACTCCCCGGCTCGTCCTCGGTCCAGCTCCTCTCGACACGTTCGCACGCGCTCCCAAGGATCCCAAGGATGCCAAGGATGGCTTTCCTCGTCGTATTTGCCATCAATTGCACTTCCGTCGCTGGAGTGGGGGCAGAGAGCAATTTCTTGTATTTTGTCGGAACCGGGAAGAACAAACGCCAGACCAGTGCAGCCGGAGCTTCTTTGAAACAAATGCAGGGGAAACTGTGGAGGAGCGGGGCAGGGGCGGATAACTGAAGAAGTGGCGTCGTGTACTCAAGGAAATTGCCATCATTATACTTGTCGCAGTTGCCCTGCTTTGTGTTAAATAACGTTTAATGTTTGTTTGCCATGAAATTGATTTGCAAAGGGATCGCCTTGGCCTGCCAAGACTTATAAGCTTTGTCCCGGCCCCATTGGTTTTCTATAAATTAAATCATCTGCAAGCCATTCTTTGGCTTACTTCAGAGGCCCCAATTACATGGCTGGTTGGGCGTTTGAACTAATTAGGTAAAGCTCACCTGACTTTCACTCGTTCCCTGGCCCACACTCATTAGTCATCCGACATGCCTGCCGGCGTTGTCAGGACCAGGAGCCGCATGTGGGAGGAGTGTATCCGGGGGATGCGCTGTAGAGGGGCGCAATCATCACCGCACAACCTATAATTATACCAGCGGGACTCCGAACAAATTGGCGAGCACGAGGCCTGGGGCAAATCACTTTGGATGCGCCAGTGTGTAAAAGCACATTATGACCGGACCACCAAGGAAGAAGACCGAGGACGCGGAACACAAAAGGCATCGGGCGGCAATTAGGAAGCAATAAAGTCAAACGCTCCCAACACAAAGTCACATGTTATGCAGACCGTTGGCAGACGATGTCTAATGTATCCTTTCCCTTTGTTTCCTTTACGGTTTCTTTTGCTGCATGCGACATCTGCGATCCCAGTGTGACACTAAGGACATTCGTGCTAAATTGAATGCTCCAATGTCTTCTTCTGCTCCTTTGCTGCATCGATAATCAACGCAAACGTTTTGCCGTGCAACATGTTGCAGCCTTGTTCAGGATATTATTATTTCTCGCCATAAAATTGCTGCTATCATCCGTTGCAGACGCTCCCTGAGCAGTGTGAAGAAGGCAGTAACCATTCGATTATCGCCGCGTGAGTGCGGAAGCTGTTGACATCATCATTGCACTGCGTACACATCCCGATAAAGTTTCAGTTTTTCGTTGCCCCTGGCATGTTATTAATTAATGTGACTACTTTAAGAACAGCGCTTTACGTCGTTTATTGTAGAATTTGAAACCATAGGGTGGTCGAGATGCTAAATGAATATTTATTGGGACTTCCCATCACATCAATCTGTACGAGCTTGAATAACCATAGCTCCATCAAAAAGTAGTGACCACATTTATTATTATATTCTCTAAATTCCATTATTATTACTACATATTATTATAATTTCCAAAATATGGTTGGAATATTGAAAAGCACATAATTTTTATTGAACCTGATCTAACATCTTAACTCCGGTTAAAGGTTTAGTTCATATCCTAAAACAAACTTCTTCGGAATGGCTCACAGTAGAGTTGTCAAATACAAGTTGACATTATTATTTGTGTATTTTTTACACAAAGACTATTTCATTTTCATTTTTTTTAACGATGTATCGCAGGGTATACTATATTCGTCGGAAAGTATGTAACATGTAGAAGGAAGCTTTATCGACCCCATAAAGTATAAACCTTCCGAGTCGATCTAGCCATGTCCGTCTGTCTGTCTGTCTGTCCGTCCGTATGAACGCTGTGTTCTCGGAAACTATAAAAGCTATAATGTTGGGATTAAGTGAGCAGATTCTAAAGATTCTAAGACAACGCAAACTTATTTCAGTAAAGTGCCACGCCTACTCTAACGCCCGCAAGCCGCCCAAAACTGTGGCTCCACCAGTTTTAATGCTAGATTGACCTAAAAAAAATGATGCCACGCCGACTGTAACGTCCACAAGCAACCCAGAAATGTAAAGAAGTCGTGCGTATGAACATTGATATTTCGGAAACTATTAAACCTTAAATGTTGGGATTTCAGATTCGTACGCAGCGCAAATTTGTTACGCATACGACCACTTTAACGCCCTCAAACCGGGAACAAGTGTGGAGCCCACAGTTTTTATGCTAAAAAAAAAATGTAACTGAAATGTATTGATCTCGTTAATACTTAGCGATTGAACTAAAAAAAGTTTTTCACGCCCTCTAACGCCTACAAACCTCCCAAGAAGAAAAGCAATGACCTCAGAGCCAGACAATAACAAATCTATTTATGCAAGTGTGGTTGTAACTAGTTATTCTATTGGATAATTACCAAATTAAGTAATTTGTAAGTAATTTTCACTTTGAAATACTTTATTTACATTGATTATTTGATATTGTCTCAATTGATATGAGTCTAATTGGATAGGATCGCGTCAATCGTCAGTTTCAATGTCTCATCAAACGATTTAGTCCGATACTTGCCGTAGAAGAAGGTTACCTTTCCGCGATATTCACCAGGGATAAGAAACTTGTGGGTCATGGAGCTCCCCATGCGCCACTGGTGCATGTAGTAATGTCCAACCTCAACTGGACAGTTGTACCTAATGTTACCATTCTTGCTCATATCCTTGAACCAGCTCTTAACAAGGCTGTTCTTCACACTCGATGTTGTGGCGCACAAGTCGGTCTTTTGGCTGAACACGGACTGAAAGTTCTTGGCGTTGGCAAGACGTAACAGAATGTCGATGTGGGCCTTGAAGCCCCACTGAATGGGTCTGTTCAGATACATGTCTACATTCATCATGTTGTTAACTATGGTCATCGAGAAGTTTTTAAAATACTTGGGATTATAGCTGCAATTCCCGGTGAGGAACTGTACACTGCGTTCCTAAAAGAAAGCTTTTCTGGAGAGTTTTTAAAATTGGGACTGGAGGATGACTTACCCCCTCGACGAGATCGATTTGGGAAGGCAGTCGAATGAGAACGGACCAGACAAGCAATTTCCACATCTCAGTGCCCACGATGAAACTCAAATGAAAGCCCTCTAAATCAATTACAAACTACGGTCGCGAGCATGATGTGTTTATTTCCAAACCATTAGCCATCGGCATCAGTGCCTCAGATATGTATGACAGCATCGACCGTGCAACTCATTATGAAGTCCTCGGCTCTACCCTTGTACTTTCCAAAAAAGTTGTAGGTCTCCAATCGGTACGATCCACTTGTTATGAACGGTGGCACCAAGCCCTCCCCGAACTGCCAGCCCCTCAGGTAGTAGTGGCTGGCATTCAAGGGACACTGGCGGAGGAAGTTGCCGTAATTGAGCTGGTTCTTGTACCACTTATTAAACAGGTTGATCTTGGCCGCGTTCACAATGTTGCATACGTCGACATTGGTAGAGAAGAGGCTCTGGAAGCTTTTCGAGTTTCCCACTCGAGTGACTACTATGTGACTACTTTAAGAAGAACGTTTTTTGGCTTTTGTTGTAGGATTGGAAATAATAGGGGTGGTTGAGATCATAACTAAATATTTATTGGGACTGACTAGATGTCAACTCGATCTTTACGAGGTTCACTATCCATAGCTTGATCAAAGAGTAGTGACCACATTTAATATTATATTCTCTAAATTCCTTTATTCGTTCTACATGTTATTATAATATACGAAATATTTTAGGAATATTGGAACAAACATAATTTTCAATGAACTTTATCCAAAATCTGCACTCCGGGTAAAGGTTCAGTTCATATCCAAAAACAAATTTCTTAAGCATGGCTCACAGTAGTGTCGTCAAATACAAGTTAAGAAATTATTAATTGTGTATTTTTTACTTAAAAACTATTTCATTTTAATTTTTTTCTAGCGATATATCGCAGATCACTATTTTAATATCCGTTACTCGCAGAGTAAAAGGGTATACTAAACTCGTCGGAAAGTATGTAACTGGTAGAAGGAAGCGTTTCCGACCCCATAAGTATAAACTAGCCGAGTCGATCTAGCCATGTCCGTCTGTCTGTCTGTCCGTCCGTCCTTATGAACGCTGTGATCTTAGAAACTATTAAAGCTACAATGTTGGGGTTAAGTGAGCAGATTTTTAAGATTCTGGGACAACGCAAGTTTGTTTCATAAAAGTGCCACGCCTACTGTAGCGCCCCCAGTTATAATGCTAGATTGTCCTAAAACGAGAAAGGAAGTTAACTTCGGAAAGCCGAAGTTTGTATACCTTGCAGTTATAATTAGTAAATTTAATTCAAAATTCTTTAACATACAAATAATGGTATTCTCAATAGCATAAGATAATATGTCAATAAGAACACCGAAGCTATAATTTTTTTCATATTATTTTCCCACCAATTTTCCGATTGTTCCTATGGCAGCTATATGATATAGTCGTCCGATTTTGATAAAATTAAATTCGAAATTCAAAACTAATTAAAAATGTTATTTCCAAGCGTAGGAGGTTATATGTTAAAAAACACCAAAGATATAACTAAAAAAAAAATTTATTTTCCCATTATTCCTATTGGAGCTATAAGATATAGTTGTCCGATCTTGCTGGTTCCGACTTATATACTACCTGCAAAAGAAATAAGACTTTTGGGAAAGTTTCAGCCCGATAGCTTTAAAACTGAGAGACTAGCTTGCGTAGAAACGGCTGGACAGACGAACATGGCTAGATCGACTCCTTTAGTGATGCTGATCAAGAATATATATACTTTATGGGGTCGGTAACGTCTTCTTCAGTGCGTTACAAACTTCTGCCTGAAATCATAATACCCTCCGCAAGGGTATAAAAATGATGCCACGCCGACTGTAACGTCCACAAGCCACCCAGAAATGTAAAAAAATTGTGCGTATGGACATTGACATTTCGGAAATTATTAAAACTAGAATGTTGGGTTTTCAGATTTAGATTCTTTACCTTCGTACGCAGCGCAAATTTGTTACGCAATTGTGCAACGACCACTTTAACGCCCTCAAACCGCGAACAACTGCGACAATCACAGTTTTGATGCTAAACAAAAATGTATTGGTCTCGTCAATACCTACCGATTTCACTAAGAAAAGTTTTCCACGCCCTCTAACGCCTACAAACTTCCCAAGAAGCAAAGCAATGACCTCAGAGCCAGACAATAACAAATTTATTTATGCGTATGTGGGTGTAAATAGTTATTCTATTGGATAATTACCAAATTAAGTAATTTTGACTTTGAAACACTTTATTTACATTGATTATTTGATATTGCCTCAATTGATATGAGTCTAATTGGATAGGATCGCGTCAATCGTCAGTTTCAATGTCTCATCAAACGATTTAGTCCGATACTTGCCGTAGAAGTAGGTTACCTTTCCGCGATATTCACCAGGGATAAGAAACTTGTGGGTCATGGAGCTCCCCATGCGCCACTGGTGTAGGTAGTAATGTCCCACCTCAACTGGACAGGTGTACATAAAGTTACCATGCTTGCTCATATCCTTGAACCAGCTCTTAAAAAGGCTGTTCTTCACACTCGATGTTGTGGCGCACAAGTCGGTCTTTTGGCTGAACACGGACTGAAAGTTCTTGGCGTTGGCAAGACGTAACAGAATGTCGATGTGGGCCTTGAAGCCCCACTGAATGGGTCTGTTCAGATACATGTCTACATTCATCATGTTGTTAACTATGGTCATCGAGAAGTTTTTAAAATACTTGGGATTATAGCTGCAATTGCCGGTGAGGAACTGTACACTGCGTTCCTAAAAGAAAGCTGTTCTGGAGAGCTTTTGCAACTGGGGCTAGAGGCTGACTTACCCCCTCGACGAGATCGATTTGGGAAGGCAGTCGAATGAGAACGGACAAGACAAGCAATTTCCACATCTCAGTGCCCATGATGAAACTCAAATGAAAGCCCTCTAAATCAATCACAAACTACGGTCGCGAACATGATGTGTTTATTTCCAAACCATTAGCCATCGCCATCAGTGCCTCAGATATGTATGACAGCATCGGCCGTGCAACTCATTATGAAGTCCTCGTCTTTGCCCTTGTACTTCCCAAAATAGTTGTAGGTCTCCAATCGGTACGATCCACTTGTTATGAACGGTGGCACCAAGCCCTCCCCGAACTGCCAGCCCCTCAGGTAGTAGTGGCTGGCGTTCAGGGGACACTGGCGGAGGAAATTTCCGTACTTGAGCAGGTTCTTGTACCACTTCTTGAACAGGTTGATCTTGACCGCGTTCACAATGTTGCATACGTCGACATTGGTAGAGAAGAGGCTCTGAAAGCTTTTCGAGTTTCCCATTCGAGTCCTGAAGTCCAACCTGGCCCTCCATCCTCTGAGCAGTGGCTTGCGCAAGTACATATCCAGGAAGATCTTGTCATTGCGAATGGTAAATGTGAAGTTTTCAAAATAGTCCCGGTTGAACCTGCTCTCGCCGGCTATGAACTTGATGCTGCGTTCCTGGGAGACGCAAGTTGGATCTCGTGATAACCCGCAGCAGTGAGTGACTACCATAGACTACTCACCGACCTGACAGGGAACAGAAATATGGCCAGAATCTCCAGCCTTACCAGCTGCAAGACCCACATGGGCCGAGCCATCTCTGATCACAAAATCAAGGGAACTGTTTCAATAAATGTTTTCGAGTTTGCAAAATATATTAATTATCCAGCCTATTGGAGCCTGACTATCAATTGTAAACTTGGTGATCGTTCGCCACCATAACCCCTCACAGCTTCAGTTCAGCACGGCTTCTACACTGCACTCCACTAGGGGATTGTCCGACTGCTTCTTAAACCTGCCATAGAAGAACGATCCGCCGATTCGGTAGTCACCCAGATAGAGAAAGGAGGGCACATAGTTCGCATCCAGGGTCCAGCCATGCAGGTAGTAGTAGCCCCCCTTTATTGGGCAGCTCGTTGCAAAGTTTCCCACTTTCAACATGGAATTGAACCATCGCCGATAAATCGACTCCTGGGAGCCCTTGATGAGGGCACAGTAGTTCATGTCGTGCTGGTAAACACTCTGATAGGGCTTGCCCTTAGAAAGACGAAACTCGAAGTCCAAGTGCGCCTTAAGGCCCTGCCGCAAAGTGGTGACCAAAATCATGTCCATCATCACTTTGGTTTTGATAATTTGGATGGTAAAGTTGGAGAAAACCGATCTGTCGTACCTGCAGTCGCCGGCCTTGAAAGTCAGTCTGGGGGCCTAATTAGCAGATTCTCAAAAGAGCCCACGAGAAAGAACTCTACGACTTACCACGCCTTGCCGTATGACAGCAGTTACAACGATCCAGCCCAGAACAATGGGCGCAAGCTTAAAGGGATACATCGCGGGATGATGTCAACGCGAGCATTGCAGCTAACAACCGATTTTTGTATATAGCAATTAAAGCCATTTAATGGGCTTGTTGTTCGGTTCAAGTTGCGCGGTAGGTTGATTATTCGGTCAAACGATTACACTCGCACAAATCAGGTTAGACTCTTAACTATTTGATATGCACTGTTGCCTCCACCATGCACTGGACGAGAAACAGCTGCTTCTTGGTGCGGTACTTCCCGTAGTAGACCAAGGCCCTCAGGCGGTAGTCGCCGCTCAGCAGATAGGAGGGCACCAGACCCATGTCGACGTGCCAGCCCTTGAGGTAGTAGTGCCCCTCCGGAACCGGGCAGTTCTCCATGAAGTTGCTGTTCTTGGTTACGCTCTTGATCCACCGCCGGAAGAGCGAGTCCTTGAGGGTCGAGAGCAGCTCACAGTAGTCGGTGTCGGTCTGGACCAGGCTCTGGAACTTCTTGGCATTGCTGAGACGCAGCTGCACGTCAACGTGACCTCGGAAGCCGGCCTTTAGGGCCTGGACCAGCTCGATATCCGCGAAGATTGTGCTGTTCACAGACGTGACGTTCATGGTTCTGAAGAATTTGGAGTTCTTCTCGCACTGGACGCGAGTCAGGCTCACGGAACTGGGCTGCCGGGTACAGATTTATCAGATGTGTTATCTAGGGTAGTCCTTTTAGCAGACCCGTGCTTACCTCTGCCCAGGACAAGAGTACACCGATAAGGAAAAATGCTACTTTCAACATAGGTACTTCCGATCGGAGGTCCGAGTGCAATGGCAATCTGCTCTCAATGGTGGTTTTGTTATTTGATTGCACACGGGCCGGATTCCCTAATTGGTTTTAAATTACTTCGAAATGGCGCTTCATGGTAACTCGTTGTTTCAGATCTGGCTTTTTGCTTTCGCTTTATTTATGAACGCAAGTCAATTGACTGTATCGAATTGTGGACCTAGGTAGCTTTGAGCAGAGCATAGACTTCCAAGTCCAGAAAAAAATCCTCCTGCTTTGACTTGTGCTTCCCATAGAAAAAGTGAGCAGTGATACAATATTCCCCGGGAAGCAAATAGTGTGGAACCAACTGCGAGTCCAGCTTCCAGTCATGCAGAAAGTAGTGACCCGCGGGAACGGGGCAGTTGACCATAAAGTTTCCGTGCTCCAGCATACTGTCGAACCAGCTCTTGAAGATGTTGGCTCTCACCGAGGAAACCACGGCACAGGTGTCCAGAATGTGGGCGAAGAGGCGTTGGTAGCTCTTGCCCTTGTCGAGACTGATCTGGGTGTCGATGAGGACCTTGAGGCCTCGGTGGACCGACTTTAAGGTTGTCATGTCCATATACAATGTGTTGTTCTTAATTTCCAGCGTGAAATTTTCGAAATGCGTTGTGCTGAATTTGCTCTTCCCTGCCTGGAAAATAAATGACGACTTTGCCACAAAAAGAAAAGGGTTGTTTGAAAAAGGTCCTCTAACTTTGGACTAATCAATACTCACTGCATTTGTGATCCTTAATTCGTGAACAAAAAGAAGAAGGCCAACAGTGAATACTTTCAACATGTCCATGCTGATGTCGAGCGTGTAATGATGCTTAAACTAAATTTCCATCCAGCCACCAGCCAGACTAAACTAATTTTAATTGATGGCAACTTGTAAAATTACGGAAATTGTTCTCCGCTTACTTTATTTCAACCACAAAGGCACAGCCCACCACGAAATCTCTGATTTTATTGTTACTCCTTAACTGATTCATGTCAAACTTCACTCGGTACTTTCCTGCATACAAAAATTTTGGGATGTAAAGAGTGTTATAATTGTAGTTCCTTAGGTAGTATACGTTTGGTTCTACTGGGCAATACGTTTTGAAGTTTCCGGCATCGAAGAAGGTTGCGAACCATTTTTTAAAGATGTTATTCCTCTTTTGTGCTAGCATATTGCACATATCCAGAGTGTATTGAAAAATTTTCTGATACTTATTGGAGTTCTGCATGCTAATAAGGAACTCCATATCCATTGTCACACCCGAGACCAGATCCCTTAGCAAGTACAGTTCCAGATTTATCCGTCCATTTTTTACAAGCAGCGTAAAATTAGAAAGATAGCTTCGATTAAACTTTCCACACTGACTCTCCAGCATTATTACTTTGCCCATCTGAAAACGTTTAAAGTTTGCTTTACTAAAGACTTGGAACTGATCTTGGAACATTTACAACGGAAGTGGGCATGATCGTAAGGCCCACGACTATCGCCACAATACTTAAGTCTTTCATGGTGGAGGGATGAGTTTTTACTGAGGTCGACATCAAAAACATTGGGACTTAAATGTTAGCTTCTTATCAATCAGATTATTTTGATTGGAGCTAAACATATTTAAACGGCCATTTTAGAACGTTTATTTAGATTATCATATTCAATGTTACTGCCGTCTATTTTGAATAAAAATCGAAATAGATTGATATCAATTATATCAGTTTTTTTATTTTTCCGTTGGTATCAACTTTTTAACATATTTTTAAAAGGGGTGTTTTCTGATATCTGCTCTAGAATTGAAATTGTGTGATATGATCATGTTTGTTCAGCAGAGCGTGGTAGTCAAAATATTTAACGAGACCAAGTGAGTAATCTGCACATTAAGCGAATACGTTGTATACATTACTTATTTAGGCGAATTTAACTCATTTTATAATTGGAACCATTAGGCCAGCGTGTCAAATTGAGTTCATAGGCATTTAAAAAAAAAATTATTTTACTCTTTTTGCTATTCTCACAGAAGTTTTTGGCTATTGTGAGAAATTTTCTGTTCACTAACTTGCTTTGTATTAAATACTACTACTATTTATACTTTGTATTAAATACTACTGCATATTTAATACTACCTACAATAGGAAACACTGGAAGTGCTAAGTCTACGATGCCATTATAATACGATTTGCATGGAATACTTAAACATATCGAGCATTGAAAACCGCATTTCTAATAAGCTGCACACGGAAATCCCCGCTGGTGTAAAGATTCATAAAAGTCTTAAAAGATGGGTTGTCAGTCTGGATAAGCACGGTCAAATTCCAAATAGCTACCCGTAACCGGTTAGTCAGTAGTATAAGTGGCGATCTGATTCCGCAGATCGTTGTTCCTGGTTAGAAGAAGCGAAGTTATATTTAAACTAGGGAATCGTTTTACCTTTTGATTGATTGTGAGATAGTTTCAAAACTGATTTGATTGATAAATGGAATGTAACCTAACAAATGAAATGCAGACTACATATCATTAGCTCGACAACCTGTCTTTAATTCGGTGGGTAAAACTGTCGAATTGTTTTTCAGGCTTTAAAGCCTTTAACCCGCAGGTTCCTCGGGCTGCAGCGGTACCCACAGTCTTAGTCTCCTGCGAGCATTCAACAAGGCACTCAGTCATTCGTGGGGCTCATCCTAGATGCAGTCAACGTGTCTATGTTTACCCAGCGCAGGGCCCCACCCGAATCCCCGATGCCGCATTTATGTGCACGAACCACTGCAGAAAACAATTGCACGTAATTCTGCTTACGCCGTTTCATTGCAACAATGCTCGGAAAAGGCAGACAAAAAACCGACCTGCCTAGCCATTTGTTGGCGTTTTCCTTTTTTCTGAATTTTCCCCTTGCCTTCCTGCGGTTGCGACAGACTGATGGCCAGACGGAGTGACAGAGCGACAGATGGAGGGCTGTCCGCCGGGGTCGGCGGGGTCAGAGGTCGCCCTATGCGCTTAATCAGAATCGGGTCTGTCGAAACTAAGGCGCCATCCAGCATTGTCTGTGCCTACTTCCTGGTCCTGGTGTTGGCCAAATAAATGTCTTGCCTTCGCTCTTCTTGCTCCTTTTGTCTTCTGTTTGTCCCTCGTTCAGCTTTCACTCCGTGACTGACTGCCTTTCCCCTTTCTCCTTTCTCCATTCTCCTTCCCCCTTTCCGCCTGCATATTGCATTTATTTACATAGGCCCGGCCTGACTTTTGATTTTAAGCTCTTTGGCTCTTCTAACTCAATTCCCTCTCGGGGCTTTAGTCCTTGCAGCTGTCATGGCGCCAGGTACCAGTGTTTGTGCGGCTGTGATTGTGGCTGTGTGCTGCCTTATGTATTTACGGATGCAGTTACGTGCCCTGCCTGCTGCGGGCTGTGCAAATAGGACACTTGCCCCTTCTGTAGGTCGCCAGGATGCAGACTCGGCCCATGACCATCGGCACAGTCCTTATGTGTGACTTTTGCTTCTTGAGCCATCCGGATTATGTGGGCTGCCCTAAGAGAAGCTCGTTCTTTAATGCTAGCAATATACTTGGCAGATTTAGCCCAATGACATGCTTTGTGTTAATGATTATTTCTACAGGCTTGGAATATATACATTGAGTTGACTTTGCTAAGATTACTTTCACGTAGAGATAATACTTATGTCTCAAGCGGTTAAGATCGAACCTAGTTCCTGCGAGTCTGGGATATGACCCCATAGATGCTTCCATTCTTTGGAGAAATCTGATTGCCCCATTCCCGCAAAAACTATAGAAAACGCCTCGTCGACGATTTCAACCACAGGCTCTGATTTAGCCCGACAACCCGACCCGTCCTTCTCCCCGGCTCCTTACTGAGCGCTCTCCTGCCACTCCAACTGAAAACGGCAATCAAAAGTGCAACGGAGGAAGACAATTTTCACACTTGGCATGAAAGAAATATATTTTGCTTGGCAAATATGCTGACCTGACCCCTCAGAGCAAACAAGCTGGCAGTGCAGTGGCACTCGTGCGACTCGGTCGAGGGAAACGTCATCATAAATGGCCAGGAAGGACTCTGAAGACGGCAGGAGCAGCAATCAGAGGCGCCTGGAAATATGCAATGCGAAAAATCAACACAGCACAGCGATGGGAACGACCCCAATTACCCTCGATTTGCAGTGTGAATGGGAAAGGAGTGAAAAGCAGGAAAAATCCCTGCATATTTACAGGCGTTGGCACGAAAATTTGTCACCTAGCAGAGCAAACACCTCCGAATCGAGCCCGAGTGCAGTGCCGGAGTGTGGGTGGGGTGTGGGTTCTCGTGTAATCGAGCCTACAGATATGCAACCAACGAGTATCCCAGTAATCGACACTTGGGCGCGGCAAACAGGACTCCGAACCGAACTTTCCTCGATTCCCTGCGCCGCGTTTGCGCCTACCGGCATGCAGTTGTAGGGGCAGAGTGCAGCGCCCGCCTGGAAATGTGCAACGCTCTGATTGGCCGACGCCGGCCGTGCTCATAAAGTTTTCAGGAGCGGTTCGGATTGGTCCAGGCCCCGGCTAAGCGCAGCTCCCAGTGCGCATGGGCGGCGAGAGAAAGTGAAGCGGAGGTGCTCAGCAAATAGAAGGAGCGCCCCACAGTATGCAATGGTATTTTATTTTCATCCTGGCTGGTTCGAGGGTAGTGTGCGTGCTGTGTGTGTATGTGGGGCGATTAAAGCTCCGTCCGTGGTGAAAATGGCCGGGGAATCGCTCTGGAGTGGTGGTGGTTTTTGCAACAGTCACTGCACGCGTGTGTGTGAACTAATTGCATTGGAATGTTTTTGTCTCGCCGCCCTCGATATTGTTGTTATTGTTACTGGGTGTCTGTATTTGCATTCGGTTTTCGGGTGTTTGACATTGATTGCATTTGCAATTTGTATTATTGGGGCAGCACGAATTACTTGGCTATTCATGGAAAACCTAAGCTTAAATGCAGCTTCGGAGCGGAACATTTTGGAATTTAATTGTATTAACACTCTTTATAGTGCATTTCGGATCTCTGCTCTCCTGTTGCATTGGTAAGTGTCATTGTGACACTTTAATTCAATTAAACCTGCCTTGCCTTCATTTTAATGTTTCAACCCCAAGTAATACCCTTGGGCAAGCTTTTGTGTAGACTTCGCCTTCCATCTCTCTTTTGTGCTGCCACACTCTCGTTCGACTGATTTTCTTTCGTCCTTTTAGGTTACTTGCGTGAAGTCTACACAAAGTGGGGTCAAATTCGCCGTGATTTGAAGAGAATCGAAAGCTTTCATACATTGCGAATAAATATTCATAAGTAAAGAACTCAAATCATAATTTAATTTGGTACTATGGAGCAACTTCAAGAACAGCTTCTAATTTATAAGAATTATCACCGATTTTTGATAGACTTTGCTATCAAAAAACTGGTGACGATCGGACCTTCAACATACATAAGTATATATTATATTAACTTTTGTATTGATCTACTAATGAAATAAACTTTCTAAATTTGTCTCATTCGGCACGCTTCATCAAAATCGTACAGCTAATTGCCTACACAGGCATGTTGACGAATATTGACATGCGGCGTGACGAAAGCAAAAAATGTACAACGTATATTTAGTATTTAGTGGATCGCAAATTAAATTTAATTGATATCTCAAACCGATTTTGTTTTAAAGTTTGTTTTCAAGATAACAACATTTTGTAGGTCTCTTATTAAAAACCACCGTTATATACTTTATAGGGTCGCAAACGCTTCATTCTAACTGCTATATAATTTCCGACGAATATAATACACCCTTTTCCCCTAACCAATACATTTTCCTCAAGTCTTGTTATGCGTACCTGTACCGCTTTAGTAACTAACATGAGATTATTATTCTATACTCTACATGCTGTGCGTAAGGACCGAATTTGTAGTGCCTAGGCTAGAGCTTTTTGGACTGACCCCAGCGTAGCATCCCTTTATGCAGTTCTTGAAATAAATTTCTGGTTGTGCACAGCAACACCAAAAAAAAGTAAACACGTGTAGTTTGCTTGTGCCTTTATCAACTGTTATTTTAATTTGCACTGTTAAGTTGACATTTGCGGCTTACTGTAAATCTTTTCCATCATAATTTCGTTTTTCTGTCTGCCAAATGACATTTATTAACACTGTGCTACAGCTAAAATGTACCTCGATGAATTCTTACAGATCTTATTGGCTTTGAAAACCAATTTTCAAATGTATGCTCGAAAAAATATGCTTACACACGTATTCAGAGAAAAATGAGGTCAGAGTGGGAATAACTCTGTATTTTGCTAATATTAAATAACAGGTGAACGGATTCTTGGTTTGTAAGTAAATCAAAAAATTTAAATGGTCCAACTTTTTATCTTTCGAACAATTTTTTCTACCTGGCCATTTGCTTGCGGGTATTCGTATGCCCAACATTGTACTTTAACATACAACGTCTTTACATGTACTGGGGGAAAATGCTACACGTTTTAGTCATTGATATGGCTTACACGCTTATGCTTGGTGTTGGAAACCAATAAACCTTTGCAATAGTTTCTAACATTTTGTCTCCCCGTATAAAACCGATTTCTTTTTGGTTTTTAAAGGGTATCATCTCTTTTCGAATAACTTATGCTCATGTTCCTCTAACTGTTTCTTCATCTTCTGAACTTTTGGGTTCTTGGCTTGGCAAATAACTAGATTGTCTTCAATGAATTTCATTCCACTATTAAAATGTTTGTACACCCGCTGAGGGTGTCAACGTGTTGCATTCTGTTTCCCTTATATTTTCTAAAAAATAACATCTAATTTAATATTTGGTATGATAGCAATTATTCTTTAAGGTATCTGTCAATCGCTTTGGCATATTGGCTATAATTTTTTTGATGTATTCCGACCCAATTTTAGTCCACTCTTCCTGAAGACGTTATTTTAAGGCCGATATGGACGATATAGGCGTTTTCTCAATGAGAATTGAGATCAGAATTGAGACCAGGTGATTGGGGAGGCGTTTTCAATACTTTTGGGCAGTTATACAACAACCAGGACCTTACATCATGGGCCTTGTGCTTCAGGTCGTTGTCCTGATACAACTTAAAGGTGTTGCCAATGCCCATTTGCGCTACCGACTGCTTTAAATTTTCTTTTAAAATTTTAAGGTTCTGGTCCTGGCTCATTATACCATCTATAAACACCAGATTTCCCACTCCTTTTGTGGAAATGCAACGCCAAATCATAGCACCTCCTCCGCCGTGTTTTACTGTTGGGCTTAACCGTAGTCTTGCCGTCACTGCCGAATAGGTTAAGTTTGCTCTCGTCCAAGAAAATGACATCGTCACACCAGCTTTGGTCCTTTTTGGCGTACTCCTTGGCAAAATTTTCCCTCAGTTTCTGGATGCGCTCAGCCAGCAACGTCTTCTTTCTAGCGACTCTGTTGTTGTACCCATGTTTTTTTATGGTACGACGAACGGATTGCGTTGATCGGTCTTCCCGTGGTTCGGTCTTCAAGTCGCGAGCACTAAGTCGAGGGTTTTTCTTGACCTTTCGAACTATTTCAGCTTCTTCGCGATCAGTCATTTTTTTGGTAGTCCTTTTTGCTTTATTGACTCCACTCTTCCCTCATTTTTGAATCTCCGGACAATGTCAACGACCTTATTTGGATTCATTTCCAGGATATCTGCAGTTTCCTTGTAAGTCTTGCCCTCTAGATGCAACTGGAGAACAAGTTTTCTCCGCTCCAAGGTTGAATTTTTACTTTTGCGACCCATTTAAAATTCGTGGCTAAAACTTTATGTTTGCGGCTTGTTTGGTGTCAACAATTGTCGGTCAGATGTTGACTTTTTGGGTAAACACATTAATTGCGCCAATTTTTGGCCATATGGAGCTGCCACAGGGATTTTTACTCGACTTTCGAATATAGAGCTTTTTCTTGATTTTGTTTGTTTTTTCGTTAAATATCAAAAAAAGTATAAAAAAGTAAAGAATTTCCCTCCTTAGTCTTATACATTTTATTCGTGTTTGAAGTTAAAAAAAAAACCGAATATTATTATTATCTAATGCTAACTTAAAGTTTTAACTTTGGTGGCGAGCGATGTCAGTAAAACACCGAATATTAATGGGATCCACTGTAGAAGAATCTAATGTTTCTTTCTAAAATTTTCAGTTGGCTTTTAAGCTTGAAGTAGTTTTCAGAGATGACCTGCACCTTTATTTCAGAGGATATAACATTTGTTTTGGGGAAAGATATTGGGCTACCAGTGTCTATAAGGCATGCGGTAAGTAATGGCGTTTTGGAACTATTGGAAATATTTGTATGTGACTTACGTAATTATTTGCATTTGCGCTCATACGCTATGGGCACTGACCAACAAAGTGTTCAAACTTCCCACATGCGTAGCAGGATCCGTGCTTCCTTTTCGGTCCAAGGCAATCTTTTTCGTAGTACCCCTTTAAATTGAAGTTGGCGAACCGGAAATTCTTCGTCTCCGCAAGATGAACGTTGCGAAGAATTGATTTCCTGCTTTTGTTCAGGAAAACAAATACCAGATAAAGCTTTTAACATCTGCATCGGTTCGGAGAAACATTGTATGCGAGCTTGGTCGCGCAGTCATGGTTATGGAATTCCTTCGATGATGTCTCAAAAAGCTCTTCATTGATGTTTATGTCGTTGGAAAGCATAATTTTCTTCTCGAAGTAAGAAGCGAACCTTTTTCCTAGACGCCCTTCGACATCATATACTATGTTTATGCTAAAGATTACATGATTTCTTAAAAGCGTGAAATAAAATTTGCTCCTGTTTATGCGACACAGCCGAATTAATGCTTTTTATCAATCTCAGCTGACAGAGATGCCGGACCGGTGGATAAAGGTGTTAGCGATTATAAAAGCGATTATTTTTTTTCGATTCGCATGAAATAATATTGCTTGTATTAAAGATAAAGTGTGTGCAAGCCAGTATAACATTTTTTTACCGTTCAAATAAGAGATGAAAACTAGTTTCCATTGGCACTGAATGAACAAAAAATTTGTTAAATGTAAGGTGTTTTTATGTATTTATATCGATCTGGCAACTCCGATAATTATATAGAGTTACCGGAGTTTAATTCTGACCATTTCACGCTTTCAGGTTGAATTCATAGTCAACATTTTTCTTGTGTTACCGAATTCACGAAATGGCGTTTATGCACACACGAATCGGCTGAAATTGCGAAATGAAAGCGTGAATTCGGCATCGCATAAACACAGTAATAGTTGAAAATTCCAGGATCAACTGATCACAGAGACGGTCTGTCGGCTCCGAAATGCGCATGGCATTTGCCTGCAGCCAAATTAGCGCCTTTCCCTTTAGTTTGGCAATAAGGAGCATACGCACACCAAAAGAGTCCAAGTTGTACACCTGCGCGATGATTTACTGTTGTGTGACCCAGTTACGGGCACAAAAGTTGCCGTCGTAATCCATTATGACTTCTTTTGCCAGTGCTTTTTGTTGAAGATTCGAGCCGTTTGATTACATTGGTAAAATGGCGCTGATCATCACTGTTTGTATCGTGCTTTCCAATACTGGATTCACCGATGTCGATGTTATCCCTGGCGCTGTTAGCGCGGGGGCTGTTAGTGCCAACAGCGTCTATGAAAGCGCAACTGTTGCCGGAGTTTTCAAAGTTGCTGCCGATGACGTCATAAACTTACTGAACATGATTTAGTTTGTCCCTGGTGACGTCAGCGATCTCCACCTCAAGTTGTTGAACTACGTCCTTATTTGCGTCGAGTTCGCGGCGTATTTTCTACTTTCGACATCCATTAGAGGAAGGTGCTTTATGCGGATATCGTTTACTGCTTGTGGCGTCATTGTATGGGAGTCGAGCCAAAATTCCTGGCAGGGTTGTCGAATTTTTGTTTAAATATCACATCGATGATATTTGGTTTTTAAAAAAATATCAAGGCATATTTGAAAATATCAATTTAAAATATCGATATATCGATGATTTTTAATATGTTTTCATAATATTTAAATTTTAATGGAAGAGGACATCACAGACTGCTAATTTAAAATTCACAGCGCACAGTACCCTTAATATTTTGCTTTAAAAAACAAAATATGAAAAAAATTCAAGAAATCGAAAATTTATATCAAATCAATTTCATTTTTTTTATTAAGTACAAGAAATATATTTTATATGCAATAATAACGAATTTAAAAAACATTTCCTTTTGAGAATCAAACCCAGTAAAAAACTTTTTTGCGCTCATTTTTTTGGGTTTTGTCGGCTTTGGCTAAGGCTTTAAAGTGATCAACAATTAAAAAGGACCAAAATATAATTTACAAATAATAAAGATTTTCGATATTTCGGAATTAAAAAAAATATCGATATTTAAAATTAATAAAAAATATAATTTCTGAAAAACAACGGTAGGGTCGGGGGAGTGGGGCTTTTCGCGCTTTGGATTACTCCTCTCTCCCTTCTGACTTACAGTGCATTCATATAAACGAAGAGAAAGAGACGGAAAATCGCTTACCCAGTGTTGAATAGGACAGACAATTTGTGCACGTATGTAATAGCGATAAAAATCTTTCTGTTTTCACTCTCGTATGGCGAAACCCGTGTGCCTAATGCGATTTTTCTCGAATCCTCGAAGGGTATTTGATAGTCGAGACTGTGGACTATAGTGTTCTCTCTTGTTTTACATAAAGTAAATCAATACCAATTGTTCATACCTCAAAACATTTCGTTTTAATTTAAGAACATTTTTCTTAATTCTAGACTGTTTTATTATTATTAAACTTACTAGTTGCTTATTAAAACATTGGGTTTTAAGAGTTATATTTTTAGCGCCATTCCATACACATAGTTTAATACGATTTTAATTGTGGTGTTACTATTTTCGGTGTAGTGGGTAGTGTATGAACATTTTTAAAGTCCCACGCCTACACCCCCAAACGTTTCACATTTCGATATTTACGGCGTACCAAAAGACATTACTTACCACTCATACGCACTGTTGCCGTTCATCGAACATATTATTTTCATACATATGAACTCGACTTAAATGGTTCCGTGTTTAAGAAATCGAACTGTTATCGCAGTTTTCTATTCATTTTTATTTGTCTTTTTCTATTGGCTTTGATTTTCACGTGCGTTTGCTTTTCTCTTTTGTATCGAAGTGTGACCGTTCTCCGATCTTTACAATATCCTTAGCTTAATATATTAGCTTAACTCAGTTTTACATTGAATCGGAACAACGGAATTGGTACATAGTTGCGGAAGTTCGCATGTAAATGATATTAATACTAAATAGTCATCGCCATTACACATTATTCTATTAACCTATTTAATAAACTGCTAACAGTAGTAAACTTTTTTACCCAAAAATCTAGTTTTAGGACTTATTGGCCTATCATCAACTATTTTAGTGACCTTACATGAATACATGTAGTATAAGTAACTTTAAAGGGAACATTTAGGCCGTTAGGACAGGCTTAATTATTAATCAAAAAACATATGTTGCGTCTCTTAAGAGATATGACTTACTAATAAAATGATAAGAAAATTAAATTTTTCTGGGTTAGAAACGAAGCTAAAAAAAGAAGGCGATTTCTAGTGGGGCTCGGAAATGTCTCGATTACTGTGTTGTAAAAAATATATATACAAAAAAATATTTACTGTCTTACCGAAAACTTAAGGAATCAAATATTTATCACTTTGTACTTTGTTTTTTACTACATTTTTAAAGAAATTCCTAAAAATCCAGCCTAGCTAAGTAATAGGTATCTGGTATTCGAGACACCATGGTTTAGACTATGTACAGTTCTCTCTTGTTCGTCAGGTATTACTTCCAGTCAGAGACTTTCTTTCTCTCAGTGTCTACGGGAAAGCTCCCACTTAATGCATAAGCTTGAAACTTACTGCGAAGAGTGTGTAGAGTTCCGAGTGGGAGGGATGTACTTGTTGCCAGTGTTGTTGTTTGCGGCGAATTCGGAGACGCAACATGTTTGATGGTGACTTATCTCAAACGAAATGCTGTTGCATACTGGACCACGAGAATAAATTGGAACTAAGGGATATTTTTAAATAGCCCAGTGAAGTCGCTAATGCAAACAAAACCTATAAGAATTGTTTTGCATATTTATTTAAGGTTGCATCGCCGCGTTGTTAGATGTGTTCCAGGGGCATCCATCGACGAGGTGCAATCTTCGTTTATTTGCCGAAACTTTTACTGTTGCTGTTGCTGCTGGGGTCTCTACTTCGCAGCTCAGTTGCCTCCTTATTTGCCGGCTAACAGTTCGGAGAGGTCCTCGTGCGAATTCGTCGTCTGCAGCTTCGCCTCGTCCTCGGCTGCCCCAAGGACTCGTGCAGTTGGATAGGTTCGTGCCCGTTGCACAATTCGCCAGCGATGGCAAGCTTAAAATTTTCGGAATGCGTTAAGGATCAGTTTTGCGCGAATTACGGTCATGAAAGGTTGCTACCGACGAAGAGCCGGCGTCCGAAACAAACATTTTCAAAATAACATTTCCCAGAGTCTTCCGTTCTGTGCGTGAGTGTACGGTCCGCGAATTTGAGTACGTCTTGAGTGCTTGAAAAAGCAATGTAAACATATCGCCTATGAAAACTGACCTAGCCCAAGAAACGTTGAGGAAGTAACTGACCTAAGTCAAGCTCGATAAAACGATACCAGGATTTGGACAATATAAATGAGGAACAGAAAACCTTTAAATACATAGAGATAGAGTAAACTAGTATAAGGCTGGTGACGACCACCAAATAGTTTTAGAACAGATAAAAGTGCTAGTAGTTCTTAGTCTTTTGCACAGCTTTTTGTTAAATCATATCAGTTAGAATTGCATTGTGTATCCTAGACATAATTAGATTCCTTGGACGGCTTAACCAAAAAAAGCTAAAAACATTTCCCAACATCGCTCGCTTAAACTATAAATGGTTGTGAAATGTAGTAACGTAAATATCGAAATGTTTGAATAGAACCTTGAATAAAGCATTACATTTGAATACTACTCGCGTTTTCTGATATATTTTAATAGATTAGCTAAGCTTACATCTATAACAATACTTTTTCGGTAAAAGACTGTAGTTCTTTGTTCAGTACTTACACATTAATAGTGAGCAGTGAAAAATATCGAAGAATTTCCAATTTACAAACGGAATAAGTGCTGGAAAATGTGAAAAAATTTTGAACCGATTTAAATAACGTGGCAGTCTTGAGTTAAAGAAAACTGAATTAATGGTAAGCCAAAAGTTTTCGATTATATTAATTCAACTCTTTAAACACATTTTATAGGCACTTTAGATTAAGTAGGCTTAGTAGATTATGGATATCAATAAAGGAAATGCTGTAGGTTGTGCAATTGCTTAAACTGGGATCGGAATCACTCTGTAGCCGTATTTAAAAGATCATATCGAATACTGCCCCTCCATTCATGTTTTCAAGCTCGTCTCTTTCTCCTCTTCGGTACAGTGATCTTCCACTGCCAATTCTTTTATATAGAGAGTAGAGTAATATAAATTATTTATTGGTTCAAATTATCAGGAAGTAACTCAGTAAGGTCTCGTGAATTTCAAAAAGTTAACTTTGCTACCGTTTGAACTTGGCTGTACGTGACTATAAAAACGGATGTCCAGCAGCCAAAATTGTGACAATGGAGCTCAAACGGCTTAAAATCATATTGATTTTCTTGCCGCCTATTCGACACTTCAGATTCAATTAAAATTTTTGGACTAAAATTGCTCTTTGCCAGTTGGTCAAGTGCAACATCGGCAGTTTTCGCAGTCAGCGGGAGGACAGGGTGCGGAATTGAGGGCTTGGGACAGCTGCTAAACAAACGCCAATCCAAGCAATTTCAGAGTTGACTGCATTGCAATGGGCGGCTCAAAGGGAGGAGCCCAGCATGCACTGCAGGAAAGTGATTTTTGCAGTGATCCGAGCCCAAATCCGAATCCGCTTGTGTGAAGTGAGTTGCATAAATGTGCAAGCTGTTCAAGTGATTTCGAGTGAAAGACTCTGAATGAGACGTTGTCTGGCATCGGCTGCGGATCCCGGTCCTTCGACCGTATCTGCCTGCATTATTTTGTTGCATACTTTGCTGCGTCATTAAACCAATTGATGAACCTGAGCAGGAGCGGTGGTGGGGGACTAACGTGTTTATTACGCTTACCGTGCCGTAAGTGGAAAATCAAATTTAAATTCCAGCAATGCTTGCTAGTTGAAGTCCTCTCGAGTGGTTCTTTTGATTAGGCTGCTAAACATGCAATAAAAGCCGAAGAGGGTCGGCTGAAGTGCGTTAACAGTTCTTTAATATTAATTTCAAAGCAGATATCGCAGTGGTTTTTACACATTGTGCTGATGTATGCAGGCAGGACGCTGCTGAAGTCAAAACATTTCATTAAAGGCAGTAACGAACACTGAAAAAGTACACAAAAGCAGCTGAAAACAAAATGTTGACAAAAAGCGTAAAACACACAACTCAATAGTGCACAAAATGAAATGAAAACAAGGAAGAACGCTATAGTCGAGTACCTCGACTATCAGATACCCGTTACTCAGCTATATGGAGATATGCAGGCAAAGCGAGATTAAAATGCGCCACCTACCGGTGGTATACAGATTTAAGCGTTATGGGCGTTAGAGTGGGCGTGGCAAATTTTTTTTGGATCAATCGATAGGTATCGACGAGACCAATACATTTCAATTAAAATTTTTTATCTAGCATGAAAATTGTGGGCGTCACAGGTTTTCGCGGTTTGTGGGCGTTAAAGTGGGCGTGGCAAACTTTTTTTGGGTCAATCGATAGGTATTGATGAGAACAATACATTTCAGTTAAAATTTTTATTCTAGCATCAAAACTGTAGGAGCCACAGTTTTGGGCGGTTTGTGGGCGTTAGAGTGGGCGTGGCACTGTGCCGAAACAAACTTGCGCTGCGTAAGAAGCTCAGGAATCTGCACGCCAAATCTCAATAGCCTAGCTCCCATAGTTTCCGAGATCTCAGCGTTCATCCGGACGGACAGACAGACGGACAGACGGACAGACGGTCAGACGGACAGACGGACAGACGGACAGACGGACATGGCTAGATCGACTCGGCTAGTGATCCTGATCAAGAATATATATACTTTGTGGGGTCGGAAACGCTTCCTTCTGCCTGTTACATACTTTCCGACGAATCTAGTATACCCTTTTACTCTACGAGTAACGGGTATAATGACGCAACATGCAAAGAGCAGAAACAAAACAAAGACTTGCAACAAACTCGGAAAAAATGTAACCAAACCGACTGACCAGCGAACTGAAAGACCCACCGACAGACAGACCATACAAATAAATACGCAGTCAAAGGCAATCAACGTCAGCCGGCAAGGCACGGAAGGCGGGAAGCCGGGAAGTTGGGCAGGCAGCTCGCTCCCCTTGACAACTACCGATATTTGATTTGAAAACATTCCGAAAAACGCTGCCCAAATGCATCCGCCCTTCTATTTTGAATGCTCGTCATCGCCATCAGCCCCATTTGGCTCCAAGGATCGCTGCAAATAAATAAATGGCAGCCATTGGCACAACAATTACAATCCGCTGCAGACATTTCGTTTTTTGCACTCCTTTTTTCGGTTATTTCTTGTTGCCGCTTTGTCACTTGATGTTTTAATTGGAAGGCAACATTTTATTTAAAGCCGATGTGCGTTTTTAGACTTTCCATAACCAATTCTAAATGCGCGGTTGATGGATACAAAATTTGACCTTTAAGACGATAACGCCCGATTCTGATCTACACATGTACATTACAATTACATTTATACTTAGTAAAACCCATTTGGTCGATAATAGCCGTTCCTCGGTTGTCATGAGTTATATGTCTATTTGTAAAATAAAAATGGCAATCTGTAAATATTTTCCTATTTGATAATATTATATTGTAAATATAACTTGGGTGGCACGGTAAATCTCGATTAATAGTCGTATATTTTAAAACGAAGTGTTGTCGATTTTATAAATATTTTCCAAATTATTTTCCTAATGGAAAATGGTTTGTACAAAAACTATACGCTGTAGTCAAACTTTTACCGAACCAGGTTTTAGCAAAAGATTTATAACTCATGCTTAAGCAAGATTTTGCCTCTTAAGTTACCTATACGTTTTGAAATATTAAAGTTTTTCTTAACAACAATCATGCATTATTAAGCTGAACTGTAAAAAATTTGAAATCATGTGTTACCTATTCGTTAACAAAACTTGGTATCCATCTTGCAAGGTAGATTTTAGCTGAAATGAAGACAAATTTTATCTCGCAAAAATAAAAACAAAGCTGCCTAAAGGAGGGAAGGAAGAAAAGGCACTTTAGAAGTGGATAACGAAACACCGCGAATTCTTCAGATAGCTAAGGTGACTTATGTGTGATACCAATTATATTGGGCATAGCTTCAGCTTTAACTAACCTTCCAAGCTAATATTAATTTGAATGGGCTGATAACTTTTATTTAATAATAAAAATAAACCTTTATAACATTTAATTGAAATAATCATATTTTTAAAAAGTAATGCAATATTTTACCATTAGCGTTTGTCAGAAGTAATGAATTCTTTTTACATTGAATTCGAAAGTAATGAGTTGTTTTGTCATTGGCATTCATTCTTTGAAAAGTAATGCAATGATAAGCAATTATAATTATTTTTTTGGAGAGTAATGCACTGTTTTTCCATTAGAATTACTTATGCTTTGATATTTCATTTTGAAAAAGTAATATTGCATTTTTATTAGCACTACTTTGTCGAAAGAAATTAACTATTTAGCATTACATTTTTAAAATTTATTGAACTTTGTCAAAAGTAATTAATTACTAAGATTTAAATTTTTGAAATGAATTAAAAAGTGGTGATAATGCTTGTAGACACAACACTGCTTTCAAACGCCATCGGTTGAAAAGTTATGAATACATTTTAGTCGACGTCATTTTTGATAAAATATTTTCATTCTTTTCGAGACACTTTATTGCACATTGGTCACTCGCGAGATTTTTGAATGTAAGTATTTTCCGAACCGAAATCTCATGCCAAACGCGTACCTGTTAAAAACTTGACACAGCTGAATTTTAAGATGATAATAATATTCTGTGAACCAATAAAGAGCAACATTAAATTTACATAAGTGCTGTCTTTCGCGACAGTAAGCTATAACCGCAATTTAGTAGGCTGAAGAATGTTTTAACAAATAAAACAAAAAAATCTATTCCATTTTATATAAAAAGATTGGTGGCCAACGAGTCCAATTATATTTAGAAAAAATGTATTTTTTAACCAAATGCAATTTGCAGCGCAACATTGTTTGAAAGCTTTGCATTGATTTGCAAATGGTGAAGTAAAAAGTTAACGCCAAAAGAACAGAACAACATTCAAGTGAAACCACTTTCATGGTAATGACTTTTTATTTACAGCTACTATGTCCAACCAAACGTTTCTTACTGTCCTTACCCCATTCTTCCCTATAACGGTTTTAATTAATTAAAATTAGGAGTCAGAGATGCTGACCAGCTTCAAATTGTTTATAAAAAATGTAACAAAGTTGAACGTCTCTATATATTTCCTAAAAATCAAATCAAGGGTTGCTTTTTCTGGATTTTTATTTCAATTCAGTTTGCTTCAGTTTTTGTCAGTCGCCTTATTAAGTAAGGTCTTTTCTTTCTTAAATTGTGAAGTTTAAATATGTGGTAGGGAAGTGTAGAGTAAGGTGACGAGTAGGGTAATGTGACGAACACGTCAAACTTCATATGTGACGTCACGTCGAAAATACCAAATAATTCGAGTCGATTTCTCTTATCGTGCCGGCAACGTATTCACAAAAAAATATTAGGAGTTCGCATAATTTGGAGCCAATATTAAAAAACCAATTCAATTTATCTGTGTTTCAGCAGTGCCGGAGCAAAGATTTGTGGAAAAGCAAGTCAGATAAATAAATATACAAGTATTAAATGATCTGTAGTAACAGTTCTTGGTACTTTGTGATTTTTTCCTTTGCGCCTTATGAAAGTGGCACCATCATATTTTCAACTGTTCCTTGTAGGGTATGGTGTCAAGCATTTTGTAGGGTACGAAGATTTTATATTTTTGGCGTTTGCTGACATTATATTATTGTTAGTTTATTTTCTACAGCCAATAACTACAAAAACATTTTTTTTTGTTTATTTCGATCGGACGACTATATCATATAGCTGCCGTATGAACGATCGGAAAATAGCTTCGGTGTTTTTTGACATGTTATCTTATACTATTGGGAATATCATTTTTTGTATTTTTAAATTTAATAATCATCGACTTGCCGAAGCTAGCTTCCTTTCTTGTTTATGCTTCAATTACCTTGATTAACAAATGCTTATCCGCGGGTGTAAAATTACATTTAATACATATTTTTTATATTCTTTTTGAAAGAACACATGTCCAACTGAGAATACGCGTTGATTGACACCTCATTTGTTAAAAATCCAAGGATCCGTTTAAAAGTTATTCCAAAAGCGAGATTTTGGGGGACTTTCCAAAATATAAATGTTTGTATGTGTGTTTCAATAAATACCTTTTTGGTTTAAGTTTATAGGCTTATAGTTTCTAATAAATTAATGCTACAGATGTGGATAATTAATGTGCTAAACACGCTGCCTTTGCTTAAATTCTCTAAATACAGAAGATATAAAGTTACAGCAAACACTTTTTATAACAACATTTTGCCTATTTTCGCAAAACTGGTTCAGACGACTTATTTTTAAAATTCAGACTATATAGCAATTGAGATTCCTCAACTTTTAATAAACCAACACTTTTTGTCATTAAAATTACCGTTTGGAAGTTATTGAGCGATATGAAGTGGAACCCGTTTCAGTTCAATAGGACAAACATTTCATGGTTACCTTTAATGCCCAAAACTATGCAACATTAATTTGATGACTCAAAATTCTTATTAGACATTTGTATACCCTTGCAAAGCGTATAATAATTTCAGTGAGAAGACTTAAAGTATACATATTCCTAACCAGCATCACTAGACGAGTCCTTCCGTCTGTCCGTTTCTACGCAAACTAGTCTCTTAGTTATAAAGATACCGGGTTGAAACCTTCCCAAAAGTCTTAATTTTTCTACAGGTAATATACAAGTCGGAACGAACTGGTTCGGACAACTTTAAAGCTATATATATATTCCTATAGCTCCCATAGGAATATCAAAAAAATATTTTTTAAGAATCAATTCTACTCACGGAAATATCATTCTTTTAATATATCAGATTTTCAGATTTTCGGATGACTTTACCTTATTGCTGCTATAGGAAAGTTAGGATTATAAATGCCAAAATAATACAAGGCCCGTTATATTTCGTTTTCGGACAACATATACGGTAGTGAATTAAAATGGAATATTGTCTTAAAATTTCTGCAATTAGTTTTTAGTTTTCTAAAAATCGGAAAGCTCTATATTTACTGCAGGTAGTATATAAGTTGGATCGAACCGGATCGGACAACTATATTCTATAAAGCTCCCATAGGAATGTTCAAAAACATACTTTTTAAAAATGTAAGAAACTATAACTAAGTTGTTTTTTGAACATTAGAACATTGTCTTAAAATTTCTACAATTAGTTTTTTGTTTTCTAAAAATCGGAAGGCTCTATACATACAATGCTCCCACGGAAACGACCTGCGAGGTTTTAGAAACTTCGGCTTGCCGAAGTTAGCTTCCTTTCTTGTTTAAGTTAAAAGTTTGTCCTCGAATAAAAATACAATTACAAAAATGTTATTAAGAGTTCGCGTAATTTGTTCGTGAGATAATTTTGAGTAAAAAATGGAGAAAAAATTAAAAATTTTATTTAATTGATATGATTCTTAGTGTTTATTGTTATTAAAAGATTTGTGGAAAACCAAGTCCGATCAGAAAATTTAAGTTTTCATAAGATCTTGGTCCTTTGTGATTTTTTTTGAGCCTTATAAAAGTGGCACCATCATATTTTCAACAATACCTTGTAGGGTATCGTGACGACAATTTTGTAGGGTATGAAGATTTTATTTTTTGGTATTTGTTGACATTACGAGTATACCGTTATTTATTTCTTTTCTACAGCCAAAAACTATAAAACAATTCTTTTTTGTTGAGCTTTGTGAACTAGAAATTGAATAGCTTATTTTGTTAAATTTAAATTCAGAGATGAAGTATACATTATTTTTAAGTGTGCAGGTAAATTTGTATTACCTTATTGTACTATTTCAACTTTTCTTAAAGTAGAAATAAATAATTTTCACATCAGCACAGAGTTTTATCAGTTCGTTACCTTACCCTACAACTTTGAAAAGCGAAAAAAATTTTGGTTTACGCCAAGAGGTGTAGCATTTAACCCCGCTGAAATTTTACCATAGCAATTTTACAGGAATATGCTCAATAGACGTCAGCAACTTCCTGCTTTAAAATCTTTGAAAAATATAAAAGTTTGGAAAAGTGACATTTCCAAAAATGAAACTTTCGAGACTATACCCTACACTCCTCTATATATTTAGTCGAATTTACAAGCATTTTTCGTTGCAACATTTGATATCAGAACTTTTGTAACTTGAAGGTGAGATCGCAACGACTCCTTACATTGTTAACTAACTTACTTTTACTAAAAGGTTTGTAAAAAACGACTCATGTTGCTATAAGCTCATATAGGATTTAAGCTTCAAGCCATAAAAAATACTTAAATTTGGTAAATATGTAAAAAAAAGTATATAAAATATTATAACTTTTATAAAAAAAATGAATCTAAAAATATTCTCAAATAAATTTCGTTTGTAGTAGAGCCCAGCATGAGTCGATCTTTGCTATAATCTCACTTATAAAACGAATCTTACGAATCCTTTATGGGGTTATATACACTTGTACCCGCTAAAAAATTATATATTTTTTATATTTTTTTTTCTTGTAGTATATAATTTTAACAACACTCATACAAAAATCATACCGATCGGACATAACAAATTATTCAAACCTTATTATAAATAAGAAAAATCATCACTTTTTTGGTGGCGAGGCGCGCACCACGGATGCCAGCGCCACAGCGCATATTGAAGTGCATAGAATCGTATAAATCGCATTGTTATTTTTATACCCGTTACTCGTAGAGTAAAAGGGTATACTAGATTCGTCGGAAAGTATGTAACAGGCAGAAGGAAGCGTTTCCGACCCCATAAAGTATATATATTCTTGATCAGGATCACTAGCCGAGTCGATCTAGCCATGTCCGTCTGTCCGTCTGTCCGTCTGTCTGTCCGTCCGGATGAACGCTGAGATCTCGGAAACTATGAGAGCTAGGCTATTGAGATTTGGCGTGCAGATTCCTGAGCTTCTTACGCAGCGCCAGTTTGTTTCAGTAGAGTGCCACGCCCACTCTAACGCCCACAAACCGCCCAAAACCGTGGCTCCTACAGTTTTGATGCCACTTTAACGCCCACAAACCGCGAAAACCTGTGACGCCCACAATTTTCATGCTAGATGAAAAATTTTAACTGAAATGTATTGGTCTCGTCAATACCTATCGATTGATCCAAAAAAAATTTGCCACGCCCACTCTAACGCCCATAACGCTTAAATCTGTATACCGCCGGTAGGTGGCGCATTTTAATCTCGCTTTGCTGCTTGCATATCTCTCTTTAGCTTAGTAACGGGTATCTGATAGTCGAGGTACTCGACTATAGCGTTCTTCTTTGTTATTAAAGTTATGACAAACATAATTAAACAGGAATGGTGTGTGCCGCGCCAATATAAATGGGATGAATTTTCTTTTTATTTCAAACTCGAACCAGATTAACGGATATCTGATAGTCGAGCTTGTAATTATATGCTCGAATAAAACGATGGAGAGTCTGCTCTTGTTTTCGTTAATTTGCGGTCTCATTTTTTTTAAGAACTCATGCACGGTTTTGAAAAATAAAAACTATTAAAGTGGCCCATACTGGTTCCTCTTGCTCTAAAGAATTTCTGTTGATTACACGATTCCACGATGTTAGTTTTGACAGTTTGACAGAGTATATCATTTGCATCATATTATATTAACATATTTGTACGCACGTTACTCATAGTATAGTAGTATTAGGCGATAAGTATGTGGAGGAATAATGGGAAGCAAGATTTTGTTTTAATGCTTGAAGATTTTGTAAAAGTGCAAATGAGATTTCGTTTTGTCTATCAATACCCACCTACAGGACAACAAATTTGTAGCTCTGAGCATTCATTAATAAGTTATAAGCAAATAAAGTTTTTACCGCTGGATCGAAAACAATCGCTCTGGCACCCGCGATTTTAAAGCTAGAGAGTTAAAGCCTGAATGCACACTTCATATTTAATTTGTCAATATCTGCCTAGAGTGTATTTTTACCGTTAAACTGGTTAACTGAGTAAGCGGAGCACAAGATAGTTACTATATTGTGCACTTTGCGATTTTCAGTGGAGGGAATCAACGTGGCATTTGGAGGAGTGAAATCTCATTTCCCAGCCAAATGTCTACTGCATACGGTCAGAGACTCCAGCTTAGTCGGCTTCATGTATATTCCAGGAATTGAGTCATGGTGCACTGGCGCAATTAGCACACACACGGAAAATAAATTCGGCAAATCCTTCGGGCATGGTCAAAGCTCCAAACAAGGGTCCGTTTCGGTTGGCTGAGTTGTGACCCCGAACCCCCAAAACGGATGGCTGGAGTTGGCACGGAAATCGTTTGAGCGTCTGCAGCCGTATAAAGTTTAATGAGCCGCAATTAATCGTACATGACAACACTATAAAAACGTTTACGAAAAATTATGTCTTTTTTGTCGGGTTTTCCTCCCTCGTTTACTTTCTGCTGTTGGAACGGTTGTAATTGCTGGTGTCTTTGCTGGAACACTCCCGGATGGAAGTCTCTGTAAATGGGATTCAGTAGGGGAGCCCAATTTACCCATGGAGTAGATGGTTTAACTGGTGAAGGGCGGAAGTCACAGGAGGATCAAGCACTTTTTAGAAGAAACTCCGTACAAATGCTCCCACTCCCGGCGTAACCCGATCAATTTGTCATTGGAATTGCCTTTCCTAATTAACAATTTAAATAAATCGCGTCGCATTTTCACCGGACCAAAATGTAGCAAAGTGAATGCAATTTAATTGGAAATTTAATTGCTTTTGTGGTCGGAATGTGACATGAGCGCCCATTCACCTGTGTCCTGGCTCACCTTCACCCCGACCACCACAATCCCATTTTGTTTTTTCTGTTACTGCTGTCGAGCTCTTAATTTAGACGTGTCCATCCATCGCTGTCGCTTGGCTTTTGTTGTTTTAATTATCTGCGGTTATATTTATTTAAATATTTACCAATTCAATTAGGGTGGCCGTTTTTGTGCACCGTCCTGTTTTGTCGTTATTATTTCATAGACGAATTGAATTGACTTTGAAGCCGGGACCTGGCCGTGGGTCACTTTCGAAGCCCGAAAGTAACTTCAATTAATATAATGTCATATCTGACAAACAGTATTTGCAGACATCGCTGCCAGAGATCTCGGAAAAAACCTCGCAGACAGTTTAAGCTCGTCTGCTCCCTATTTGTTGGTCCCCCAGATATTCCCTTCGAGTTTTTCTTTTGGCTGGCTGCGTGCCAATTATAAAAGTGATTTCGATGTAAGCTGCACCCGGACCCCGCATCCCACTCACGGGCACACACGAAGCTCACTTCCGTCAACGGGAAGTCATAAGACGTATGAACTTGTCGCCATCGCCGGCGAAGGAAGCCGGGGTCGAACTCGCAGTCGCACTCGCATTCGGGCCAGGCCAAATCCAGAGCCAGGCGAGAAGAAGTTGACGGGGAGCGTCCTGACAGATTCCTCTGTTTGGCTTGGTTCGGTTGGGCCAAAGAAATGCGATAAATTGAATGACTGACGACGCAGTAAATACTTTTCAGACAGCGGCGGAGTGGGTAGGAAATCACTTGGATCAATTTCCACATCCACACACGACAAATTGCGCGTGGTTAGATTTTTCTTTCGAAGCCCGCTTTTATCCATTTTAGTTTGCCATGTGCACTCATGGCGGATGAAGACCAGGAGATGGGGGAACCAGCAGCCGACAAGGTGCAAATGGAGGGCGGAAAGTGCTGTCAACTCGGGGAGGTCGTGACTGGATTGCGGGATAGTGCAACTGAGAGAAGGATGATCCTTTTCCATTTCCAAATTTACTAGGGTTACTAAAGTAGCAGCATAATTATGCCGATCGAATGATTTACTGGAAATCCGCCGTTCTCATCCGCTCATGACCAGCGGCTGGCTTTTCGCCGCCAAGGAACACACTAATTTAAATGCACAAAAACTTGCCCCAGCGCTGATTGTGTTTGCCCAAAGTCTCGTTTCATAATTTTTGCACAAATTGCGGTTTTTCAGGCAACGGACAACGAACAGCCAGCAGCAACAACCGCCAAACGCTTTGGCAACTAATAAAAATGACCAACTCTTTGGCCCTTCCCCGACTCCCACAACTTCCCCACAACTCCCTACATGTGTAAAAATTCACGCCGCAGCCGGGAAAGAACAGGATCCGGATTCGTTAGCCAGACTGCACAGATAGGGGATAAACAGGGGGGCGGTCGGTCGTTGGCCATTTTTGTTGCCAACTCGACATATTTCAATCACGTAAATTTATTACGTAAACATTTGCTTTGCTTTTCGCACACAATTACGACGGTTGGCGGGGCTGAATGGTTGAGGGGCGCAGGAGGGAGCGGGGAAAACGCACAGCCTCCAATGCAGAACACAAATTTCAATTTCAATCTCTTGGTGCTGCACTCCAGCACATCAGGACCCCGGGTCCGTGCCACAGCCCATCCTCCGCGCCATCCTCCATCCACCCCGCGTCCAACCGAGCTAGGCCGTCGGCCTTCTGCCCGCCCGTAATATTCATAATGGATTTACCAATATGGTGAACAATTTTTATTAATGCAACCGACAAGCCGGGCGGCAAGAAGTGAGCGGTCAGTCCTGCCCCGCCCGCCTCTACTGCCCCGCCCCATGTCCTTTAGGTCTCTATCAACACGGCAGGCAGCTGTTCCACCAGGGGAAACACATGTGTGGGTGCCGAGTCCTGGGCCGGGTTAAATGGGCTTTTGGCTTTTTGATCTTTAAATGTTTGTACAACGCTTTGATGTTCATATGCTGGCCAGCAGTCGTTTTGCCTTCCGTTTTCCGCATTTTTTACCGTCCCGGGCTGTGAGACATTTCCTTTTCTGCGGGCCAGTTGGCCACTTTTATTCCTGTATCATTGGGATACGAGGAAATCGTAATGCTTAGGTAGTTCCAGAACTGAATTTTATTTCGTAACATTTTAATATTTATGAGCCTTAAGGATAGGAAGAGAAATATTTATATTTACAATCCAAGGACATGTAACACTTATTAAGTTAGCAGTTTAAAAAAAGCTGGCATTTAGTTAGGTGATGCATGTACTAACATTACACTTTACCTTCCCCGTCCTTGGCAGCAATATTTTCACCTTCATTACGCTCAATCAACTTGTACGAACAACAATCCCCTCGAAAACAGCATAATGATCCATTTATGGCGTCAAACTTTGCCCACAGCAGCATCTCAGAAGTTAAGTGGATTTCTCGGACTCACTGACAGCCAGACTTCATAATAATCAAAACCAGATAGATTGTGCGATAGATTGTCTGCCGCGTGGGTCCTCGGAACCCGGAAAACCACCTGCCCGACTTGATGTGGGTTGGCAGGCGTGGAAAATTCTCCGGCCGGAATTAAAGGCGAATTGGAGGCGACTGTCCTGGCATCCAATAATTGAAATATTTGCATAATTATTAACTCCCCTCGCGAAGGGAAATCTCATTAAATTGCGCAAGGGCCCCGCAGTGGACTTGATCCACTAAATTGTGGAAAACTCAAAAGAGCGTGAAATGTAGCGGCAGAAAAGTTTTCAGCGGGAGAGAAAATAAAACTATAAAGGAGCACGCCTAAAAGCGCACTTCACAGGGCGTCGGAGGAGGCGGACTCGGGGGCGTGGCCGGCTCCTTGGAGTCGGGAGTCGTGAGTCGGGATTCAAGAGCGACGGCGTCGGCGGGGCATATGAACATACAAAATATTCCCTACAAAGGAGTTGATTACACAAAGGAAAATTACGACGAATCATTTCCGCTGCTTGGCTGCTTACACGACCAGCGAGTGCACAGACCCTTTTCCCGCTTTTCTTTTTGGGCGGGCCATTTGGTAAACGGCGGCAAAAACAAAGCCTTTCCGCCCACTCCCACTTCGCCCGCAAGTGAGATAGCAAAAAAGGAAATAGGTTCAGCTTGGCTCTTTTCCCGCGGCTTAAGTCTTAAAGCTTTGGACTCGACCTGCCCCCGCCGCTGAGTCTCTCATCAAGTTGACAACTTTTCGGGACCACATAAATTATATTTAATTGAAATTCTTTCGGTACCTCGAAATTAGCGAGCATCGGCCGAAACAGACAGCGCCCAACTTGGCTGAACTCATAAATCGCTCGGGTGTCAGGGCATTAGCCAGCCAGCCATATAGGCCATAAGGCGGCCTGCCTCGCGGACTTGTAAACGTCAACGATCGTCTAATGTTTCCATGCGTCATAAATTTCATTGAAAAGCGCTTCCGTTGCGCCATTTCCAGACGTTTCGAGGCATTCGTGGGTCGGGGCAGGTGCTCGGCACGGCTACAAGGATACAAGGATACAGGATACCTGGCTCCTTGGCTCCTTGGCACACACATTCAAAATGCATAAGGGAAATGAATTGCTTTACGAGCAACCGCAGTCCCAAACGACGAGCTCGAAGGACGAGCTGCCGGGGCCGCTTAGGAATATGCAACTGTAAATCAGCACCCGGAATAGTGTGGGGGCGTTCCATTTTGTAGGCGTTTATAAGCTGTCGAAAGTAGTTAAGCGTTTTTCATAATTTATTTATGGCGGCCCGGAGGGAGCGGCCGCGTTTAAGCATGTTTTATATTAAGTGCGCGCAGTTTATGACTCAGTCGGCCATAAAGAGGGATTAGTGTGGCCCACAGCCGCTTCTTGCCACCGACTATGCAAATCGGGGCTTTGCAGATCTGTTTCCGGGCAGGCCCTTTGTAGGTCCTGGATTGGCGAACCCCGCTCTCATCGGTAAACAGTTATCCGCAAGTTAGGCTACTAACACGATTATAACACTGCTGCAAATAAAACTCGCAAACTTGCCCGAAAACTTTTACCGGAGAGAAGAAGGGAAAGTTGCCACTAACGACTGCCAATTGAAGTTGTTAATGAAATAATTTCTTATAGCGGGTGGCAAAGTTTCGCCAGTTGGCCGGGAAAGTGAAACTCAGCGTTTAAGTTTTGCGGTTGCCTTGCCGATAATTTGGCATAGATTTCCCCAGTCCCATTTCCCGAAGCCCCTCGATCCCTTCTCCGTTTTCCTGGAGCGCAAAAAGAGCAACTCGAGCTGGCTACATTTATAAAATGTATCCCGGGTCCGGCCTCGAGTCCTTGGAGCCCATTGTGCATTTGTGCTTCATTATGCGCAACTCGTTTTTGTTTGACTTGGCCGGGGCAGCAACTCTAAACAAATTTTCTTTCTTGGCCGCAATTCCCGTCCAAGGCCCTCGCCTGTCCGTTCGCACTCATCAGCAGGGTCCTTAAGTCTGCTTTCGTGCCATTGTGCGCTTTGTTTAATGTTATGTAAACTTTTGCTCTATGGCCACTCCTGCCTTGTCCTGCCACACTCACTTGGGCTGGTGCTTCTATCTGTTCAGCCATTCATTTGCCGCTTTCGGATGTTTTGTTGCTATTTCTGCCCCTCCCAGCCCCTTTTTACCGCCCCACGTGGGCCCACTTAAAGGTCCTTAAAGTCGCCGGCAGATTGAGTCATTGCATCCAGTGGGGCAAGCAACCGCGCTCGGCTGGGGCTGAATTTTTGCCAAACTGACAAATTTCTTGCTCCGCTGGCTGCGCGAGGCCGCATGATTGATGACTTTTCAATATGGCAACCGCACCAGCCACAAATGTAAATACTGCCCTCGTCCTTATCGCGCACCCACAAAGGCCCACCCCAGCCTTTCAGATAGACCGCCGACTTTCATGGCATCAAGTTAAGCACTCAATCGTGGATTACATGCGTTTTATTTATGATTTTCTTGCTGGTATTACGGAATGTTTGCCTTTGGCTTACTTTTATTGTCATTTATTGTCGGTTTCGGATCTGCGTTCCCGAAGGAGGGTTTCGATTTTTGCTTTTACTTTTCCCTTCGCCTGACGGGTTTTTTGCGCTACAACTTCGGCCGGGCAACTTTTCTATGCACAACTTTTGCTGCCAAGTGGCAACATTTAATTGCTCAGAAAAATATTTTCCAAAAAATCAAAAACGATGGAGACGAAATAATAAAAATGTTGTCAATTGTTGTATTTTATGATGTTGCTCAAAAGTTTTCGGCAGAGGGGAGATTTCGGACCGGCACTCGAGCAATTTGTTGTATTTTGGATTTTGTTGTCAGCTGACGTCTAGTTAAAAACTTTCTATACTTTTCAGGGAACAGGTCTGTGATGGGAGGGGTCCGTCTCTCTTACTCGTGGGGTATGCTTGATATTTCGTTTTTAAATTGGTAAAAACAATATAAATAGTAGGGGCGGTATTAAAGGAACCAGGGCACTGTTGTGATCGGTAACTAGTAACTAACATTTCTGTAGGTCTTTGCAAACATACTGAAAATGAACCATAGCTTTTCACTCTGAAACACAACATTTTGACTGCAGCACCACGAAAACGCAGCTTTGAAAACACCCCACATTCAAAAGGCTCATTTAGACTGGCACGAACGAAATATTTACATCGGAGTAGAGAATGCTGTGTGAAAAAATTACCATTTGACCCAACGGATGTGTGCCAAAAATTCAGCAGAAAAAATGAAAATTTTAATGGTAACCATCAAAGCGTAGGGCCGATTAAAGCGCATTAAGGCTTTAACTACCGAGCTCGTTCCTTCCAGTTTCTGGTAGTTCTTTCTATCTCTTTGCCTCGTCTGTGTGTGGGAGTCTTTTATTTTTATTCGCGTCAATCGTCGGGTAAAGAGGTATATTGAGGTTTTGGAAAAGTGTGTAGCAGAGAAAACAAGGGTTCCATTAAAACTATGTTTTAATTCAAATAACATTACAGGGTAGTTGATCTAGCTATATGTAGTGCATTAAATCCCTAATCACGAAAACATTTCTTAAAGAAAAGATTAAGGACTTGAAATACTTGTTTTTATATTAATATAAGAGTGCAAAATATTTGGCAACGGAGCCGAGAGTAACTGGTATCTCAAAGTCGACTACAGCCTTCTTTCTTGTTTTGGTTGCTTTTCTGTTTCTCGGCGGCGATTGCGGATTTCTATGCTGATGTTTGTTGTTTGCTCGCTGCACTTAATGTAATTAATTTTAATTAAAATCCAGCGGGGACGTGAACAAAAAATTTGCCACAGTAATGAGCACCGGAGTCCGTCCATCCGTCCGTCCGACTGACTGAGTGTCGAATGGTGAACTTGCGTCGCCCCACCTCCCCTCCCCGGGCCACTCGCATATCTTTTCGCGCCTGCAGAGTCGAGAAGAAAAAAGGTAGCCTGCTTTTCAGCGCTCCTTTCGTGGGTTAAGCGCAAATAGCAACAGACACTGCTGAATGGCCGAGGGTGTGTGGGTGTGTGGGTGATGGGTGTGGGTGTGGGTGTGGGCGGTGGGTGTGCGGGTGTGCGGGTGGCTGCGGTGGTGCAGCCAGTGTTTGGATACTGCTGGCCCGTAAATTCACATTACATCTACGATGAAGCGCTTGGTAAACATTTTAAAGTTGCCATTTAAATTATGTACTCCGCTCTCGGATGTTGCACTTTCCAAGCGGAATCGGTGGGAGGATTGAAAGGGCTTACAATGGAAAATGTTTACAAATAGTTAAGCAAATACGATTGCAAATGATGCCACATGTGTTGAGCCAGGTCATCAGAGCCATGGCGTTCAAATACGCATTTCCATCTGATTGAAAAAATACAGTGGTTTTTAGCAATATTTTTATATTAACTCAGAACTAAATATTTTTTTATCATTGCCCGTTCACAGTGCCACCAAAATTCGTTTTAATAACAAAAAATCCATAAACTTCAAAGAGAATTTAAAATAATAAGAGAGAAGTTTAATAAAATATTGGTTTTCTTTTCACCATTTTCCAAAGGCAACAATTATAATTGATTAAGAATAAAGCAGATTTTTATGTTGGGAAACAAAATATTAGTAAACATTTTAGCTCTTTAATTTTTCTAGTTTCGCAGGGCGTTTCACTTTTACGCAACTTCCCACAAAATCCCTCCAAAGACCCGTAGTGCACATAGATGCCCATATGCGACAGACAATAGACACTCCCACCCTGGCGAGTCTTGCACGCCCCATATTGACAATGTGAGTGTGGGTCTGTTGCACCTGGTGGGCTCTAAAGTCCTTTCTCTGCTCTTCGCCTTTTTAACAGGCAGCTGCGTTGCACTTTTTGTTGGCCGCCTTCTGTGCTATAAACAAATAAATTCTTTTTCCACAGCCACCCATCCACGTACATATTTACCCCACGTTGGCTCTGGTTCTCTGTGTTTGCCTAGACATTGCATTTTTACCTTCTATACAGATTCACGCGCTGTTGCACAAAGCAAAGTCGGCGTTTCCTGCCGCCCCCATTTTCCACCTTCTGTCAAGGCTCAATTGCTGGGCTACGTTTCGCTGGCTCCTCGAGTCTCCCATGCGAGCAGCGCATGGCTGGAAAATGCGAGCTGCAAAATGCGGCGCGTCAAACAAATAGAAAAATGTTGCACGTGGCTGGGAAAATTAAAATAAATCAGAGTCGGCAGAGCAGAGCACTGACTGGCTTAAAGACGTGCCAAAAGTTTAAGCAATAAAAGTGGGCTAGGCAAGTGTTTAAAGTAAACAATAGACCTTAAATATAGAATTGACGAATAAAATAAATTAAAATTGTAAAAAGTTGTTTTTGTTTTTTTGAAAAAAAGTGTCCATAAATGGGTTGGAACACCTAGCCTGTCAGAAACCTAAAGTGCATAGATTTTCGCCCGATAAAAATGGCACCGATAGCATTTGCCAGTTTTGAAAGTTCTTATAGCCGATATACATATATGTATAGGTAGGAGGTATGTAAAAGGTATAAGGACCGTATGAAGTACATATATTTTTGGACGCATTTTTTTGACCTGTCAATCTAGCCTGTCCGTATGAACTTCGAGATCTCGAAAATGGTTTTAGGGATTATATTGATACTACGCAAGTTGTATAATACTAATCTTCAAATGACAGATACTGTTGATAGTACTGTTATTTACATTGCCAGTTCGAAACTCAAATGTCTCCCGAAAACAGTGTTAACGGATTGAAGTATGTGCTTCTGCATTGAGTATCTCCTCGCTTCCATTACACACATATTACCTTGAGTGTAGTCCCATAAAATGAATGCTAGTGCGCAGGATAACATTGTAAGAAGCCCTCTGTGCCAAGTTAAAGCTAGTATTTATTTAAATGTATTTAAGACATCCATTAAAGGACAGCCACCGCAACGGAGGCGACGCTAAAGCGACCCTCAAATCCTGTTAACGAGACAGCAGGAGACACAAACACGCCAGAGCAATCACACCCCGCACACCCCTCACACACACGCCACACACACAGGCGACGTACATCCGTCACAGCACAGACACAAACCCGCCGCAGGCGCTAACTAGCGTGGACACAAACACGCAGGACCAACAAGGACAACAACAAAGCGGGAATAGTTTAAGCTGCTGAAGCGTTTGGGGGAGGGGGCAGGGCGTAGGGGCTGAAAACTGAAGAGTTTATAAAATTAACATCGTCATGACATCCAAGCAGACGCCGGCACTGCACTCGGGTCCCGGCCAGGACATTCGGAATATCCTTTGAGCCGTTGTTGCTGCTCCCGCTTTGCATTTGTATGGAGCCAGTCTGATTTATGGGGGGCGTGTGTCTGTGCGAGTGTTTACGTCTCGTGTCGTGTTGGCATTTGTCGTTACAAACTTAATTAATGCCATGTCGGGGAGGGGGTGCCTGTGAGCTCTTGACTTTTGTCGAGCCAGGCAAAAATGTGCAACCAGGACACGCTGTCAGTTTCAGCTGACGTTTGGTGTTTCGGCTACCGGGTCTCGGGTCTCGGGCTCCTCTCGTCCCGGCAACTTCCCGCAGATTAATCGGGAGCGGACTCAGACTCAGAATGGAAATATATTTTTAGAGCATTTGCAATCGTTATTTGGGGATTTAATCAAAGCCATCGTCTGGCAACGCCGCAATCCTTTGGCGAACTCCTGCCGGCTTATGACATCTCCATTCCCCAAAGGCCCCCTTGGGGGCCCACCTCTTCGGGCCTTAATTTCGGTAATGCCATGCTGCTTACCCGGCTGGCAGTTAACTGTTATTGTTTACAGGACTCTCGTCAGGAGCCAGGAGTCCTGGTTGTTTGCCGAGCCGTGCCGAGCTCCTATCCACTTGTTTGCTATTTGACTTAATTTAATGAAAATGTTGCAACCTGCAATTTACAAAACTAACGCCAACAAAACTTGAGATTGTTTGCTCGCTCCTGCTCCTTGAGCCACTACACCGTCTTGGGTCCTCGGCAGATGCTCCTGGGATGCGGGCTCAGTTCTAAGTACACATCGAGAACGCTGCCATCTTTTTGCTGGATGGAGAAGTCAAACAAACGAATGCAAAAGGTTTTTAACTGCCTCAAGTAGTCGCAGAAGTAAAAATGTGCTAAAGTGGCAGAAGACGATGACGGTGATGACGGTGTTTGCCGAAGGGCTGGGCTGAATCTCTCCCCATTATGGTGATTGCACCGGGCGCGGGCTCTGTAGTAATATCATTGAAATTCTTAAGTCATCCATAAATCTGATCATTTCATTCCCTCCGTCTTTCAGTTCTCCACACCGGCTTTGCGGCTCTGAATCCGGCTCTCATTCCCCTCATCTATGCGCAACTAATTTGCAATGATGAGTTATCAGAAAGGTAAGTCGCCAATCAGAGGATACATTCATTACCTTCCTGGCCGTGACACATGCCAAATTGCCGACCATCCATTAGTGCAGGCTCAGATCAAGAATCCATGGGGAGCGCGGGCCAGTCGACATTCGGGGACCTCTTCTGCAGGTCAATCAATTTGTAAGCATGTCGAATACACTTCGAGGCCACGATGCGTACGATTTTTTATGGGATTGCCCCAATCTCTGCCACAATACAATTTACAGTAAATCAGCTAAAAGCAAAATTACGCGGGTCATTCTCAAACAATTTGCTCGACGGGGACAACAAAAGATAAGAATGCGTTCGAGCATTAAAAAGGAACCCAGTCGAACTGAGATACGGATTCGCAGACGAAAAGTTGCAGTTGCTGAGGCGGGTGGCTGCGATACAATCGAACAAAGGATATGCTGCATATTTTCGGGGGTGGCCTGGTCAGTCTGCCAACTAATGAGCTTCCATGAATCGACATGAATTGGATGCCCCATTGAGTATCAGGGAGCGGGACGGCTGATGCGCCCTTCCTGCTAGTTTCAAAATTAATTGCCACCAGTTTTGTGCTGGCCCGGCTAAAAACGCGACGGCTCAGTGGCTTAGGCGGTGCCGGCCGGACAATGTTGGCAATATCCAATGCTGCGCCGTTCAATTAACTTGTGCGACAATCCAATCAAAAGTGTATTAAAAGCCCGTTTACGGGACCATCGCCATAGCCGTCGCCATTCCCGATCCGGGATGCGGCCACGAGGCCATTTTGGAGAGCCAGCCGCTGTCGATAACAGCAATTACATAAATGTTTTTATGGCAAAAGTCGCACGGTGGGTGGGGCATCGCCTATCGCGATGCAAAGTGACCGAGCGCCAGCAATCGGCTGACCAAATGAGATTTAATGGCGCCCGCTGAAACAGCTGCAGCTCAATGTGTCCACAACAAAAAGCACTCTGCAATTAAGGCACACACTCGCATATAACGCATACGACACGTTGGCCGATGGGCTTGGCCGAGGAGTTATTGTCAGGAAGAGCCCTTTCACATTACCAGGCAACGCAATTCAAGTCCTCTGCCTAATTTATATAGCTACTTGTAATATGTAATATTTAATAAAACCGTTCAATAGGTCCTAGAGGCACAGGCCCACACGACACACACATGCTTTCGGTTCGGGCGCCTGAACTCAGGCAATCAGAATTTTTATTTACAGGGCTGAGCGAGGCCGTTCTTCCCTTTGTCTCCCGTCTCCGAAGAAACACGTGCCTGGCTGCCCTCAGCACGAACTACGTAAATAAGCGAAAGCGACGCCCCCAGTCCCATCCTTCTGCCTTACTTACTACTAAATCTGGGAGGAAAAAACTTTTCCAATTTTCCCCTTTTTATCGTAAATTACGCACGATTCAATATTTGGCCTTTTTACTGGCTTGTGTTTTGTCTCTGCGTTGTCTGCCTTTTTTCTGCCTGAATAGCTTCAGGAGTGGGTTCAAGGGGCGACTAACTGGTGGATGGGGCCTCTTACTTTGTCCTTGCTATTTTGCTATTTCTTCTGTGTCTCCCTATCGTAAATAAGAAATCTTATACGTGCGTAGGCCTCTCATGAGATACAGTTTAATCCAGCCCCTCACCACCGAACACATCTGCTTTATGAATGGACCAAAAGTTAGTTTCACTTTTGTTCCTGAGCGAGTCGATCCCTCTAATCGAAATTGGCCATGGTTCACAAGTGTAATGATTGTTTTTCCATGCGGGGTAATTTATTTAGCATTATTTATAAAGACGTTACCGAAAGGGAGGGCGAGATTAGTTTGTGGAAAGTTCAGTCTATTGTACGCTCCAGTACAGGCACCATAAATGGAATTTATCTTTAATTGAAAGATAATCACAATTAGCGGTAAACTTATTTATTTAGTTAAGTTAAATTGTTTTTAATTTTATTAACATTCTATACCTATAAGCAGAATACATTAATCCGGTTTAAATTATATTCAAAAGGGTAGTTTCTATAATAATACAAGTCCATACTCAAACAAGACAAAACGCTATAGTCGATGATCTCGACCATCAGATACTCGTTACTCAGCTAAGGAGAGTGCGAGAGAGATGAAGATATGCATGCAGCAAATCGGCTTCTTCCGAGATTGCCCACCGCCACACCGCCACCTAGCGTCGATTTGTTTACTTTCTTATACATTTTTAATGGATCTTCCGATATGAAAAATTTTCGGCATTTGTCCTTTTACAAAATCTTCAAAAATTTAGGCGCTTGACCGGTTTTAGCGTTATTGGCGTTTTGCGGGTTAGAGTGGTCGTGGCAGCATTCTGAAATAAACTTCCACTGTTACTGTTACTATGTTTATGCTAAGGATTTCATGATTTCTTAAAAGAGTGAAATAAAATTTGCTCCTGTTTATGTTCATTCAGTGCCAAAGGACACTAGTTTTAATCTTTTATTTGGACGGTAAAAAAATGTTATACTGGCTTGCACACACTTTATCTTTAATACAAGCAAGATTACTTCATGCGAATCGAAACAAAGTAATCGGTTTTATAATCGCTAACACCTTTTTCCACCGGTCCGGCATCTCTGTAAGCTGAGATTGATAAAAAGCATGAATTCGGCCGCGTCGCATAAACAGGAGCAAATTTTATTTCACGCTTTCAAGAAATCATGAAACCCTTAGCATAAACATATTATGTGCCAGAATCTCTAGAACCTTCATTCCTAATCCCCCAAAGTTGCTTATCCTGACAGACTGACAGACGCGCACTTGGCTAGATGGACTTTTACATAATTTCCGACGAATATATTATAGCCTTGAACTCTTCCAGTCTGCCCAAAGGGTACTCAAACTTCCTATTTGTTTTTAATAATTCCCAACCTAAAATAAGGAATATCTGCTGATCGGGGCACTAGACAACGACTTTCCTTCTAGACTTTCATATCATTAGTGCCTTTTGATCTGCGAATAAATTTTTTTAGGTGAGTCACCGTATCAGATTTTAGACTCCTTCGCCAAATAAGCTAAGCTAAGAAAGAAGTCTTCTCTGACAGAGGATAAGCAGAACAAAATTTCAAAAAGATTCTCGTGGCTGCTGCATACAAAATCAAAGCAAGAAAACGACCTCAACGCGTATCTCGGGGTTCGTAGGTCCCTTTCCCGGGCTGTTCCCCTTCTGGTCAGGGTCCTGACAACTCGGAGCAGATACATATACACACATACAGACTCTCACTCAGGCAGATAGGCCGTCTGTGTGTGTGGCGCTGCTCTGCGCCCAATTGTATGCAACGGCTTTTGTGTCAAAATTTTTATGCCGTGCATGGCACGCAAACGTGTGCAAAAAAGGAGGAACGATGGAGGAAGTGAATAGTCAAACGTAGACCCAAAACTACAGAGGAACAACAATGGCAGGGGCAGTAAATTGAAAGACCGAAGACACGGAATCGGTAGACCGAAAGGTTGGGGGAACGGAGCCTGTACTAGACGACCAAACTGATTCAATTAAATCAGTCCAATTGAAGCGGCTGACGAAATGTGTGGAGAGTGTGTGCATGGAATATTTAAGCTGCCACAAAGGCCGTCGAGGAGACAACGCACTTACTGCAGCCCAGTACAGAGGCCCTGTTTAAATAAGGGCTTAAAGCAGTCGATCGAAACTTCATCATTATCGCAGGGCCAGCTCTTGCAGCCAAATGTTACCGCCGAAAAAGTTGTCGCATCGCAATTTATACAAATAACTGAACATTTTGTTTGCGCCACACTTGCGCGGGTATTTTTTAATGTCCCGGCACTTTTTGCCGCCTGTCGGCAGCGAAATCAGCGAACCAAGCGCCCAACAACAGCAGCCGCATTTGGAGTCGGCCCTTGTCGACCGGTCGACTGGATCCCGTGACTTTTGTCGCGTATCGTATTAATATCTCAATTTATAGCAATTTATAAAAATATGAAAAACGCTCAAATGGGTGGAAAGTTCAGCGGGATGTGGGGCCTCCCCGGAAATAAAATTTAAATGTGCCTTTTTGTAGTCGATTCCCTTCCCCCCCATCCGCCCACATTTGCATGCCCGCCAGTTGCGCCTAACGAAGCCCCCGGGGAATGCAACTGGAGGCCTGGATCTCTCCGTTTAAATGGGGATTTGCACTGGCCCGGCTTTAAAAGAGATTCCAATGCAAATTACCATATTCCCCAACTGGGAAACCGCTTCGGCCGCTTCCCTCTCGATGCGGCCCACCGTGCGCCCGGCCAAGAAGGGAAAACTTTTTAGCACCCAGGCATTGGGCTCTGTGTGAAAATCACTCAAAATTGTGTTTAACTAAGCGTAAAAATTATAAGCAAATTAATTTGCGCAAATCACAACAACAGCAGGGCAACAAATACAACAATAGTGGCTGGGCTTGCAGCAGAAACTTTTATGAAACAATCGGGCAAAGGCAGCTCGGTTCCGTCGCTTTCTGGGTTTGGGTAGGAGTTTGGTCTGGGTACGGGTCTGGTTCCACTGGGTCCGCCTGGATCCGGATCCTCCAGATCCCGTCCCGAAACAACTGACGCGGCAACCAGACGAGGCGGGGAGTCCAGGGAGGGAATAACCGACAATTTATCTGCATAAAAGCGCAGTGTGCAACTTTGACGTGGATGTCTGTCTTGATGGGGATTGATGGGTGTGGGCTCGGAAAAACTTTGCTGGCTCTGCCGTTGCAAATTTTGCTCCGTCGAGCTGTTGAGCTGTTGAGCTGTCCAGGGAGCAGGGAGATTAAAGATTGAACAGGACAGTTATAGGAAATGTTTCAATTATTTCGTTGAATTAGGTAAATCTGAAACAACCCCAATCTCAGCTGCCCCTGCCCCGTTTCACGAATTACAAGTACAATTAAAACTTAGAATCAACAGAATTTCAAGAGCAACATAATTTAAACACCCCCAGTGAAATCATTGCCATCATTAATTTGCTCGCAACAAAAGGCGCTGACTGGAAGTGTCCATTAATGTTCGTGAAAAGGGTCGCTTGGCCAAAGGGGTGGTCTTGGGCAGCCGGGAGATTCTTTAGTAATTTTTAATTGACTTCAATCGGGAAATACTCCGAGAAACTTGTACTGTTGCTTTTCCATTTAGAAAAATCAACAATTAAAGGGCGCGGCCCACCCACTTAAGTCACATGTGCCCAAGGCACCGGAAGCCGCACACGAAGTATCCCAAATTTATGCCTTGACTTGGCAGAGGGCTCATTAGAGGACACAGGGGCGGCTGGGGCGGAAACAACGCCCATTTGCATTTTGTAAATTGTTGCCAACGCAGACCTGAAATATTTGACAAGGGAGGCGTTGCCTGGCCCCAAACATCGTTCGCTGGCATTGTCTGCGTTTAATTATAGGCGCAAATAAATGTCTATCACTTTGGGTTGTGTGGTCCAGAGGGCCCTCCCCCGCCTTGAGTTATGTGCAGAGTTTTAATGAGCTATCGACATTGGTGGGTGTGCTGGCGGCCTTGGAGGGGGGGAGTATTTGGCATGGTTACCCAAAGCCAAACCCAGCTTGACACTTCGTCGAGCCGAGCAACTAATCAAGGCTTAGCTATAAGTTTCAGGACCTGCTTGAGAATCGCTTAATCTGGCTTTAACGAGGCCTGACTCCTCGCACCCACTCGCATCCATCATCCGCCCTTCGACCGGCTGTATTCCACCCCAGCTCGGTGGGAGACCAACCCCCTCATTAACGCCCCAATAATTAAACTCAATTAATGGCCAAATGACGAAATGCATCGACCTCTGGCCCCCACTCCCCATTCCCTCAGAGGGTCGGCCATGAAAACATCTCTCTGGGGCCACCCGCTAACAACTTCATTTGTCTCTGTTAAGACCGTCTTGGCTTAGCCACCAAGACTCCTGACAAACTCCTTTCCCGCCGCGAGGAATCCTTATCTGGGTGGTGGTTCAGTGGGTCGGAGGGGTAAGAATCAGACGAAACCACACGCTGTGCTGTGCTTATCTTGACAGCAAACATTTACAAAAAGAAAACAGCGAGTGGGGAGCGAACACGTCTTTATCGCAGCCAAACAACGCGTTTCCAATTTTCCCTTCGGGTGGCTCCGCTGCCGCCTGCGATCCGGCTTTTAAATACTCCGGAGGTAGATTAATCACCGCCCCCACCCCGATTACCTGCTCACCTCGGAAGCAACTTCTCCAAATCCAATTATAATTGCGCTTATCAAAAATAAGTTTTCGATACTTGTTGGCCTGACTGCTGCAGCGAAAGAGCTCAATAAGTTCGGAGAAGAAGTCGGTGTCTCTGCCAATTTCACCAATATGGCAATTTAATCCGCACAATCAGTTTAAGGCATCGCCATTTATCTTTCCAGCAGCAGAGGGGATGCTTGTATTGCTTTTCCCCGACCTGCGGTTGCCAATTGGGGATTTCTTTCCTTGGCATCGCTGTCAATTACCTCAAGTTTAATTGAAGGTGAAATTGTGTCAGAGCTGAGGAGCAAAAGTTGATGTGGTCAGCTCAGCCGTTCCGGGGTAGGGTTTTCCCCGAAAGTAGCTCGAATGAAAGATGATATTCGTTGGGCTGAATGTGGGGTGGATTAGAGGGGGTTAGTTAGTAGTTCGGAAGTAATGTGAAATCATTTGATTAGCTTTCGCTGGTAAGCTTCACAAAGCCCTGCACTAGTCGAATTCCCATTAAGTAGCTAAGAGCATCGTACTTATAATATTATTGTATACAAATTATTTGGTGATTTGAGGTGTTTCCTTGGAAAATGATCGCTGACTAAAATATAATAAATGAAAAATGAAGTTTAATCAGAGGAAATGTTGTTCCTTTTTGTGTTCTTTAAAAGATCTGCAATTTTTGTTGATTAATAATTTACGTGTTTATGTGTTTATAAAGTTAAGTCACTTGCTATAAGTATAATTAGATATAACTCTCCGATGAATTTGTATTTGTATATATAATTCCGAGGTGTAAATGTATATGAACCAGGATTTGAATGTAGCGGTTAAAGCATCTAAAAGTATTGTCAGTTGTAAAGTTGGCCAATCTGGCAGCTCTGGTAAAATCGATGTTGATCAAGCAATCCCAAATAAAAAGCGAAAGAGGACGGTCTAACTTGAATAAATCTTATTATTCTGTGTGAGAAAGTTTATACCACTTTAAAACTCCTTTCGTTTTCGTTAAGATTGAAATAGGTATATACTTAAGATTATCTTCTTTATCTTATCTCTTAATATTTTTGGTTTTAATAATATTAGTTGCGAAAATTATTTAAGAGTAGTCAAGTTGATAAACTGTGTGAGATTTGATACGATCTACATTGATTGTCATTTGGAGGTAGCCCCTAACCTAGTTTTTTGACATTTGCTTGACAGGCCATCAAAATCGTGACACGCGCTAACAGTCGTGGCAGATAAGCATAATTGGCACTTTCCACCGGTAGTGGAATCGAATGGAAAGCCTCGCTTAATTGCATCCGCTCCAGGCCCGAGACTTAAGTTCAGAGGTCGGCCGCCTCGCACTTTCCATTTCGTTTTAGGGAAGTATAATAAATTCGCTCTTAAAATTCATTTCATTAAGCACTCGCCAGAGCTACTGCCACACCAGCCCGACCAGGACAGGACAAAGGAGCGGGAAGTCTTTTGTTTATACTCGAGTTCCGTTCCCCCGGATCCACCCGTCCTCCTCCTCCGGCCTCAGCCGAACTCGGGCAAATTAAGCAAGCTGACAATTTTCTCTCTCTAAACTGTACAACAACTTAATGAGCCTGCATAACTTTGCGACAACAGCAGAAGGCGGGTGGGCGTGGTGGCAGCCGGGAAACCAAAAGCTAAGGACTTTCCCCAATTCACAGAGGGCGACAGATAAAAAAAGCACGTAAACTTGGCCGGAGGCATCTCGCCCGGCGAACGGTGGCAAAAGTCATTATTCACTGTACTGGCGCGAAGCTCACTCTCCGCGACTCCCGGTCTCGTAACGCCTGCTAAAAAATAATCAACTTTTGCACGACTGTCACCCCAACCCGGACCATTCCACTCGGTGGCAAGTTCAGCGCAAAGTTTCAGGCCGGCGTGGAGACAACTTCCGTATTGCCAGCGGCCCAATGTTGCATATGGCGAAGGAAGAGTGGTGTGTGCCGAATGGCGATGTCCTAGCCAAAGTCTGGCCAGGCTCCCTTTACAAATGACGCATTAATGAAGTGATTTTGCTTTGGGAGCATTTGAGTTTTTAGATTTCCTCCACCCCAAGCCCCGAGACGGGCCGTGACACGATCGATTGCTAAGAAGGAAGGTATACTATTTCGTTCACAAAAAAAGTTATCATAAGGGTTACTATAGGGTTTTGAAATCACCTTTAAAGGTAATTTTAGGTGTCTTAAAGTATGCAGGGAATGAAAAGAAGTCGTGTTTCTAAATAAATGCATTGAAGCTCTAAGCTGAAAATATATTCCAGCTTACTTTTAGACACCTAAAATTACTTTTAAACGGTTTTCAATGTTTTATAAGTGGGTTCTCAATGTACTATTGAATTGGAGTTAACATGACACGGATGAATCTTCAACTTAAATTTTTCCTGCTCTTAGCCAATAAATTTGATCTATTAACACCATTTTCTTTATATCAATGATAGAGTAGAGTTTATTTTTTAAATTTTGGGTGTAATAATATTATGTTGTTTAATAAGAAGTTGTTTCCCTAAAACATTGAAAATTTTGTTAAATCTGTAAATAGCTTATTTCTCCCAGCTCTTTTAAGATCACCGAAAAAAGTTAAACAAACTATACAGCTAGTTAAAAAAATAAACGAGATGGCTAGAGGCCCTTGGTAGTTGTTCCTTGCTCTTAAGGATTGCTTTGGGATCAGTGGTTCCGTGTCACGATGCCATCCCAAGGCCCAGCTCTCATTAACTTCCGCTTGAAGCCTTGGTCGTCTGCGCCCCACTCCATCCAATTCCCTGTTTGTTGCTTTATGCAAATGTTTTTCTTGTTATTATTGCCTGGCCGCGATTCCCGCTGCCGCTGCTGCGTTTGTTGCTTTGGTTTTGCTTTTGGTTTTATAGGAAAACACGCAAAGCAAACAAAGTTGGCTCTGCTCAGTGTTTTCTTACATGAGAGTTTTCCCTCCGGTCTGTTTGTACATATTTTAATTACGCGTCTCTGATTGGGAAGCATTTGCGGCGGGGCTTGACATTCTGCGACTCTGCGGCACAGCTGTCGTCATCCGAAAGGCAGTTTTTCGTTTTCCCTTCCCCAAGAGGTTGACATTTCGGGGATGCGGGTTCGAGGGCGGGTCGAAAGGGTGCGGAAGTGTTTGCTTTGCGGGCAGCGGATTTTTCGTATAGTTGTTTACTCGAGTGCGTCCAGCAAGCGTAATTTTTGTCGGGGAATTAGCATTGCAGATTGCCACACTCGGGCTCCAAAGTGGCACAGTTGCAGCGACAACCTCATGGATAAATTAGGCGCTGTTTCCCCATTCATATGAGGCAATAAAAAGCAGCTCCACCTCACGCGCAGTCAAGAAAAGAAATCCGCACTACAGTCGTACACATAAAGCGTGCCATTTCGGATCGAATCTCATATTTCGCCAACTGCTGGCGGATGAAGAACCCGGCAACATGTTGACTTGACAGTCTGAAGTTTCCGGGCAATTGACACCCTTTTGCAATCCAGCGGTACAACCCCAGTCCAATCTGGGTCTTCGCTTTATAAGGGTAATTCCAATAAATCGAGGGCGCCACCCTTAGCGCGGAAGAATATTACTTTTTTGCATAGCACAGAAAACTTGATTATATTTCCTCCTCTGTTTGAATTTGGCGGGGTTGGGCGCCGTGCGCCAAAATCAAACTCCAATCAATAAATCGATGGGCGAAAGTCATCAGCATAAATTGTGATGCCCAGACAATTAACAATCGACCTGCAATCATCATTAACAATGGCCCATAATCCACTCAACGTCGGGCAAATTGCCTCGTTTTAAATTGTAAATATAAATTTTGATAGCATTAAAGGTTATTAAGCCTGCAAATTTATTGTTGTGGCCTGTAGCGAACCCTTTGCACCTCGCCTTCGCCGCCTCCCCAGCTTGTGCCTTCGATAATTGTGTGTGCTTAATTAAATTTTCATGCAGGTGCCATAAATGATTTTCACCCTTGACGTCTAATTAGATTTACATTTTTACGACCTGCTGCATTGCTCCATTGCGAATCCTCTTAATTGTCCTGCTTAACATCGTAAATAGTACAGTGCACTTGCAAAGGAACAGGCAATTAGCAGAACACTCAATTCTTTTCAGCGCATTGTCAATACAGGAACTATTAACTCGATTAACGCGGCCCCTCCCAGGAATGCACCTTGCCGGGAGTGGGAAGTTTCTTGGCGCGTGAGTCCTCCCTCTGATGGCAGTCCTCCGCATCGGTATCCGTGGACTTGGGAGGCGGTCCGGCGCCTCCGTCCTTGGGGGCATCTCCGGACTTGGCCTGGGCGGCCTTGGCAGCTTCTTCGGCCTTCAATTTGGCAGCCAGCATCTGCTTGTGCTCCTGGACCAAGTCGACGGACGGCTTGACCAGCCGCCGAGGGTCCCTGGTGTAGTAGTAGTTGGAGAACAGGCTCTGCGCAGGACCCTTGGGGATGTCCGGGGGCGGCTGGGTCCTCGGGGAGACCGTGTCCGCGAAGCGCAGCGCCGTCTTGTGGGTGCGGCCCAGGAAGAAGTTGCGCACCCGGCTCAGGAAGCCGGCCACGTCGCGGTGCTTGGGCTTTGGAGGCATCTCCGGCTTGTGAGTGGGCTGGTCGAGTTGATCGGAGTTTAGACACAGGGCCCAGGTGACTGCAAAGTCAGTGGGCAGAAGAGTGCTTTTGCACAGCAAGCCCTGCCCCTGTTTCCACACGACTTGACGCAACATTTGCCGCGTCAAAAGTCAAGTGTTGCCACCCCTCGGCGGATGACTCAATTCAATAAGCGTCAATCTTTCCACGCGCTCAGCTGTCAATCAGTTCGGCATAGAAATCTGCCAACGATGAATTTCAATTAGGGCCACAGAAAAGCAACAAAGCTGGCGGGGGAAATCGGGCCACTTGGCCAAAAACAAAACCATTCGCAGTATCATCGAAGACAGTGCAAAAAGTCGACATTGGAATTAATAAAAACACTTCAATTTCCGATGCCCATCAATGCGGAGATCCCTGGTCCACCTCCCCCATGTGACGCCAGTTGACAGGAGCACGCGTCGGGCTTTACTGTACTTAGAGCGGTACAGCACGTCCGGCTGTCAGCCTGTCAGCCGAGCAGCCCACGGCCGGATTTCTGGCTGAGAACACGGGCTGGAGATGTTAATCACGGATACGGATCCTTGGAACTCCGCTCACATTGCATCAGATAAGCAGCTTGTCGAGATTTACGAAATCGAGCTGATTATGTCCTTGCGAGACGGAGACTCCTTGGACGCGTGTCAAAGGGTGGCCCGGTAATTTTCGAACGCTGCTGATGTGTTTACCTTTTGGCTTTTCCAGGGAAATCCTCGGAGCTCCCGGGTGAGGGGTAGTTGTGCCTCGGGTTCCGAACGCTCGGAAGGAGAGTCATCGGCTATGGGAAATGCATAAATCAGATTGACTCCTCGCCCAATTTGATTACAATTTACGGCACACGCGGAAATCGCTTGCGATAAGCTCGGCGAGCTAAATATCAGGTTAACATTTATCTGGGAAGGGAAGAATCCGGAGAAATTGATTCAATGTGTGAGAAAAAACAGGATTCGGAGTGGAAATGTGCATTTCAGCTCTCTTTGGACTGAGTTGTGGACACAGTCTGAAAAAATGCTTTATAAATGTGACTATTAGTAGCTATTAAAAGCGGTTGCGGAGGTTTTTTAGGCGGTTTTAAATGTATTTTGTATGAGTTGTTTTTAATTGCAAGCGTATACTCATCCCATAATCAGTGTGTTTGGTATTCCACGGAACCCTCCCGTTTTATTGCATTTCAAATATTGTGACCCCTCGTTATCTTCTGAGAATGAGCAGGAGAAAGTGAACGTGCGTACCCACGAACCCGAATCTCACCCCCTACCCTCGAGTCCTTGCTCATGACTGCTTGTGCGCGAAGGTGTGAAATTTTAATTTTGTGAGTTTTTTTCAAAATGTGCAGTTTTTATTTTAGAAAAGAGAAAATTATACCATTGGAAAGGGCTTGAAAAATGCTTTCCAATGATACCAAATTTTTTTTTTTTTTTTTTTAGTGAGGGGGTATACTATTTAGGGTATCGGAGGTCATCGTCGTTTTTTGCCTTTTTCAGTCGAGTAGTGGGAATATACGGGAGCGGCGGTTTTCGCAGCGGAGGTTTGGACGCTGCCGAGACTGCCGCTGCGATGACAGCCGCTGCGGTCTTATACTCTAGTTTTTCTTATATGTTATACGATTCCTTTTGAGGAGTGTGTCTAGGAAAAATGAGCTGAAGAATCACTTTAATGTTCAAGTTGTATAAGACTTATAGGATCACTTTTCAGGGCTAAGGATATCGAAATTGTTTGTGTCTACGATAAAGTTAGAAGTTAGTGTATAGAAAAATTAGCTGAGGATATCGAAATTGTTTGTGTCTACGATTAAGTTAGACGGGTGTGTATAGAAAAATTAGCTAGTGGGATCACTTTAAGGCTTATGTTTTAAATTTCTTATTGGGAACACTTTTCAGGGTTTATATCTAAAGGCCACCCAATAATATTTATGTGTAGGATAAGAAGTTTAGGTTTAAGAATTTCTTAAAACGGTGCACTGAAGCGGAAAATTGTACCGAATTTCAAATTCTGCCTCTCTCGTATATTCCCACTACTCGACTGAAAAAGGCAAAAAACGACGATGACCTCCGATACCCTAAATAGTATACCCCCTCACTAAAAAAAAAAAAAAAAAAATTTGGTATCATTGGAAAGCATTTTTCAAGCCCTTTCCAATGGTATAATTTTCTCTTTTCTAAAATAAAAACTGCACATTTTGAAAAAAACTCACAAAATTAAAATTTCACACCTTCGCGCACAAGCAGTCATGAGCAAGGACTCGAGGGTAGGGGGTGAGATTCGGGTTCGTGGGTACGCACGTTCACTTTCTCCTGCTCATTCTCAGAAGATAACGAGGGGTCACAATATTTGAAATGCAATAAAACGGGAGGGTTCCGTGGAATACCAAACACACTGATTATGGGATGAGTATACGCTTGCAATTAAAAACAACTCATACAAAATACATTTAAAACCGCCTAAAAAACCTCCGCAACCGCTTTTAATAGCTACTCTTAGCTTAAGGCTTAGGAAATTCGAATGGTTGCATCGCGACATCTTATGCCAATGCTGGCCCGACCTTAACTGACCATTTATTCATATCTTGCTTACACAGAGATTGTCTTTCCTTAACCTATGTCGAAGTTGCACACCTTCGATATTTACCTACATCGAGACCCCTCCTACACCACGTTCACCCCCGGTAACTTGTTATCAATCCTTGTGTTCGTTTTCCTTCTAATAACCATTCTACTGGGGTATTGGGCTGCTCCTTATGTTCGAGAACCAATCGGATTGGTTCTAGGAGTACAACATGCCTGTATGCACTCCCTGTAGATGTCAACCTGTTAAGTGAACATTCTGGACTATAAAAATGACACCACTCAAATTGCTCAGGATCAGTTCTTCAAATGCCTCAGTACTGCAATCCTATGGATCTAACCGTAGAATTTATCGATTCGGAAAACGAGGTTGAGATTGACAACCTGGAATTACCACCCACGCAAGATTCTGATCTTGAAATAATCGAAAACTCGGATCTGGACCTTGTGCAGGTTTCCGAAGCAGAAGATTCGGTTGATCGCCTTCTACAAAGCGTATTTCAACCGGCTGCATCGTCGACCCAAAATAGGGACCCAGGATTGGAGTCTCTTGAGTGGAGCCAGTTTCCATTGGGGACTACTACGCAGGCTTTCTTGGAATCCCTTATCACACACGAAGAAGGTGAAGATGTATTTCAGTGTGCACAGGAATTTCAATTGGACGACGACCTATCCAGGCCAGAAGATGAGGTTTTTCCTAACGATGACCACATCTTTGAAGAACTTATGGGACCTCAACCGCCACTGACTAACCATTATTTAACTTTGCTGGATGATGGAGATGACGACGCATTACTAGATGTTTTATTTGACCTAGATTCGTAACTTTTTAATTATAAATACACGATGCATAAAGAAAAATAAAGTAAATACTATTTTAAAATTGAGGGCTTATAATTGTTTTTTATTTATTGAACAATTTTTCTTTGCCTTACAAATACTTTTTAGCTCTGCGTTGTGAACCAATAGACGATGCATATTAAAGTCGTATCGCAACCAAATTTTCCGTACTTTAGGACAGAAATAACAATAATAAAAGGAGGATTTAGATTTCTGATAGGCGAAGTTGTGTATTTTTAAGGTATGCGCTTTTAGGCCGCTGCGAGTAGTAAAGGATTTTGTTTCTGAACACAACTCGCAATGGTACTTCACCATTTCGATGTTTTTAAAAATAAACTGAGTTTTCTATAAAAAATGTATCTTATATAGCATTTGAGGGACAATTCTTACGTTATATATACTAACTTTATTTAACGCTATTGAAAGATTTATATAAATATAAAAAGAGATAGACATACTGATATGTATTTCTGACTTTATTCTCAATTATTACATAGTTTGAATAAGTATTTTGGTACATATAATGAAGACATATTGTTATCTCATTTACTCCACATGAATTGATAGAAATGTATAGTTTTTGACAAGTATAAAAGACCATGTAATTTCTGGTTAAAGAATTAGTATACAACAGTTAGGTACTAGTGCACGACGAATCCAATCTTACGCTGATCAAAAATGGTATGCATATAAATTAAAAGTAAATACATTATCACCTAATTTTGTTGAATTTGATAGGACTTCTTAGAGACCTTAAATGACGTGAAGCCTGTGATTGGCTACACAAAAATTGAAAATCTATGTATTGGATTTGAGTATAAGATCACTGGATGTAAGCTGAAAAAGACACCATATGGAACTAAAATAGCTCTGTATTTAATTGATAAGGACGATAAAGATGTTTGGATATTTCTACCTAAAAGTTATGTGAACAAATTTTCTACAAAGACACCATTTAGGAAATTAAATGAGAATGGAATAACTCATATGGTATATAAAGGAAAAGATCTGAACAGATATAGTTGTGCTCAAATTGAATTTTTATCAGTAAATAAGTAAAGTAAATAAGATTCTTCAATATAAAGAGCTGAGTTTTTAAATCCAACAACAGTCTTAAATCAGTCTCAAAAAGAAATAGTTTTCCTTGAAAATGTACGCTCAACAGATAGAACTATTCTTGATGCAATTTGAAGGCATGCTTTTCGAGCAACACCTACAAAGGATGGAGTTCCTAAAAGCTACTTTGGAGGATTTAGAGGAAAAAGAGTTGATCCATTCGAAGTTTGGATTCCATTATAAACTTTGTCCCTGGAGCGACGATGATGCCTCATCTGGACCAGACACATGTCAGTGTCATATGCTGCCTGCACTGAAAGAGGAAGCCCTTAGTCTAATGATTAAATATTATAAGTTAAACAAACGTATTGCTCCAAAACCATAAATAAAACGAATTAATTTTACTTAAATATATATGTTTTTTATTTTTTAAAATGGTTTTTAAACATTTTTATTATTAATTTATCATTAAATGAATAGTCGTTTTTCTTGAATTTTCTTAAAAAACAATTTAGGGTTTTCTTTTTACTTTTAAAAAGACCGTACAGCATACAATAATGTCCGCAAGTGTTAGAAAAGTATCCCTGTAGTTGTTGCTTATTAAAAAAAAATTTATAAGCGTTAGATTTTAAAAATTTTAAAAATTCTTTTTTCTGGGGATATTGACCATATGAATCGAAAAATTCTGCCGACCTACGACTATCAAAATAAAATGCAATCCAATGAGTTCCAGGTTGATCTGAAGTGTCGGTATTCGCAATTATTAGTGCGGGATACTTTAAAATAGTTTTTGGTAACCTATCCGAAGGAAAAACTCCTTTAAAAATAGATTTTGTCTTTGAATGCTTAGAAAGAAAATGTTCAATTTGTAAAGTATTCATTTTAAAAGAGCGTACGAATATTTCTATGCTTATCAATATCAATCATTGAATCGTATTCACAGTATACCAAGCAAGTAACTGCTTCAGCAAGTGGTTCCGAAAATCTTCCTTCGATTCTTATAGTACCTTGACTGATTAAATTTGAACATATAGTTGAATTTGATTGATCAGCAGTTAAGTCAAAGGCTAATATAAAACTGTTTGAATCAAACATTTCCTTGGTAATTTGTAGTCCACGATCGTAATGTTTAATTCCACATGATCTAAAAAGCATATTATAACCTCTTGAGCTTTGAACCTTTTCAGCGTTCGAGTAATCGAACTCCAGAGCCTGGGAAGGAACTTGAACTCCATTAACCAATAGGTTAAAGCGTTGAATTTTAAAATGTTCAAATTGAAATGGGTCTAAGGTTCGGTTTCCTGAGTATGAGCGGTTTTTAACCATACAAAAGGCCAGAAAATTTGGTATTTGACCAATAACTGCGTTGTCTATCGACAGTGTATTGTTGCCCGGATATATTGTAAATGATTTGACTTCAACCTTGCTGAATGGGTACAGAGCATTTTTTGTTTGTAAAACATGATGGTGAGCCAATAAAATGCTTGGGTTAACTGTTATGTGGTTCATGAAAAGTTGTGCTTCAAGTATCTTTAAATTTGATTCAGTACCAGTTTCCATTAAATAAAACGCTGTTTTTTCAATATTGAAATTAATTCTTAAATCAACATTGTTAACAAGCAGTTTGGGTTGATTGAAAATATCTCCATGAACTTTTCCGAATAACTCAACCTTGTTACTATTTTGAAACATATTTTTAAGGGTTTCATTCGAGTCCGGATAAACATATTTCCCTGCTGTTATTCTTCCAAAATTGGGAAAATAACCTTGGGAGGCCAAGTGACTTTCAGAGGCGTCACTCCCATAGTTTAAAATTGTTTGCAAATACGCTCTATAGTGATAATTATTATCACTTTGCGATACCAGTATATTATTTAAATAAACTGACGAACTTCTAAATATTGAATGTAGAATATTGTTTACAACACCAACAGCATTTCCTTCAATGCTGTTGTTATCATTTTTTTTAAGTTGCACAACAAGTCGTAAATAAACACTTGATAAATCTCGATACGTTTCACCATTTCCCAAGCAAACAAATTCGATTGAAGAGGCACCGTCCAAAGAAGCAATTGGGTTGTATGAGACTTCTTCAGTTCTTAGAATAGAACTTTGCGTGGGGTGTGCCGCAAACAAATCTAATTCACTTTTCATACATTCGATATGCGTACTCATTTTGCTTTAGAAAAAATATCTTTAATATTTAATTTTCTTGTTGATTTTTTTTTTTTATGTTGCGTTTGGGTATGTTTACGTTGTCGTTTAGATGTATAATGAAGTCGTTTTTTCCTATTACCTAGCCTTTTATTTCTTTTTCCACTTCCACTTTGAAAACGGGTAATTTTATCAATTGCTTTATTTGAAAGATTTTGTAAAGCAATTTTACTTTGTTCTTGAATTATATTTCTTAAAGGCTTTCTCCCAAATTCATTGATTACAGCCTTACCAGTCTCAGCAGCCTGATTTTTTATAGCAGTTATGCCCGAAAGAAAAAGTGGTTTTATGTAATTAAAAAGACCGCTAAAAAAATTTCCGATTCCTCGTCCTTGTTGCACTATATGCGGAGATATGTAAAGACTTCCGATGTTGCTTAAGCCCCCACCACACTGATTTACATAATAATCCTGATAAGATTTCACCATGATGACTATTTTGGTTCTAAATAAATAATATTTGGGTATGCATTATTTATAGTCCTGACCTTCTTCTTCTTCTAAAGTGAAGAGTAACGAAAATCGGAACAGCTGAAGTTTCAAATGGTACCTTATATCCATTGGAATCAGTAATTAGTATTGAGATTTCATTTGGTGACCATATGTCCAAAGGGTAATATTCAATATTTTTAAATTGAATATTTTTTTCCTTTCCATTATAATGCATTACACGAAGACATCGCGGTCTTTTACTACCTACTGACCTTGGTTTTATTATGTCAGTGTAAATAAAAATCAATCCATTTTCAGGAATATTCGTTTGAACGGAAACATTTTTATACCTAAATGTTTCAGCATTTACAAGACTAACAAACTCGGTTTCTTCAACGACATTTTTATCTTGGTTAGGTGTAAATTTAATGTAATTATTCAAATATATGTCTGAAATACCGACTTCCCAATCATCGTTCATGTCTTCTGGAATGTTAACAATGTTTGTAAATGCACACTTTACGTTGTCAGGAAATACATTCATTGAGTCATTACTTAACAATGTGATAAAAATCTCATTTAAATAACCCATATTTGATTTTTATGGAAGTTAATGATACGAAATCCAATTTAATTTATTTTTACCAGTTTGTACTGGATTTTTTGTTCTAACCGATCGCATTAACCTTTCACGTCCTGTTACATATTTAAAATTTTGATAAGGTAAAGTTTCCGTTTTCAATTTTTGTAGTTTTGCTTTGAATTTGCGTTGTCGTTCATTAAGCTTCACTTTGAGCACTGGTTTCTCTAATCCTATTTTCTTTTTATCTGTTTCACTATCTAAAAAAGAGGTATCACTCACTTTTCGTTTATCTGATACAACATTTTCTTTTTTATTGGAACTAAAATCCTCATTATCACTTTCAGGTGGTAAATCGGGAAACTCAAATTTTTCCGGACGTGAGTGATCGTACTTTGATGTTGATTTTGATGTGCTGGGTTTTATATCAATCCAATCAGTGGTTTGGGATTCAATTGTTTTGGTTGTAATAGGATTCGCTTTTTGTTCATTTTGAAAATTCCATGATTTATTACGTTTTTTATTTTGATAGTAACTTAATTCTTGACGAATTTTGATCCATTTATCGAAATCACTTATTTTGTTATTATTTAATATTGGTAAAAATTTTATATTTATTAATTCATTTCCTCTATCATTGTTTATCAATTTCTGATATCTGTTAGGATGCATTAAAATTACTTTGCTTAAATTATGTTTATTCTTAATCATTTTTTAATAGTTTTCCAAAAATTCCAGAAAGCAATGAAGTTATTAGAATCGGTAGAAATCCCCCTTTTTGAATAAGGACTTTTCTCTTAGAGTTTAAAGTACGCTTTGGGCACGAAAGGTAGCGCAATGCATTTTTATACTTTTTTAGAGCATTAAGATGGGATTTAGTAACTTTATGGTTTCCCTGTAATGTGTTCAATACAATCTCTACTATTGTTTTTACCAGGTCACTATTACTATTGCTTATAATTGCCTTACGTAGTCTATTGTCGGCTTTTTTGAGCACATACAATAAATGTTTGTTCGCTTTCAAGCGATTTAGGCTCTTTTTGTAAACCATTTTCATTTGAATAGCACACAGAATATTCTGAATTAAAAATGTCAGATCTAAATCGTAAGAGATCGTTAATGCCCTGAGTGAGATCAATAAGTAAATATCCGTGAGGTTGCTCCGTTACTTCTTTATATATTCTAAATAGCTCCGTGGGGTTTTCTGGGTAAATTTGTCTTGCTAAACATTGAAATTGAAGCTTATCACGAGGATTTTTGAAAGCAACAATGTATTTGGTATTTAGTGAAATATCTCTGGTGTGCGAAGATTTATGAAATATGTTCTGAGTTACCACTATTACTGATAAATTCCTATGGTGTGATCCTTTTGTAAACAGCTCACACACATTTTTATTAAAGGCTCCCATCATCAAGTCATCCAATATTAAAAGAATTGGTTCATTCGTTTCATTTTCAACTGTTTCAGGGACTCCTTTTAAATATTCAATCTTTTCGAAATTGGGCTTGGCACTCTCCTCTGCATAACACCAAATAATTCGATCTATTGGAATATTAAAAAGATCATTCTTTTTGGTGATTAAATTTTCTAAAAAGGTTGTTTTTCCCGATCCTGAGGGTCCACAAATAAGCATTGTAAAAGGATGTATAAATTGTGTAAACATTTTTTTTATTAAAAAAATTTATTTTATTCGGAATGAATTTTAATATATATTATATTATTACTAATTGCTTATATAATGTTTTTAAGTTATACTAGGTTTTATTAATATTCTCTTGATCGCGTTTCTTGGTGCAGTTCTTCTCGAAATGAGTATCAGATCCGCAATAATTACAATAAATAAGTTGCGTATATCCATTTTTACGGGGATCATTTCCAAAAAATCTCTTAAAAGAATCCATAATAAGAGACAACCTGATAGGACCATGAATTTCTTTTTACTAAATTTTAAACACATATGTCACCATTACTATATATTTCATAATTGGTGTTTTCTAAGAATACAAACAGCTTAAATAAATTATTTAATGAACATCGAAGTGGAAGTTTTTTCTTGTGTATTCTACAATTCGTAAAAAAATTGGGTAGTTGAGTTAAACTTCTTCCAATATCTATATCGATTATGTTTGTTGATAAATACTTGATTAAAAAATTCTTTTTAATTTCACCACGAACAAGAACTGTGTGATACTTATTGAGTGGTGTGAGTATTTCTTCAAGACTTGTGTATGGAATGTCTCCAGCTGACCAATCCAATCCGTTTACGTTCTGCTGGTTAAGGTGCTGCTGCTTAAGAGCTCCATTATCCAATTCTTTTATGTTATATGGCGGTTTGAAATGGAAAAAATTAGGTATAACAGTTCCAGCAGGCATAAACGCCAGCTCCTTAACGAAAACTTGTTTGTTGTTACCAAGTACATATTGAAAATCTACTATAATGCTTGAATTACGATCGACTGTGTTCATCATTGGTTGAGATTTTTTAATCAACTGAGGGTGTGCTTGCTAGGGCTTTCTCCTTTATATACCGGTAAGACTAGAACATATTTACAGTTTATTTAAAGTAGTCTTACCTGATGGACATGTGTGTAACTAAAATAAATAAAACTTCTCGAAAGAACCAGGACCACGAAGTCATTTTTGGATTCGAGTATTATGTTGTTCATAACTTAAAATTGAAATGTGGTCTGTCAACTACTCGAAAATTTTTGCCGATGGTTTGGATGCAGCAAAGTAAAAATAATTTCATTGGATTTGACAAAGACGAATGGATGCAACTGCTTACGTATAAGGAATTTATTCAGTTGAAACTGGACCAGTATGACTTCTTGATGCCTGATACAATTATTGATCATCCGTGCTTGCACTCCATAAAATGTAACTTTAGATTTAGGAAATCAGATAATCAGTACGTTTTTGTGATTAATCAGTATGGTAACAAAATTGAGTTTGATTCTGAGTCCTGGAGATCATTACTAAGATTAGGCATATTTTTTACTACATTTTTATGTTGGAACTCCATATTAAGACAGCAAGTAATATATCTTTACAATAATCATATTATTCCTAAGTGTGTATCTTTACAAAAATTTGATATTCAACTATCTGATTTAGAAGGTACCTATGATAAGGATGTGCAAATAGATTTAACACGATTATGTTTTGAAATTTCAAAAAAGATGCGTTCAGAAATAAAAAGGGATGTTCTTGTATATAAGCAAGCATTATTGACTAAGCAACCATCGTCATCAAATAAAAAATAACACTAATAAATCAACACCTTAAGATGAGCAAACAACAAGTTGTCGATGAAATTCATAAGGCAGCGCGAAAAAACTTTATACGGCGAAAGTTCGTTCAAAAAGGGATAAATGACACATGGCAAATTGATTTAGTTGAAATGATACCGTTTTGGAAAGAAAATAAGGGTTTTAGATATTTACTGACCGTTATTGACACGTTCTCAAAGTATGCATACGCCGAGGCAGTTAAGTCAAAGTCTGCCTTGGATGTAGCAGAGGCAATGAAATCTGTTTTTAAAAAGAGTAAAAGTACACCCAAGAATATTCAGTCAGATCAAGGGAAAGAATTTTTTAATTCCACTTTTAGGAAATTAATGGATAAATTTGATATAAATCATTATCATACTTATACGCATCTCAAGGCTTCTATATGTGAACGCTTTAATAGAACATTAAAAAATCGTATGTGGAAAATGTTTAGTATGCAGGGTAAATATAAGTGGATTCACAACATCAATTATCTTGTAAATCAATACAATAATTCATATCACCGAACAATTAAAATGAAGCCTATAGATGTCTGCATGAAAAATGAAGAGTTTATTTTAAAATCAGTATATAATATACCAAAAATATTTCCAAAACATAAATTTTTAGTAGGTGATTTTGTTAGAATAAGTAAATACAAGGGAGCATTTATGAAGGGATACGAACCTAATTGGACCACAGAAGTTTTTAAAGTTTTAAAAGTCAAGTCTACATACCCCGTAACATATGAAATACAAGATTATATGGGTACCCCTATTAATGGGTCATTTTATGAAGAGGAACTTCAAAAAGTGAAAGACAAAAATGCTTTCCTAGTAGAGAAAATACTAAAAAGGAAAAATAATCAAGTGCTTGTAAAATGGAGCGGATTCGATTCCAGCCACAACTCATGGATATCTGTAAATGACCTGCTAAAGTAATAAAACGCAACAATAACAAGTTTAATTTTTTTATCTATTTATTTACACATTTTTATTCTTATAATATAAACATATAAACATTTATTTAATAATGGGTTTAATTTTGGTTACTACTTAATATATGTTCAATATTATAATGACCATGAGCCAATGTATTACAATTATCTGGTAAAATATATCTCTTATCATCCTTATAATTAAGACTTATTTTATTCATAATTTCAGTATAGAGGATGTGCGACCTACTTCGAATAACTCGCTGGGATCCATAAAATGTTTTTTTATATTTTATACATTCTATATAATCTTCATGATTCAGTTTTTTAATAACTGATTTCTTAACTCCTTTAATTTTTTTTATACATTCGTTTTCGTTTCCTTCCTTATCAACTAAACAAGAGTATGCCTTAGCCTTAAGTCCAGCAAAAGAAGTCATAACCCTACCTGCATGTTCATCCTTCATTTTTCCAGGTTCCCTATTATTAGCTTGAACTATATTAAATTGGTTTTCTAGTTTATAATTTGAGGTATCGAATCGTTCAGGATTTTCTTTTATAGTTTCGTAAAAGTCTTCCTCTGAAGATAAAATAAATGAATCTGTATCCATATAAATTATTTTCGAAGAAGGACTTTTAAGTAATAGAAAATTATAATAAAATTCATACATTAACCATTTAGATAATTCTAAAACAGCAACTCCTATGTATATTGGCTTATCATACATAATTTTTGATGGTGTTGATTCAATCGCTGCAAGATCTGTCCCAAATATCTCAACGCTATGGAAGTCATGTCTAGCTATGCGTTGCCTGAAGCCTGGTGAATTTTGTCTTGATTTATAATGTTTTACTAATACTATATTTCTACGCTTGGCGACATTTTCCATTGTTTTCCCGTATACTGCATTATTCATTAACTTAAAAAAATTTTTTTCAAAATCATTTTCCGCTAGTTTTCTTTGATCAGTGTTTAAATCAATATAAGGCTTTAACCAGCATGATTGTGTAAAAGACAAAACCCTATGAATTTTTTTTACAATTAAACCATGCTGTATACAAAGTTGAAGCTGTTTTAAGTGGATAATGTATTCGCTTTTATTCGATAAATCAGCTATAAGTTTTTTCTGCTTACCTCCTGGAGGAACTTTGTTTTCTGGACAGAAAGGCAAGTAGTTATGTGAGTCATGCCGATCAGTAGGATATTCTAAATCCACTTCTAATATATATCCTACATTTCCCTCAGCAGAAATATTTTTGTAATCGAAAGATTCTAATTGATCATTACTTAGAAATTTAAATCCTGAAAGCGGTAAGGGTTGACTCATTGCCCAACCATATAAATTATTTGCATCAATATAGCTGAGGTAGTTATTTGGTTTACTTGAATCGAAGTTAGTTATATATTTATTATTAGCTATAGAAATTCTTTGGGTACATTGAGTTAACCCACCCCTTATCGCTCTTTTTAAAAAGTTGTACATGTCTCCGTCACTAATAAGTTCTAAATTTACATTAGTATACTTGAGCATAGCATCCCAAGATATTGACGGTGCTGTAACATAGTTAATAGGGTCAAGCTTATAAATTTTCTGACAAATTTTTCTAAAATTTTCGAAAACATCAGTCAAAATTAAAACATCACTTTCTAAATAAAGTTTTATATAATCTTTTATAGTATTACAGTTGAAAGTTTTCCAAACCTTTTGTGCAAAATTGTAATCATCTATACTACAATTTTCTTCGCTGAGAGAATTGTAAAAACTATCAATGTCAGGAAGCTGGGTATCCTCAAATTTTTCAAAACTATCTAAATAGTCGTAAGGGAAAACACCCTTCCTACGCATTTGCTTAAATTTTTCTCCCTGAAATTTAGTACTTAGAATTTTAAAATCTTTGTCCTCCATGTAGCTTGATAGTTTTTCTAAACTAGAATTTAAAAATCTAATCGAATCGATATATCTTATTTTATATCTATTTGATGCATTTATTTTAATTGACTGCGTTAGCGCTATATAAAGCTCTTTATTACAGGGTATGGGGCTTAAGTCTCCTTCTAATTCAGTAATGAATAAATGTATGTCATATTTAGATAAGTTATGAAATACTACAGGAAAGAAGGGATCACTTAATTTGTACTTTGGCTTACAATTTTTATGAATGGGACCCATGTATTTTCCAGAAAATTGATCAAAATATTTGTCCAGGTCGTCAGCGTTTATTTCCTTTTCACAGGCACAGCAATTTCCTTCCTGTTCATGGATTGTGCTAGCAATCGGGTTTTTGGGGGTCGACCAGTACATGTAAAACAAGCTCGTAGTTTTTTCCTTTAGTGATTTGCAGAATTTTTGTATGCAGTCAGCGCCTATAAAATTATAAAAAATTTGAATTAGTTTTTAAAATACTAAGAAATGAATTATTTATTGCTTTTTACATACCTTCATATGTCCACAATTCGTTAAGATCCGGATTATATTTATGTGCTATATAAAATGATACGGCACATGCAGTATGCTTCTGCACTTTTGTTGTTGACGACGTTGAAGACGAATTTAGGCATGTTCTATAGTTTTCAAGAACAGCCTCAATATCGGCATATATCACCACCGGAGGAGATAATTTTTTATGAAAGCCCTTGAATGAAGTTGTAGTGTTTGGTTCAGGGTAAAACGAGGCCACTTTCCCGCATTCAAGTTTGTTGTGGGTAGTATTATTAACTGTGAAAAACTGTAGACAGTTATCACAAAAATATCCTCCTGATTTGGCCTTGGAATGCTGTGAGTAGCATAATCTTTTTACACTTGTAATGTAAGCGTAATGCATACTGTCTTGGTTTACGTTATTTATTCCCAATATATTGATGTGGTTAGGTTGAATACATTTGGTTCTAAACGTTGGACCGATAATTTTATCACCATCAGCATCGATCTCATAAACATTTATACTAAAGTCTTTATTATTTTTTTCGAAATGGATAATCCCTTTATTCGTTATTGGAAACTCGATTCCTGAAAAATCCAATCTTATTCCGTCATATACAATTATTTCATTATTAATATTAATGTGGTAAGTTGTGGGCTTTGTCATTTTCTCTCGTGAATACTTTTTTTGCTTTGCATTTGTAAAAGTAGCACTCTCATGAGTTTTGTTAGCTATGAATGCCAGTATGCACCATTTGAAACAAAATACGTCAGTATTCTGTACGTTAATAAGTGCATTTCGGGCTCTTATATTCTTCGGGGCCTGAATGTATCCGCTAGCAGGAATGTTTTCTAGCTTTATTATAGTAATTTCAAAATAATTGAAATTTTTTATTGCCCAACCGGAGTCTTTTTCTTGAAACTCACTGCTCGATGCTAGTAAGCTTTCTACTGCCATATTAAGTTCATCGATAATGCTTTCATTTTGGTATACAGATTTATATGATGTCCCAAAATGTTTTGTTGTTTCAACAGTAACTCCTTCGTCTGTTTGTTTAATATAGGTACCATAAACTCTTAGGTTGAATTTAATGGCTCTATATTCTATCATGCAATGCTTTATAATTTCAATTATATTTTTTTGGCAATGCTGATAAAAATCTTTTAAATCAATAGTGTTTTGGACTGTACTATTGATTCGATATGATTTAACCGGAAAAACAGTTTGAGAGTTAAGAAGAATTATGTTTTCATTATTTTTTACTTCTCTGGCTGATGCATTTTTATGCTTATCGGTCAATATGTGTTGACGTTCCCTTGATGCAAGATATTTATCACCACAAGTAGGACATAAAAGTTCTAATTTTAAATCATTTTTATTTTCGCTAATCTTAGCTTTTTTTCCTTGTTTGAGTACTTCCTTACCCTCATCCATTCTCATCCGTTTGAGAGCATTTGATGATGTTGTGGGATGATCGTCCAGATGATTTTGCCTTCTGTTTTGTGGTTGCCGTTTTTCAACATTCATTAAAACGTTGAATGCATTTATAGGTCCATTACAATTTTGATAGTGCTCATCAAATTCATAATTATGAACTAAGGTAGAGCATAAGTCACACCTTATTTTTGATTTACACATTAAAACCTCGAAGGCATTCCGAGGCTTTGAGCACTGAGCATAATGAGCTTCAAACTCACTCATCTCCACATTTTTGGTGCACAAATCACAAGCAATGAATGACTCCATTTTTAGGGTTTTGGTTTTAATATTTTTTTTCAAAAAATATATTGTTATATGTTGTAATGTTGTTAACAATTTTCACCCACTCGTTATAAAGGTAAAAAGCACGATAATGTTGTTAACAATTTTCGGGCACTCGTTTAAAAGGTAAAAAGCACGATTAGAATTGTTAGGCGCGATTGCAAGGACCGATGTGGATCTAATTATTTTATTAGAATACAGTACTGAGGCATTTGAAGAACTGATCCTGAGCAATTTGAGTGGTGTCATTTTTATAGTCCAGAATGTTCACTTAACAGGTTGACATCTACAGGGAGTGCATACAGGCATGTTGTACTCCTAGAACCAATCCGATTGGTTCTCGAACATAAGGAGCAGCCCAATACCCCAGTAGAATGGTTATTAGAAGGAAAACGAACACAAGGATTGATAACAAGTTACCGGGGGTGAACGTGGTGTAGGAGGGGTCTCGATGTAGGTAAATATCGAAGGTGTGCAACTTCGACATAGGTTAAGGAAAGACAATCTCTGTGTAAGCAAGATATGAATAAATGGTCAGTTAAGGTCGGGCCAGCATTGGCATAAGATGTCGCGATGCAACCATTCGAATTTCCTAAGCCTTAAGCTAAGAGTAGCTATTAAAAGCGGTTGCGGAGGTTTTTTAGGCGGTTTTAAATGTATTTTGTATGAGTTGTTTTTAATTGCAAGCGTATACTCATCCCATAATCAGTGTGTTTGGTATTCCACGGAACCCTCCCGTTTTATTGCATTTCAAATATTGTGACCCCTCGTTATCTTCTGAGAATGAGCAGGAGAAAGTGAACGTGCGTACCCACGAACCCGAATCTCACCCCCTACCCTCGAGTCCTTGCTCATGACTGCTTGTGCGCGAAGGTGTGAAATTTTAATTTTGTGAGTTTTTTTCAAAATGTGCAGTTTTTATTTTAGAAAAGAGAAAATTATACCATTGGAAAGGGCTTGAAAAATGCTTTCCAATGATACCAAATTTTTTTTTTTTTTTTTTTAGTGAGGGGGTATACTATTTAGGGTATCGGAGGTCATCGTCGTTTTTTGCCTTTTTCAGTCGAGTAGTGGGAATATACGAGAGAGGCAGAATTTGAAATTCGGTACAATTTTCCGCTTCAGTGCACCGTTTTAAGAAATTCTTAAACCTAAACTTCTTATCCTACACATAAATATTATTGGGTGGCCTTTAGATATAAACCCTGAAAAGTGTTCCCAATAAGAAATTTAAAACATAAGCCTTAAAGTGATCCCACTAGCTAATTTTTCTATACACACCCGTCTAACTTAATCGTAGACACAAACAATTTCGATATCCTCAGCTAATTTTTCTATACACTAACTTCTAACTTTATCGTAGACACAAACAATTTCGATATCCTTAGCCCTGAAAAGTGATCCTATAAGTCTTATACAACTTGAACATTAAAGTGATTCTTCAGCTCATTTTTCCTAGACACACTCCTCAAAAGGAATCGTATAACATATAAGAAAAACTAGAGTATAAGACCGCAGCGGCTGTCATCGCAGCGGCAGTCTCGGCAGCGTCCAAACCTCCGCTGCGAAAACCGCCGCTCCCGTATATTCCCACTACTCGACTGAAAAAGGCAAAAAACGACGATGACCTCCGATACCCTAAATAGTATACCCCCTCACTAAAAAAAAAAAAAAAAAAATTTGGTATCATTGGAAAGCATTTTTCAAGCCCTTTCCAATGGTATAATTTTCTCTTTTCTAAAATAAAAACTGCACATTTTGAAAAAAACTCACAAAATTAAAATTTCACACCTTCGCGCACAAGCAGTCATGAGCAAGGACTCGAGGGTAGGGGGTGAGATTCGGGTTCGTGGGTACGCACGTTCACTTTCTCCTGCTCATTCTCAGAAGATAACGAGGGGTCACAATATTTGAAATGCAATAAAACGGGAGGGTTCCGTGGAATACCAAACACACTGATTATGGGATGAGTATACGCTTGCAATTAAAAACAACTCATACAAAATACATTTAAAACCGCCTAAAAAACCTCCGCAACCGCTTTTAATAGCTACTACTATTAAATGGCAAACAAGTAATTTTGTAAATATTAAAGAACAACTCGGATCCCTTGAAACACTTATTTAAGCCAATAAGGAATTGTTTTTTAAAGGATTTATCAGGAACGTTTAGAACCAAATATGGGACATTCATTTCATGTGAAAAATAAAGCCGGACTTGGAGCGGAATAATTATGCATTTTAACTTCCTCTTGATTTTCTTTTGAAAAAATGTCTTTTAATTTATAAGTAATAAATATTATTAATTATAGAATGGCAAAAAAGAAAAGGTAAAATGTAAAAAAAGAACTTGGATCCCATGAAACCGAAAATTGTATACTCAAGTATTTCATTTGAAAGCATCAACATAGATTCAAAGATTCATAAATAATACATTTTAGCCAAACAAACCCAGCTAAATAAAAAGACGCGGAACATTAATCTAATGTTTTTTTTTTTAATATTGGACACATCTTTTTAGGGGTGGATTCGCTGCAGGCGTGATTTACCTATTCTTTGGCTCTCATTATTTTCCACATAAAAAATGGGCTAGATGGAAACCTTGAAAGTGACATTCGATTCGCAGCTGACATTCTGGGGTAGTTCATCTGGGGATGGTACATGCGGTCGATGTGTGTTCGCTCTTTGATTGAACTAATTGACACATGTGAGGAGAATTTACCAAAATATCGGTTTGGGATTTCGTAATTCGAGCCAGGGTTAGGCAAGAGTGGCGCGCTCCCTGAACTTTCCCGCTCTCTCTGGTCCCTGTCGCTGGTTCTCCGTCTGCTCCTTGTAATACGATATGTCAACAATATCCAGAGGTCGCAGAAAACTTAAAAAGAAGCCGAGAAGCGAAGCCGAGCGGCGAAAGTAAAAGTAAAAGTAGCGAAGGTCAACATCATCAAAATGTCTGTCTGGCCCAGGACAAACATCTGAAGGAGCAGACTCTCGTCCGGCAGCGCACACATGCTCCAAGGATCTGCCCGTGTCCTGGGCTCCACTCCTGGTCTTGGCCTGGTCGTAGTGAAAATGATAATGTTAAAGTTTTACAACTTAAGTCGTCAAAGTCAAACACACTCTAGGGAAATTACAAACACATTCGAGACAAGAATGTGAAGCACGAAAGTCGTTGTCCGCCGGGCGAGGGCAGGATCTGCAGGAGGCGGAAGGGGCTGGGAAGGTCAAGGGGCGAGGGTGGGCCCAAACTTTGCGGGTGGTGTGATGAAATATACGCACACTGCAACTTTACCTGCTCAAATCTTAAGCTCACTATCCCTTGTTGTTCGGCATTCCAGCTTTTACAGTGCTTCGGGGTGGAATTAGTGACAGGTCCTAGTCCCCGCCCCACCCCCGGCCCATTTCCGCCATTAGCATAAATAAGCGCTTCTAAGTACGCCCCATAAAGGTGTAAATGCTCTGGTATTATTAGCCAAAGGCGAGCCCGGGGACCCAAAGACAAGAGAAGCTGAGGGGAGTCCGGCGAAACCGCTGGAAGCTCTTCAGTGACTTTTGCTAGCGCTAAAATTTTATCGCCGCCAACTCACATAAAATTTGCTCTCCAAGTATTTCATAAAATTTTGTGGCGCATCAAAATTGTGGGACTTGCAGCGGACTCCAACTTTCCCTGAGCGCTGTCTCTGTCCCGAGGACGTTGAAATGATGGGTGGAAATGAAATTTTATTAAATGACCGTCGAGTTCTTGGCTTCTTAACTTGGCTGTGAAATTAGCCGGCCACTGGTGGGGGATTCGATGGACCTTCCCGGCTTTGGCTGACTCAGCAAATGGGTCAACTTAAAGATATGACACTGGGGATAGCCCGAGCACTAGGCACGAGGTGTAACAATGTTGCGGTGAATGGAAAGTGGAAGCGATGATGCAGTTCGTATTTCAGCTCCAGGGCTAGCCAAACCTTTACCCAGTTATCTTGGCAAAAAGTTTGCGCTGCTCCGAGAGTGCTTTAAATTGTTTTCGGCAGAAAAGTTTTCACCTCAGGGCATCTCGAATTTCTCCCAAGGACTGCAAGGAACCTATCGAGCACTCGAAGCCCGCCTCCTGCCGCTCATTAAAATGTCCCAAACGTTCTGTTTATGCACCGCGAACTGTGTGCCCCATTGGTATTCCCCCACTCAAAAGAAACACCTCCTTCCACGCACCCATCTCCCCGGCAAGTGAACACTGGCTTTTTCGTTTCATGCCCACGTTTATTGTTTCCCAGTCATTTTCAGCATCTTATCAATTTGACTCACAGGCAGAGGCCCAGGTTCTGGCAATAAAAGAGTAACCATTGTTTCCGGCGCCAACCTCTTCCGCTTTATTCTGTCATTGATAATGAAGACAGCAACAACATTGTCTTTCCCTTTGCCGGCACCAGAACGTGACTCCCTTATCAATGCGACTTATGGCCATGACGCAGACTGCTCCTCTGGGGCGCCTGCCACGCCCCCAGCCGTTCAGATATCGCTGAAGCAATTAAAATTTGTAGCTATTGGTGGAGTGGAGCGTTTGGAATTCGGAACTCGGAATCGAGAATTCGATAGCGGCCGCTCGTCGTTCGCAAATCATTTCGCAGTTGCTCAAGACTGCCTCCTTGGCGATTCCCCGGGGGCTCCCCCATCGCTCATTTTTCATACTGACAGCCCAATGGGCGTTAATTGCGTGGGTTTGGTTAAGGTTACGGCGCAGATAAGCGCGCGTGATTTTTCTGTGAATTCAGTGCCCAGAGGGCACCATTTCCCTGCCCCCTCCCCAGTGCAGGGGGATGAAACCACGCCTCGTTATGTGGCAGTTCACATTACTCCCCTATTCGGCGATTCAAAGGAGGCCTCGGCCTCTCCAGCTTTGCATTTGGTGGAGGCGATAAGACGAAGATGCCAGAGGTTTGGAGGCCGGAAGTACCAGGGCATGGAGTACCATTTTTGAATTGGCAAAACGTGCAGCAAATGGCTTAATTACGTCTGAAGAGATGAGCTTTGACTCTCACAAAAGTACGGGGGTACTATATTTTTGTATACTTTTAATGGTGTTTTGGTAGAGCCACGAGATTATGGATATGTGGCTCCTGGGCATCTGTTCGGGGAGGCATTTATCGTATCAATATCCCTGTGGCCGCCTACCGTAGGTGCTAACAAATGATTCCCTGGGGCACCTCTGCTCCGCACTCCTCTCCCGGACCTCCTCCTGCCATGTCCATTTAAATGCGCATATTTCACACACAGAGAGGAAAAACCAAGAACATTGTGATTGAATTGATCACATTCGTTCTTAAAAACCGTGTAAGCACAAATGTTCTTATTTTGATCCGAATGTTCTTGATTCTAGAACGAAATGGTAGGAACTAAAAAAGTGAAATGAGATGATTTCGTTCTATTTTCAAGTTGATTTTGGTTTTAATTTAAGAACATATTTGGATCAATATAATAACATTTTGATATTGATTTTATTTGAATTTGGGATCAAAAGAAGAACATTTTAGACTTGTAAAATGAAAAAATGAGCTCAAATCGTTCTTGAAATAAGCTAAATACTAGATTGAATACCCTTCCCAAAAAAACGCTAAAATAATAATAATTGGCTTGTAATAGTTTTTTACTTTTATTGAATTGTAATATATATGGGATATGTATATAATATGTGATTAATTACAGGCTTAAATCTCTTATAACATTAAGGTACATATATATACAAGCTTATAAATATTTAAATCTTAGGTAATGTTTTTTATTATTTAATAAGTATTTGTTTCTGTATATATTTACATACATATGTATAAATAAGTGGTTATGTATGTATGTAAGTACAAACACACGTGGAGACGAACGAATTTGTCTTTTCCGAATTCTTTAAAAAACACTTGCACTTAATTGCAGCCAAATTTCCGTATAAAAGCAAACACTTATACGAACATGTGTACATACCATACATACATACATACGTACGTTTATTTTAGCACAAAAAATGAGAGTAAAAGAGCTGATGAACTTAGGAATTTATACTAACCTTCAAGGAATTTCCTTACGGACTCCATTTTAATATCCTCCAGGAACTTTGACAACTGCTCGTCACTTTCACTTTCCATTACTTTAACTTTAAACTTTTGCAAACCAATCGAAACGCTGATGAAATGTGCCAGCCGAATGGTACAGAAGAAGAAGAGCAAAGTAGAAGGGTCTAACGCGTGCTTGCTGTTAACCGAAAGATACTAACGCGTTATAAAAAATCCGCAACACACCATTTCAAGTCGAAATGCAACTCACTTTTCGTTCTATTTTTTGTCCCTCCCGTTCTTACTTTAAGAACATATTGAGATTATTGGGTTTCTGAGAAGAAATTGAAATTGATTTAAGAACCACGTGATAAATGTATAACATTTCGTTCTTGATTTGAGAACAATTTTGGTTTAACCAAATTTTAAGTACAAATTCAACTTGATTCAATCACAAAGAGAACATTTTGAGCTCAAAAAATGCCGTTCTCATTTTAAGAACATTTTCAACTCAGATCAGAACGTCAGAATTCTCTCTGTGCAGTTAACATGCCTTGACAACATGCCCTGCCGGCTTTCTTCTTTGGCCTGCTCTAAATAAGTAAACAAATAGTTTTGGCAATTGCCAAGTGGGGCATGTCAGACGCAACCCTAGTCCCAGACCCCCGCACCCCGACCCCGGCCGTAACCCCAGTCCCGCAGGTCGTCCAGTCAGGCTGCATGTTGTGGCATGCGGTTGTGCAACGGCAACAACTTTTGCAACATGCAACCAGACTGCTGCCCTCCTCTGCCGCCCTCTGCGAGGATGGCAAAATAAACGAGGCCTTAAATCGAACTTTGTACACGGGTCGTGCTGGGTCGGAGGCCGGATCGTCTCGTTTGAGGTTAACATAATTTAAGGCAGCAGGGCTGGATCCCCTGGAAGGAGGTGGAAGGGGGCAGGTCCCCCTGAATGCCCATTTAACATGCTGCCAACGTGCGTGAGCCGTGTGTGAGTGTGGCAATTTCGCAAATTATAAATTTTCCACCTGCGCAATATGCTGGGTGCCTGCCCTGGTCCTCGATTCCCGTTCGTCCCTCCCGGAATGGGGGAAAAGTTCTGGGGCACCGAAGTGCTTCCTGCTCACAGGCAACAATCCGAAAATTGATCGTTGTTTCCGGCTTCTCTATTGCTTCGGTGCTGTTCGGGATATGAAGTCGACACCGAACACAAGCTATACGTGTGCGCTTACAGTACTCACTCGTAAGAGCGGACTTAAATAGTAGGATTTATTAAAATGATTTGATCGCCTTAATTGTGCAACACCAATGAGCAAATGAAACTTCTGTAATCAATTCCCAATCGATGGCATTGAACACACGGAGTATATCATCTAATAGTTTCCTGTTCTAATGGGAAATAAATATTAGTTAAATTTTTCTTCAAAATTAATTTTAGGATTGTATCCCTTGAAAAAAATGTTAGTTTATTTTTATAACAAAAAACCTGTCATAACTTTTTTTTTTATTTTTTTTAATTTTATGAGATCAATCAATTTTTTTGCTTACTTCAAAATTATTTTAATAGGGACAATAATCGTTACCAATTTTAAAGTTCATATTCTTATTTTTCTTGGCCACCTTTTTAAATGGTTTAGTTTTGAATATGATTTTGAAAAATTTTATTCACTTTACACCTTGTTTGTAAATCAATGGGCTGTTGGTATTAATAGCTTTTAAAATATTTTAAATGTTGTTTGTAAATAAATATTGCATTTCGATTTTTACACTTACTTTAATTCTGTGGCACATTAATTACAAGGTTTTTTTTATTCGTCTAAAAGAATTTAGTGAATACTGTAAATGACTGTCTTCTGAAAAAGTTCATTGTACCTCTTAGCTTAAAATTTATAATTTACTTTTAGACACCTAAAATAAAATTTAAAAGTGATTGGTGGCATTCCCTACAGAATAAAGGAAAATGTGTGAATTTAAATAAAATATATACTAACGTACAATTTTAAAAATATACTTTTGTTAGCTTTTTACTTCAAATGTAAACTTTAAATATCAGAACTGTAAGGGATGGCGAAATAAATGCAGCCACAGTTGATGACGCCCAGTAAAAGAAAATTGTTATAGAACGAAGCGTAAAAGGCAACAATTTGTGTAAGAGCAAATTAAATATTGTAACTGTGAGATAAATTCGACATTGCCGCAACCGGACTGGATGGGAGACGGGGTGAAAAGGTCAGCCGGGTATCAGCCGCCTACTGGGATGATTGCATAAGCAAAGTGGGAGCCGGAAAGACAGAAACTCGAAAGATGTAAACAATATGCAAAACACAAGGAAGGCGTGCAGGCCAGACCCTAGAAAATCCAGGAATGCATATCACGGATACGCAGTGGAGTTCGCTACATGACTTTGCATACTGAAGAGCAGTGAAAACACAGGGCGGATGCTGGAGAACAAGGTCAACCTACATCAATTTAACATCAATGTCCATAAATCCCGGCTGGGAACCCGAATTTGGAGTTTAGTATCTGCTCTGCATAAATGTTCAATAAATGTCGCAAAATAAATATTTAATAAACATAAGCGAGAGGCAATATGGAAAGCAAACGGCACGGCCAAATATTGGGATAAAATCCGGGGCAGGAGAACCACCCTCGTACTTTCCAGCTAGATTTAAGTCTCAATTGCGACATAAATTTGCATTTGATGGGGAACGGGGAATTAGGGGCGAGTGCTCAGAGTTTTCTGATGGAGCTTCCACCGTTTATTGATCGACCGGTTGACATTGCATCAATATCTGGCGAAAGTTAACAAGCAAGTATATGATGCCGAACTGCACGATTTAAAAGCTTTTCCCTGCTTTCCTCATCACTTGTTTGTCTTTCGCTTTCTGTTTGTTGTCGCGTCTCGTCTCTGGAGATTTTTCTTCCCCAAAGACGGGGGTTCAGTTCCAACGGTCGGTAGAATGTTTTGGAAAGAATGTTGCAACCGAACATCAATTATTTACGTTATTAATATCCAATTAATATTCGATATTCTGAGCAAGTTTTCTATTCAATTAATTAAATGTCCGCCCCTCCCCGTCCGGGTAACACATTTTTATGTCACGTCAGCGAACTGCAGTCCGCTGCACCCCTCCGCAGCCGCCTATGCACACTCATTAACACAACAATAAAGTACAACCGCCCCACGCCCACCAGCCCTCGTGAGGGGCGTGGACAATTAATGTGACTGACACACATGCAGATTTTGCCGCCGTTCGCGTTGTCATATTTGATTTACAGTTGCAATTTACGCACTTTCCGCAGGAGGAGGCCAGGATCAGGACTCGGGAGGCGCTCTGGGTGGGGCTGGCTGACAGCTGTCCACGTCAGCATCCGGCTTCTGTTTGATGTTGTTAATTGATTTTCAAAGTCAACTGGCGTCCTCCAGTGGCCGGGAGAGGGGAAAGGGGGACGGGCAAGGATGGGGTCCTGCGGGAGGAGCAGGCCTGCTTTCGCTTTCGCCACGCTCGCAGATTAGCAGGGCAGTGTAAAATGCATCTCCATTGAGGCGCAAGCGACATAAAACCAATTCCCAATCCGCATTCGCTGGACAATTTACAGACTGTGGACCCGACAGTATCCCCCCCCCCACTCGCCTCCCCTGATGTGCATTGTAAGTGCAGTGAGGCGCATTTGCAGCTGCAATTGCCGAGTGGATTTCGGAGTTGTTCCCGCAGTGGCTGTGGCAGGATCCGCAGGACCAGGGGCTCGTGTTTGTTTTATGTGTGGCAATTGTCCAGCGCCCCATCGACATGCAACTGTATCTGTTGTCTGCCTGGCATGCGGTTCAATCAAAGCGATTTTCAATGTCCACAAAATTTCGCAAAAGGACATTTTGGTAATTTCAACGATGCACCCTCCCAAGTCAGGAGCGGACCTCACTCGGTAGAGGTTTTCGAGGACCGTTGAAGTGGGGCCGTACTTATAAAACGGTTTTACATTCTTTACATTCCGACCTTAAAATATACTCCCTCAAATCGTAAAAGTCTCGCCAACATAAATTATGTAATATATTTGAATATTATTTGAATCCATAAGTATAAGCATATCCGCTTGCCTCTTCGTTAATTAATACACCAGCTAGTTTTTAAACTAAAGTTAACTTTCCAACATTTTTTTGAAAACTTTAATATAATTAATCGCGAATGCTACCCAATGCAATAAAATATAAATCTTAAATCTTAATTCGGTCAAAATAAGGTGTGTTGCTTCTAATCTTTTGTTCTTTTAACTGAACTTAATAATTACACACATCACACATACTCAAATCAAATTAAAGAGTGTTCTTCCTATTTTCCTTGCAAGTAATATTCACCATTCTAAGCTCCCCTTAAACTTTTTGTGCGCTTTTTCTTAAATACCAATACTGGCAGGGTTAGTCGCCCAACAACCTCGAAACGAAAAATCCGCCACTGGTCGGCAATCCGGCGCTTGTTGTTGGTAATGAGTTTGGTTTTACTGTTTAAATTTAAACGTGTTCGCGGGTGGAGGAGCGGTTAAACGGGCTCGCCAGCGGTTGGCTACAGTTCTAAAGTGTATTTGCATTTAACGCTAAATGCATTCTGGCAGGGGCGTAGAGGGGTGGGAAAAGGGAAGGGTTCCTGCCTGCGGGAGGGAAAACATGACAGTTGCATTAATTTTGATTGCGTAAATATTTTAAGTGTGCGGATTGCGAGAGCCCTCTCAAAAATGTTTGCCCTGGGCCCACTGCCTGGTTAGAGGATTGTGTGGACTGGTGCTGGGAAATGGAACGCCACGATTAAGTGATTGCAATTGAGATGAGCTGATTGTAAAATCTGGGTGAGCACAACTTACTCCTCCGGCGAGGGCAATGCATATTTAAAGTTTGTTGAAGGACTTGTAGTTAATGGCGAACCTCCGATGCTGCTGCTCAGTTCGATGAACTCCTGAATGGAGTGGAACTCGAGCATGGGCAACTTTTCTAATTAACCCAACAACAACAACAGCTACCCCACCCCCACTTTCATCTGAGTTCTGCGCCCTCCAGGTTTCCCATTCCCAGTGGTTGCTAATTTCAGACGCCAATAAAATGATTCAGGCCACAAATGTTTCAGGGCAAAAAATGCTACGAAATTTATGAGCACGTAGCTGACATAAAACTTTCGGATGAGCATAGTGGAGTCGTACCCCCGTACTCATCCCTCCCTGCCGCATGACGTGATAATTTACTTAACAGGCCCTATCCTGCTGACACGCTCCAGAGACAATTTACAAGATGCAAACATCAAATTTTATGATGTCTAGGCCATAATTAATCGAGATTTGTCGGGGAGCTGACTGAGGCTGAAGGCCCATAAAACTTAAGGAACTTCTTAATGAATATTAACTCAACTTCACTGTTATGAATTCTTGCTGTTTTCTTCGGCTGCCTAATCCGCACCCTTCTCAACTGTTTTTTAAACGCTTACTCTATTTACTTGCCACTTTTCCCCGTTTATTTGCCCTCACCACACCCGTCTGACCTTAGCAGCTCAACTGCAATTAAACCTTAACCACATTATCTCCAGCTCCGCTTCTTCCCAACAGCCCCATTTCAAGTTTTTCGCTTTCGGTCGACCAATACCGCAAAGTCTGCGGCATGTGGGGAATTTTCCCATAAGACTGCAATTTTGTCCGGCGTATTATTTAAAGGAGCATCAGCATTTGGCTGAACTTTGGTGCAGCAAGGCCCTGAAATACACTTTCTTTGAGGGATACATACCTCTTGTTATCACAATGGATGGATTATTATAAATAGAATGGACTTATTTGGGGTTTATTATTGAAAAAATAAAATATTATTTAATGGTAGAAAACTAAAAAAATAAATTATAATACATGTTATATTGTTAAACGTAAATGAAACTAAATTTAATGTGTTATCAATAAATTTTACGTCTTAACCTACAGTACCAATTTGGTCAAATGTTAGACTCGTTTCTTGTACAGTTCTTGTACAATTTCATGATTGGATGAGATTCATAGTAGTTTATATGTACAAAATATGTTATTGTGAACTCTTGATATGCAACTTAATTGAAAGGGTATTAAAGGTTCATCAAACTTAAAATGTTGTATGTTTTCTCTCCATTGGCTAGACATTATCTGAATTGAGAGAGAATGAGCGTTCTAAGGGAACAAAGAGCGGAGCTGTCGACTGCTTTGCGGTGATAGCTGAAAATTAATTAAATGTCGCGGCGAATGAAATTAAAATAAAAATGTCGAAAGCTGCTTAGGGAGTGCTTAAACAAAATTATAGCTTAGAACGGAAGGCCTTTCTTTTCAAATGGCATTAAAAAGGGAACAAGTCAAATGATTACTTTTTCCAAGAACTGTCTGAAGAACTCTTCGTGTTGATAACTCTTCCGTTTTCGGGTTTCTTGGACGTTCTTTTGGATTTTTCCGGAAATCTACAACACTGTGATCATATATACAAAAGTCTGATCACAACATTTTCCGATAAAAAATTATGTTACTCGGCACGCTCTCATTTAATTAAGCTATATAGCTAAATCGGAAAAAAAGAAAGTTCAAAATATATATTTATTTTGCCGAGGGTATGCGATCGTCATGACATGTTTTTCTCGATCTAAGGTGTTTTTGTGTGATACAATGACAAAATAAAGGACTTGTGTGGGAAAGAAAGGGCCTTGCCTTGGCGATGAAGCCTTTGCAGCAGAAAAGAATGAACTTCCGCCCTAAAAACTTTAATCCATTTCCGACCTAGCTCAGTTAAGAGGCGAGAAATTAATTAGTAGTTTACAGAGTTGCGATACCAGGCTTGCCTTGCCAGGATATCTTTAGCTTCCATCTGTTTGGTTTCGTTTGTGCCTTTCCTTATTTTGCCTTCGCCTTTTATTTTCTGCGATTTATTGGCCAATTCGTATACTTTTTCTGGGAGATTTTTACTATTTTCTGGTAGCCTTTTCGAAGGGGTAGCTCTGTTGGCCAAGATTTATGAAAAGTTTTCTTTACTTGAAGGTTGTAATTAGCGGTATTTGTATCAAAACATACACTACGCGAAGTTTTTACAGACATACAATACTACCCCAACTAGAATTCCTAACCAAATTTCTCCCTTCTGTTGCAGGTCTCAAGGATCCAAGCGTGGACAGGCACACGAGTAAAGGTGAGTCTCCGCACAGCACTGTGTTCCGATCAAAAATTAATTAAGAAGCCACTGGAGATGTAAATAGTCCGTAATGGTTGCAACCGAAATTTGTTCTGCTCAGTCAAAGCGACCGAGACAAAGGTCCGCCCACACACTACTCCACCCCGCTCGCCGCAATAACTATAAATTCCCAGGCCCAGGGCAACCACAAGACATCACCGAGCCCCTCAAAACATAAACCAAGCGGCTCTTTAAAACGCAATCAAGCTGAAAATTAATTAAAATTTCAAGCGGGATATGAAATTAATGCGCAGTCGAGGGGGAACGACGGCGCTGCTGCTTCCTCGTAGACAAACGGGTTGTGCAAGGTAAATCCAGGGTTTAAATTAAAACACACTTGTTACTGTCTTAGACGCTGCCGTCTCCGTTGGAAGTCGTCGTCTCGATTTCATTAAAAATGTTTTTATGCGCGCATTATCCTTTCGCTTTCCCTTTGACTCCTTCCAGGGAGCAATTTAATTTGGCTATGAAACGCTTGCCGCCTCCTTGACACTTTCACTTTCATTTCCCTCCCCTCCGAGGCACCTTTCACCTTCGCTACCCCTTCCTCAACCCCTTCCACTCGAGGCAATGGCTTGTTTTAAGCAGCTTAAGCTTGTCGTTGACATTCGCCGTGCTGTTGTCAGTGCTGTAAAGGCGCTCATAATTTCACGCTAAGCGAGCACACACGCGTCCTTCTGGGTCCTGAGTCCTGCTCTTGGCTTCCACCGGAGCGTTTCCCACCTCAGTTTTCCGCAGCACTTGGCTTTCCACGAATCACATTTTCGGAGCGGAGTGCCGAGGATACCACTAAAATGCAATAAAGTTGAGTGCCGATTCGCAGCGAGCTCCATTCGAGTCTCTACTTTTCTTCGTGTCTCGATCCAAGGAGGTTGGCTCTCCCATCCCAACACCGAAAAATGATTTACAGAATGTCTTCTGTGAGAAGTCAATCGATACATATATGGAAAAAGTTCTGGCTGAGCTCTATCCACCATTCGGTCATCCGATGGCTGTTGTCTTTATTACATTCTGATGAATGTTGCGATTTGACTTCAGCCCAAAAAGAAATACTCATTGCATGCTCGGGGGCCATTGAATGGATTCTTTTTGGGATATTCATATGCTTTTAACAGAATTAGTCTAGCCGGCTAATGTGATAAATGGACTCGGCTGGCAGGGTTTGGAGTCTGGTGAACCCTTCATAATTACACTTGGAGCGCATGATGAGCTGCAAGTCATTCCGTAGGCAGAAAAACCATCTTTCCGGCTTCGCCCTCCCAGCTCCTCCGCCCCAAGAAGCCCACTTTAATCTCATAAATCATGGGCTGGAAGAAGCCGCGCAACCAACCGCACATATCATAACATTTAGCATATTTCACTTAGGCAAACATTTAATCCGACATCTTGTCTGCCCCCTGTGCTCCACCTGCGAATAGAGCTCGTTCGGAATGCAAACGCGGGGCTACATTTTCATTTCCGCTGGCGTTTTTATTTTTATTCCTTGCCGCACGTTATCAAATAATGAATATCAAATGTAATGCTTATCATTTATTTGCCAAACCGAATCCGAACTGGGAGCTGTGGTCGCCGGGGAGCTGCTCCTCCCCGCCAGGTGGCAACATATTATAATATTTACTTAATTTTCATTTCTAATTCGGTCTCCCTTCCGTGGGCATTTTTTCATGAGGCACATGATATGGCTTTCCGGGACGAGGACCTTGGCATTGGCAGGCGGGCCGGGGAAAAATAGGAAAAACCTGCATAATAAGCAAGTCTAGCAGCCAAACTTTGGTGTTTGGGGGCCCAAAGTCAAGTGAGTGGGTGGGCCGCTGAGGGGTGTTGATTCTTGCAGGTGGCTTAAGCTGCGTCTAAAGCGATAAGGCAAAGTATTTGAATTTTTAATATAACGAAATGCGGATCTCAGCGAACAAGGGACCCCACCCCGATTCATCCCAGACGTGGACAAGAAGGCGCTGTGGCGAATCGCAGATACTCTGCGCGGGCGGATTTCCCCCCCTTGGCTCCGGTTATTTAACAGAGCTGATGTATTCAAATACGATTCGTGGCCGCCATTTTCCTGTCACTGGCTGTGAAAATTCGCAGCTTTTCCTCTCCCCGGCTTTTCTGGCTAATCTTTTGGTCAGCGAGCACCCATCCCGCCCTCCCTTCGGAGGTCTGCTGTCCATTCGCTTTTTTGAAATTCCAATTTGAATGCTTGTGGCTTTCTCCGGGCTGTTAGTGGACGGTTTGGCTAAGGACGTCTCCCGCAGCAGCCAATATTATATTATTCAAGCCATCGCAGTTGGCTGCCTCCCTCCGCAGACCCGCCGCTCGTTCGCTGTTCTTGAAAATCGTAATTAGAATTGGTAATGTATTCAAATTGACTTTCATTTCCGTTTGTTCGTCGGTCGCTTCGTTTGTTTTACTTTTGGCATTCTTCATCAGGATTTTGCGCTTTTCGGCGAGTCGTCGCGTCGCCTTTCCCGGAGAGAAGAGGGCCATTCCGCCGTGATTACAGCCATCGATTCACAACCCAATCGCTGGGAAAAAGTGATCAACCGGCAGCCAGGGGCCAGACAAAGGCACTTTCGATTATCGGGGCAGGCTGATTCTCCGGCCATATTTCAAAATCTCCGAACGTGAAACTTTTCCCTCGCAGACACTGGCGGAAAAGCAAAGAAACTGAAACTTTTCGCTGGCAGGCGGAACGCAGTAAAACCGTAAAGAATTCAACTAATAAAAATCAGGCATTCAAGTGCGAAAAAATCGCGAAAAGCATCATCAAATAATGTGCCACTCAAACCGATTCGCCGCCCTCCGCCGCCCGCCCACCGAATCGCAGTTTGGATTCAACCAAAGACAAATAGAAAAGCAGGAAAGTAAAAGGCAAGTTGCGAACAAAATAAAACTATGCTGGCAGCAGGGAGTGAAAAGTTTTTCCCGAGATGGCAGCGTGAGCCAGTGGGCCCCATCCAAGATCCTCCGGATGGGAGACCCCGGGAAAGCCCCGGAAAACCTCGTGGCACGCAGGCATCTCTGGCTGCGAACAGGGCCATACGTCATCGGGAAAAACTTCGATGGTTTGGCCAGGAGCGCGTGTCTCTCCATTTTCCTGGCGGATGCGAATGGCCACATATTTTCACTGCCACGGAGCGTGCGAGGTATTTTCCCCATGTGCGGATGTGGCTGCCGCAGTGTCTGCGCGGCGGAAAAGCAATTTTCCTTTGTGTCGTGCCCAGGTTTCCAGTTGGCATTGTCTTCCGCTCGCCGCACTGAGCTGGCAAATTTGTTGCAACCGAAATAAACACTTTATTAAATGCATTGGAATAAGCGCTGCACTCGAAGGAGTTGAGGTCCTGCGACCCCCCGCATGTGGCGGAGGATAAACTTTGAGCCAAGTGAATTTGGTGCTAAGCTCGAGTAAGAGATTCGATGCCGACAAAAAGTGGATTGCTAATGCACTCGGAGGGCTCAGGGAGCTCAGGCGGGCTAAGTGGGGTAAGTGAAATGAAAAGGGATGGAAACCCCTCCGAAGACCCAAAAAGTCGCCACACAAATATCTCCGCCGAACAGGCAAAGGCCTTCACAGGTTATTACTTATTTATTTTCTGTTTTCTTTGCATTCCGCTTTTCATTTGCCCCAGCTCACGACCCACCGCTCCGATAATCGAAGGCAAGAATCAAATTATGCTAGAATTGAGATTGATTTTTTATTCAATTTTAATGCGACAAATGCAGGCAGATAAACAGACGACAGCTCCGAGGACACACATGGCCCAGAGCCCCTGGCCCCAAACAGGACCCGTCCTCTGCGAACACGTGGCCTGGGTGGGCGGCTCAGGGGATCCTGGGGGCGGGGAATGGGAAATTATAACGGCGATGGCGCACAAGGGAGTCGCACTGGATTAGGTCGTCCTCCGGGCCAGGTCCTTATGGGGAACTTTTTGAATATTACAGCATAAATCGATTAGCTTCTACCAGAGCGTCGGTGCTCGTGTGTGGTGTCTGTGTTGTCACTGATTGACACTTGAAGCGGTTTTTGCTTGCTCGCTGGCTGTTTGCTCATGCTGCTCAAACTCCGGCTCCCAGGCCATTGATATGCGTCCTGAAAACTCGACTTCATCTAATAAGCACCCGAACATAACTCCACTCCCGGGGAGCCCATCCTAGTACACAGCCCATCGTGAGCTGGGCAAATTGGCTGCCGGGCCCTTTCAACGGGATGCGACCTCGATTTGCAGCATAAATTGGAAGGAAATTAAAGATCGAGTGGAGGGAAATGAGCCCTCTTTGAGCTGCAGCGGAAATTGTTATGTGATAATTGGGTATTGCGTTTCTATCGATGGCACCGGGACTCGGCCGCAAAGTGGGTCAAAGGTGGCCCAACTATGGGAATCGAAATCCTTTGGCTCGGTGTTTGTCCAGGGGATTATCCCGTTTCCTGTTTGGGCGCAAAATTACATTTCAATTTGGATCACTTCACATCATCAACGCACCGGGAACCAGTCAACAAAATCTGCTGAGCAAATACTCAAGGCCCTAACCTCCGAACACACTGCAATTAGCGCTGGCACACACGAGCGCAGGGGTAAATATGACAGTTTTGCAGGGGCCTTGGTCAGGGGTGGATTCGAGCGGAGCATAAGGTATAATTTAATAGAAATCAAAGGCAAATCGCGCATCGAATCGAAACTCGGAAGTAAACGTCGATTTCAGGCTGCCAAAGGGTTGGGAATGGGTGATACGGCGATGAGTTATGGGGCAGACGAAATCAATTGTCTTGGCAACAGACGCAGCCATCCCATTGTGCAATATTCCAACGCTTTAAAGCGAAAGAATTTCGCAGTTCCGCCCTGCCTTCCTTTGTGTTCCAATTAAAAGGGTTTGCGCCGAAGGATTCACTCCATTGTCGGTTGGCTTAGGGGATATTTTCTTTTGCAGTGGCTCGGCCATCCATCCATCCATCCGGTTCCATCCATCCTTCCACCACCCCACCTGAAGATCCAAAGATCCGAGTCGAGTTTCACGCTCCGCTCGTTTGGCAATTTGTTGTCGCGGCTGTTGACTTTGTCAATTCACTTTTCCCTTCCGGAACTGTGCTTTCCCCGTGCTTGCACTTTCAACCTTAAGCTTTAATTGCTCGACTTTCCCTGCTCGAAATTGTTGACGTTATTTTTAGTGATTCGCTGGATCTGGGTCCTCTATCTCCATCTCCTCCCTGGCTTTCGCCCACTCATCGTGACAAAGCATGTTGGCCTGGCCTTCGCTTTGTTTTCGGCGCTTCTCGTGGGAAACTTTGCTAAGATCATGTCAAACTCTCGTCAGCATCGTCCTTTTGGCTGCCCGTCTGGTCGTAATTATCACGCTAATGAATCAAGTGTACTCGCTTGTAACTAATTGATATGAGAAAGGACCTCTGGTAAGGATAGTTCCCAGATTCCGTGTGGGTTGGTTGGCCCGAAGAGAATCATACCCTGACAAACTGCGTCGCGTGTGCTTTCTGCAAGGGGTAGTTCGCGGATTCTCGATGATTTGCATGTGAATTTTCCCCAATAGCCACTGACCATATTCGCCGGAGAAACAGGGGAAATTTGATTAGAATTAAAAACTGTGCGGAGGTAATTGCCTGTAGCTCCTGTGAACTTTTCTAAGTGGATTTCGCTGATTTCGCTTACTTTTGTCTTACTTTCCCGGCAACTGGCCCCAGGGATTTCCCGGGAGCTTGTTAAGCGACTTTCCGCCGCTCAGGTGGCGATGATGATGGGTTTGTTCGCTGCTGATGACTTTCGGCTCCCTGGAGCATTGCCAGTAATAACTGCGATTGTATTCCTGTTTGTTGTTATTTGCAGGTAGAACTTTTCCGAAATTGCAAAAGAAAGGCGGAAGCGGCGGAGGGTCGCGGAAAACTTTGCATAAGCCGAAGCGGGCTGCGCCGGCAATCAATTTCAATTTTTAAGCCCTTTACCGAGGACAACGTTTTTAATTAATCGTCGGATTACCAGGAACTGCAGGACTCGGACGTGGCTGCTGCCCAGGGCAGCGGTTTACGCTCATCCCGTCCCATCCAGCTGTCCATTTTTTCCATTATCTGTGCCATTTATTCTATTTTCGTCGCACAACTCAACTAAACGAGCGGCAAATTGCCGACCAGCTCCGACCAAGTGCCACATCCTCCGGCCCAGATGAACTCCATTGTCCCCGCCCGCGCTGCGGCGCTTAATCCTTCCGCGCTTTGTGTCATCAGTGCGAGGACTCCGTCCGCCACTTGTGATGGATTTGGCAGACATCGTACAACGGGCATTCCGGCCATATGGCCATCTGGCCACAAGTGTCATGGCGAATTTCGGGACGAGTGCGGGCTGCGTCCCCTTCGATTTACTCGCTTTGTGGTCTCGGTCCCCTGCGCTCCGAAAATCTGTTTTGAAAACCAATAAATCAGATTTATTGGCCGCCTCCTCTGCGCTCCTGCGACTCTGCCGTCTCTCTTCATTTGCGATTTAAGCTCGGTGCCAGCGTTTTTTCCGGTGTATATTATGACAAACTGTTGTTGGAAGGTTTACACTGCGGCTCTATCAATAGCTCCTGCGGGCAATTCCAAAGTGCGGATTAAGAGCTGATGAACAGGACCAACTATGGCGCATGCATGGAAATCGATGTGGGGATAAATCAACAGAGACTCGGAGTAATAACCCCGTACCCCCATTAGCGACAGGGCTTACGGAACCCGAAGCTGACGCCAATTATCATCATCAAGGTCCATCAGGGGCCATCACAGCGGAGTCATAAATTACAGAAGGTGCTAAGAGCCACATGGACGCAGTGTAAGTGCCTAAAGTAATGACACATCTCCCACACCTCCTCCGGGTCATCTCGGAACCGGGGATGGCCAGTGTCATCATCGTCGTTAGAGGCGCAAATCTGCGCTCTGGGCAATGTTATTGTAACAATCGACACCCAACGCGTTAAAAACACACATATACAGGCGAAATGATTGCAGGGGTCGGAGTGGTTCGGCATGACCCGTGGCGTATTTCGGTTTTGACCACCACTCCCATTCCCACTGCCATCTCTCCACGGGGTGTTGACAATTCAAACGCAATAATTGCGACGAGAACCGCACGACGCTCGGCGGGATTCGTAGCTGCGATTGGGATTGCGAATGCCGAAAGGTGTGGCGCGCTCGTTACGCCGTGTTTGACACAATGTCAACTTTTGTAATAAGTTTCTACGGCGGTAAAAAGAAGAAGTACATGGTCATGTTAATGGCAGTTGCAGCTCGCTTTGATCTCCGCCCCGGGGTAGTTCGACCTGGACCGAAAGCCGCACCCCAATGAAGGCTCACCCCGAACTTCATAGTGCTCCTGGCTTCTCTGGTTGCTGATTTTTGATCCTGTTTCCCATTGTGGCCATTGTTCTCGCACCCCGCATTCATCATCTGCGTTCCGTTTTTTCTTACATTTTTTTCGGCTGGGTGTTTATTATTAGCCTGGCAAATACATCCGCACGCCGAAGTCGCAACGGCAGCCGGCGATCCTTTTCGTGCCTTTTCAGTCGAGTTGGCTGCCATTGTGTCCCGGCATCGGTGAATGAATGTTGGTTTAATGAGTGGAATATGTCAATGGTCGCCTCGCGAGTCTGACAGGGGAGCAATGCAGTCATTAGCATTCCGAAATTACGCAAAATATTTGGTGAAAGGAAAACGAAACATTGCGAAGAAAGGCCGATTTTAGTGGTGCGGCGGCCGCAGGCAAGGTTGCAAATGGTGTGGAAGAAACCCGGCATTGTTACCTCGATCAGGATTTTCCAGTACAATGCAAGATAATAAACAATACAGTTTGTGGATACATATATTTTTTATAATCGGTTATATAACAGTTTTCCATATTTCACTTTCTCGCGAATTCTTCATGCAGGCTTGCCACATCGTCAGTTTTTTAATTCTCTTTTGCGGAGCAGCTGTTCTGTGTTTCCAGACCATTCCCACAATAATAAGAGCTAAGAATGTTATCATTAGATCATTTTAATTTCGCAAGTATACTGTAGACGATTCACTATAGGTTAGTATACCCTTGCAGAGACAATAGAAGAAGAGTTTTCCGACCAACACTGTGGACGGCAGTACACGTAGTGGCGAAGCGCGCAAGAGAGTGTGCGAAGACAACTACTATATATGTATAGCCGCAGAATTGAAAATCTGCCATTATGGTCCGATCGTAACGAGTGATACACCAATCGAAAGGTATCGCACTAACTAAGAAGATTGCATACCAAGACTTTCGAGATATAGATTTGTTTGGGAGAAAAAGCGGTGAAAGTGTAAAAGTAAAAATTTAAAAAATTGGAGCTGCTGGATACGGTAGGAATAAAAGCCGCCGGCTGTTTAGCCAGTTTTATTCTTACAGAGAATACGCGTCGAATGACACCTCATTTGTTGTCCCGTTCAAAAGTAATTCAAAAAACAAGATTTTCTTCTTCTTTCCAAAATGAAAATGTTTGTCCCTTTGTTTGTGGGCTTGTATGCATCCCATCTTAGTTTTAGTGTTTTGGAAACCCTATGGGTGTATAGAGAGCTTGAATTAGAAAACGTTAGTTCTACGACTTTTGGAAAAACCCGCTAGTTTAGCGGAAAATCCAAAAAAAAAAGACAGATTTAAAATGCTTATAGTATCTAAAGAACTAATGCTACAGACACGTGCTGTATATCTCAGAAAAGATAATTTAATTCGCTAAATACCCTTTATATAGTAAACTTGTCTGAATATAATAGATTTCGAGTTATGACAAAAAGTTACTTTTTAAACCACTTTTTGACTATTTTCTCAAAATTGAGTTGAGAATTACTGTTGCGGGCCGAAATCATAAATGTAATATAGATTATTTATTTTATCGAATGTAATATCATTTTTCGTCACAATTGTTGGTATCAGAAATTTTTGTTAAAGGCGCATTCGCCACTGCTTTTTACCTCGTTAAGAGGTGTTTTTGTTTGATATGTATATATACCAAATATGTATATATTGATTAGAATCAGTAGATGATTTGATACAGCCAAAATCGGTTTGTCCTTCTTTTTTAATATCGTTTGCGAGTTCGGTTGTAAAACTGTGGATTCAAAATTTTCCCAATAGTCATTAAAGATGCCCCAGAAGTTGTTTTAAAACGTGCCTGATCGGACGTTTATGTTCTATATAGTATGAAAACATTTACGGTGGTGTATTTATTTATTCGAGTGTACAAACATTTTTCGTCACAAAATGTAACATTTATAAGCTTTAGCTGTGACTACTCGATTCGTCCGGTTCTCAAAGTCTCGAATAAATCACTTCTGATCACTTCCACGCAAATGAGACAAAACGCACTCGAAGAAAATAATTCGATTATGAAATATTTTTATTTTTATTAAATAATATATAAAAAAGTTTATCTAATTAAATAATTACATTTTAATTATTTTTAAGACCAGTCCCAAAACTAGTTTTCCTCGATAGCCTTTTCGGAGCCCAAGACTCTGAGCTTGCACATTAATTAAAGGCGACACATTTAATTGCGGCATATGTTCGAGGACCTCTCCAGAACAATATGCCCCGTTGAGCCATTGAATGGCCGCAGAAGCCACCAGAACAGGCTGACATATTGCACAAAGGCCGCCGACCAATGGGTTACTTATTGATCTGAAAGCGACCGCCGCTGGCAAGGACGAACTGCCGGCAGGACTCTGCTTATCGGAGCGCTATCTCCGCTCAGCAAACCGGTGCTCAGCAAACCGCGAAATCGAATCCGTAGATCAAGCGAACGAGTGAAAAAATAAAACTGATTCAACTCGCTAATAAATGAAAGGCAGCCCAAATGTTTGCAATTGCTTTGACATGTTTGACAACAATGGCGAACGGAGGCCGGACGCGGAAGGGGCGCGACTTAAGCCGCTGCCAAATGCGATTGCCCATAGAAATGGAAAACCCAACCCTTAAGTCGCGTCCTGCGAGGTCCTCTGGGCCTGGGCATTTGCATTGATTTCAATTAATTTGCTTGTTGTGTCATCTCCGATCCTTTGCCGTGTTGTTCGGATTGCTGGCTGTAATTGATATTTGGCTCGGTTGGGATTTCGGGCTGGTGCGAGTCAAGTGCCTGCAACCCCTCGTTCCAAACCCTTCCCCGGTGGAAATTATGTAAATGCCAAACATGCATTAGAGGCCAGCGGACCCCTCCGCCCCACCTCTAATCCTGGTCGGAATTATTCAGGCGGATAACTTCTGTGCCGTCTTCGCTCAGCTGGGCGAATTTCCGCGATTCCTCGGCTGCAGAGGATGCGCCGGGGTGACAACAGCCAACTGTCACTGACAGCTTCACTGCCATCCGCCAGGACAACAAGGTGTTTGTCCTTTGCCAAGAGGATGAGTCAGCGGCATTGACATTCACAATCGCATTCGCACTCGCATTTCCCCAGTGCTTTTAGTTTTGTGAATTTCAAATGCCAGGACATCTGTTCGAGTGTTCCGGGGATCAGACCCAATCCTCAAGCGGTTTTAATGCGCTTAGTTTTGAAAGTGTACCTAAGTGGCAGGGAGCTTGAAGAACTGTGATTCGATGAAGAGTGCTGCCTCACACTTAAGTTCCCATAATTGCGGCCATTTGAGTGTCCAACCTAGAACAGTTTAAAGAGTGTGACTATTATTAGTGGGTGCCAGTTGGCCGTGCGTGTGAACACCGAATCAGGCTGTAATGAATCGTTAATGAGGATCAATCGATGCGTCTGTCCTTGGATGATTTTTTGAGGGCTTGAAATATTTATACTCCACTTGGCATTTATTTATAAAATTCTTTGGGCTTGGGTTAATCGGTTTAAAAGTTGTACCTTCGCAGGGCTTTATATTCCACGAAGTTTTCCAGCAGCAACTTTCTTTGGCTTCCATTTCGGGCTGCCTGTTAATTGTTAATTGGCTGCATCGATTGTTAATTGTTCCAGTTGTTGTTGGTGGAGACCTGATTGGGGGCATTGTGAGTGAAAAGTTTCGAGTGCTTTCGTCTGGCCAAAGTTGGCGGCGAAACAAAGGGAGCTTCGCTTGCGGATTGATTGGTTGGTGAATTAATTACGTGGATTGCGCAAGATTACATAATCCCCCGTGGCCGTTCATCCCCAATATCCGACTAGTCTTGAAGTTTTCCACACACACACCACTCGTCCCCCAAGTAATGCCCAATTTCGGCCCGAAAATGTTCCGTTGATAATCCTGAAAAATAGAATCCTATTCGGAGCTGTCCCCAGTGCCCTCGCAGGCCCATTTCCATTTCCATTTTCCATTTCCAGCCATTGCCCGTATATAGTATACAGTTTTTATTTATTTTGCTTTTAACAAAATTTGGCAAATTTACACTTCGCTGGCAGGGAAACAAACAACAACAAAGGCATCCCATCCCAGTCCCGTCCCACTTTCAGGGCAGCCTGATTGCGCCATAGCCCCATAAATAAGGGCAACATTCAATGCAAATTGGACTATTTACGCAAATTTTATTGCCACACAATTTTTACACATTTATTTTGTTTTTGTTGCCGCTAGTTTTCTTCGCCACATGGAGACGCAAATGCTTTATTCCTTTGTTGCTGCCAATACTTTGTTGCCTCTGCGGAGTTGGTGCCCCAAGCGACTACTAAATCAGGCCATTTGGACGCTGCTTCCTTGACTTTTTCTGGGGCGACAATTTGGTTTCTTTGTTGTGTTGTGTTGTGGGCCTCACCCCACGACGAACCCTTTCTGCGTTGTCGAATTATGCGATTTTGTGTCATTATTCCCTCGCTAAACGAGGCAAATTTCCCCAAGCCATCAGAAATCGTTGGGTGGCCGAATGTGTTTTTTATTGACATTTAGACGCGTCGCAGATTTGCCCCGGCTTCAACGAGTTGATTCCAGTTGGCCTGGCTGTGTCATAAAGCCGCCTACGGTGGGGATTTACCAATAAATTCGTTCTAGTGAAAATTTATTGGCATTGCTTTTTAAACCGCGACGCGTGTTGCCCCCAGAATTTTTATCTCCAGGAAATTGACATTGATGGCCTGGCTGCGAGCGAGTGGAACTGACCTTTAAAGCGGAATATGTTTGCGAAGAATACCGATGGGGTAATTGTTCGGACGTAATCGATTGATTGGGGCATAAAAGAGTAGAAATTGTTCGAGATTGGTTTAGCTTTGCGGTTTAAAATAAAAAGGGAACGAACCAGTATGGGATTCTGTGGTGCAAGAACCTATTAAAATAGGGGAGTGTGGGATAAGGTGACGAGTAGGGTAAGGTAACGAACTCGTCAAATCTTATAAGTGGCGTCACGTCAAAAATTCCAACTAACTGTAGTTAAATTTGTATTCCATTGTATAAACAAATTTTCACCTTTTCTTAAAGAAGAAATTAATACTTTTCACATCCGCAAAGTGTTTTATAATGTTTTTATCAGTACGTCACCAAGCCCTACAACTTTAAAAAGTGGTAAAAATATTGGTTTACGCCAAGAGCTGTAGTATTTAACTGCACTGGTATTTTTCCATCGAACTTTTACAGGAATATGCTTAATTGATGTCAGCAACTTTCTGCTGTTAAACCTTTTTAAAAATATTAATTCTTGGAAATGTGGCATTCAAAAATCGAATCGATTTTAAACTAACGACTATAACAATGAACTGTGTCACTACAAATTGCAAATACTGTTATCTTTCGATAAAATAGTCAGTCCTATATCAGTTTTTGCCAGGACACGACGCTAAGGACGTGTTTCACCATGCAGACACTGAAACGCACGTACATCAGGGCCAAAAATTAACAGAGTTATTAGCTCGTTATCTTTCGCACTTCATATTTACACAGTTGGCTACCAAAAGCCGAGCAAATCAGTGTGAAAGGCAACCGAAAAGCCGAAAGGGGGCCAATACGCCTGCCCCTCCCCCGATGAGCAGTTTACCCCTAATTTTGTCGCTTGTGTTGCTTAAAATTCAAACAATGTGTTGATGCCTTCACACCAACCAAAACATGCATAATTAATATGCAAAGAGCGGCAACAACAACTACAACCACGGGCAGGAGCTGCCGGCAAGGAGGAACTTTTCCGAGCGGGCTGTTTGTGGAAAATTGAAAGGGTTAGCATAATTTTTTGTGGGCAGCGGGGAGGCGACACTCTGATTTTCCCTGCTTCATTATCACAGCTTCCGCGTCAACATTATTTCCGCAAAACAGCAACAGCAATGTGGCAAGGGGGTGGGGGGTGCGTTGTTGTTCTTGTTATTGCCATGCATAATTCATATGAGAAAAGCAACAATAGGCGACAACGATGGGCGGAGGAAAAGTGAAAACCTCAAACCTTTGCGAGGCGGCAGTGAAAATGCTTTAATTGAAGCGAGCACACACAGACACACAATCACTCATTTGCATATTTCAATGCATGCAATTAGGCCCAAGGGGGCGGGGGGGCAGCAACTGTCGTGACATGGAAAAAGTTTAGCCCCTTTCAGCCACTTCCTTGTTCTCCATCCCCCCATTCTAACGCTTTTCGGTTCTCTCTTCTTTCAGCCAAATCCCGGCATTTCACGGTCAACGGTCTTCTGAGTGCCAATAACACGCTCCAGCAGCAGCAGAACCAATACAACCTGCAGCCCTCGAATGACAGTCGCAACATCTACAACAATCCCTATATACCGCCGCAGCAGCAGCAGCAACAGCAACAGCAGCAACAGCTGCAGCAGCAGACGCAGCAGCGCACCGCCCACCTGTTCAAGGCCCTGGCTGCCTCCGCTGGCGGCACCAACAGCCTGACCCATCCCTACGACTTCTCCAACTCATCCTCCTCCTCCAACGCCAACAACGAGCACCAGGGATCATCCTCGTCGGAAGCGGAGAACGCCTTCCTAACTCATAATAACGGTGAGTAGCTCTCTTTTTGTATGTCAGACTCCTTATATTGAAAAATGGGAACATCCTACAAGACTTAGTTCACACTCAGAGAAAAAATGTAGCTTCAAAACTTCGCCAGACATAGAAAATCCCAGTCCCGAAAACAAAGTAAAGCTTTCAAGTACGAATTTTTCAGACAGCATGTACTCGATTTCAGTAAGTTTTAAGAACCTTTCGGTCTACAATCAAGTATGAATAATTCTTAAGTATAGTCATATTTGTACTAAAAACAAGGAAGAACGCTATAGTCGAGTACCTCGACTATCAGATACCCGTTACTCAGCTATATGGAGATATGCAAGCAGCAAAGCGAGATTAAAATGCGCCACCTACCGGCGGTATACAGATTTAAGCGTTATGGGCGTTAGAGTGGGCGTGGCAAATTTTTTTTAGGATCAATCGATAGGTATCGACGAGACCAATACATTTCAGTTAAAATTTTTTATCTAGCATGAAAATTGTGGGCGTCACAGGTTTTCGCGGTTTGTGGGCGTTAAAGTGGGCGTGGCAAACTTTTTTTGGGTCAATCGATAGGTATTGATGA